>NC_083106.1:6881954-7218383 GCF_949774975.1 Lagenorhynchus albirostris | reverse complement strand
GTAGGGTGGTTCCTAGTGTCAGAAATGCCAAACAGGAAGGAAGATGTGTGTTCATCTCAAAGCTTGGGAATTAAGTTAATAGAACCTTTTACAGTTACGTGAAGGGCAAGCGTGATGTTCACTTCCTTTGCATTAATTTTGAATGACTTTATGTGCCAGTATAATAAGCGAGGCAAATGATACTAAATTAGGCCACATGTCTTCAGTTTCCCTAACGTCAAATTGAAAATGTTATTGTTCACCTGCTTGCGGCAAAGAAGAAATCAAGGAATAGAATAAATTAAGGCAAACAGTTTTGCTTATCTGTCTTTCAGTGTTTTATGAGAATAATCTTAAGGTGCCTTAAGTGGTCTTTCCTCAATCTACTTGATTTTATGAATGAGAAAAGTAACCCAGAAAACTTAACTGATTTGCTCTAAGTTGATACTTCAGTTCATGGCAAAGGCAGGAATTGGATGTGTTCTCTAAATCAGGTTTCTGTCCGATCTGCCATACTGTTTCTCCCTTCTTGAGTTTAAGGTGATGACTTGTGAAGATTTGACTAGCTGGATGACTGCACTTTGTAGTAGAGAGGTAAGCAGATGGTTTTAAGTTAGTAATGGAGAATATTAGAGAATATAGCAAGTATTATGTAACAGGGAAAATGGGTAAAACCTTTGTAAAGATTTAGAGAGAAATGTTTTGTGTGTATGTGTGTATTCTCTTAATTTTCAGCATATGATATGATTATTTTGTTCAATAACAGTCTGAAAATATAAATACATGTGAATATCAGTCATTGAAATATTGAGAGTAACTTTATATTTCAGAGTAACATAATGTTCTGCTTATTTTTTTAATAGAAAAAATGAATGCACCAAACCAACCTTCACATAAAGACACTGGAAAAACTGTGGAGAATGTGGAAGAATACAGCTATAAGCAGGAGAAAAAGGTCCGAGCAGCTCTTAGAACGACGGAGCCGGATCATAAGAAGAACGTGCAGTGCTCGTTCATGTTGGACCCAGTGGGTGGGTCTTTGCCCAAAAAATCAATTCCAGATGTGGATCTCAATAAGCCTTACCTCAGTCTTGGCTGCAGCAATGCTAAGCTTCCGGTGTCTGTGCCCATGCCAATAGCCAGAACTGCACGCCAGACTTCTAGGACTGACTGTCCAGCAGATCGCTTAAAATTTTTTGAAACTCTACGACTTCTACTAAAGCTTACCTCAGTCTCAAAGAAGAAGGACAGGGAGCAAAGAGGACAGGAAAATACATCTGCTTTCTGGTTTAACCGATCTAATGAACTGATCTGGTTAGAGCTACAAGCCTGGCATGCAGGACGGACCATTAACGACCAGGACCTCTTTTTATATACAGCCCGTCAAGCCATCCCAGATATTATCAATGAAATCCTTACTTTCAAAGTTAATTATGGGAGCTTTGCCTTTGTTAGAAATGGAGCTAGTTTTAATGGCACTTTGGTAGAAGGGCAGTGCAGAGCCCCTCATGGGACAAAGGTTGTGGGTTACCCAACATATCATGAGCACCTCCAACGCCAGAGGGTGTCATTTGAGCAGGTCAAACGGATAATGGAGCTGCTGGAGTACATAGAGGCACTTTATCCATCGTTGCAGGCTCTTCAAAAGGACTATGAAAAATACGCTGCAAAAGACTTCCAGGACAGGGTGCAGGCACTCTGTTTGTGGTTAAACATCACAAAAGACTTAAATCAGAAATTAAGGATTATGGGCACTGTTTTGGGCATCAAGAATTTATCCGACATTGGCTGGCCAGTGTTTGAAATCCCTTCCCCACGACCATCCAAAGGCAATGAGCCCGAAGATGAGGGTGAGGACACAGAAAGAGAATTGAAAGAGTTGGAAAGCAGTACGGACGAGAGTGAAGGAGAACAGATCTCTGATCCAAGGGTACCAGAAACCAGGCAGCCCACTGACAACAGTTTCAACATCCAGTCACCGGATTGCGTAACTAAGAAGCTCGAGAGGCTTGAATCTGAGGACGATTCTGTTGGCTGGGGAACACCAGACTGCAGCACAGAAGCAGGCTTTAGTAGACATTGTCTGACTTCTATTTATAGACCATTTGTAGACAAAGCACTGAAGCAGATGGGGTTAAGAAAGTTAATTTTAAGACTTCACAAGCTGATGGATGGTTCCTTGCAAAGGGCACGTATAGCACTGGTAAAGAGTGACCGTCCAGTGGAGGTAGGTTTCCGGTAGGCAATAGTATGATCTTGTTCTTAGTTCCACTATTACTTGTAAATTACAATGTATGTTGTGTCATATGTAACATGTACTTTCATGGTCTCGATTTTTTTTTAATTGAAGTATAGCGGATTTACAAAGTTGTGTTCATAATCTTGATATTTTTCAGGCATAAATGGTAGTTATTATAAATTGAGGATTTAAACGTTTCTATAAAGCATTGTGATAAAAGAGAAAGTGGATCTGTGAAAACTGTATGAAACTGAGTGAATTAAATGTGTGGAGGGAAAAAAATCCAACGATTAAATATAGGATGGAGAAGGACAGGCTCGATATAAATAAAGAGGGAAGAAAGCCATAATCATGGGTGACCACAAGCTGAATATGAGTCAGTAAAAAGTCAGCATGATGCTAAAATATTTTTAAATGAGTATGGCATCCAAGGTCATGCATATAGTTCTTTCTCTATTCTTTGCAATAGCTTACTTCCTTTTGAGTTGCATGTCCAGTTTTGGTCACTGGATTTTAAAGAGAGAAGAATTACAGAGAAGGCCAAGAATGATCAAAGGGGAAAAGTACACTATTTGGTAAGGTTACAGTGTTTAGTGTAGTTGCTGGAAGTTTAAGGGAAGTATTATTATCAAAGACACGTTTCGATATGAGAAGATTTTTGTGAGAGGAATATGTCTGGTAGAGGAGTTGATTTGAAAATAGTACAGACTTGGTTTTAATAGCTTTATATCTCAGAAATTCTTTACCATTAAGGGTGGTAAAACTAGAAAGGGGCAATGGTTGGATATTGTTCTTGAGAGTGAAAGAGTGTAAGCAATTTTTCTGTTGTGGTGAGTTTGCATGTTCATCTGGCTAAAAGCAAAAGCACCCAGATCTTTGAGATCCCTAATTACCTGAGTAGGGCTGTGATTCTAAATTTTAATAGCTAAATACATACATATGTATATACTTTTTCTTTTTTTAAACTTGGGCTTATTACACAATCTGGCTTGCTATGGAGTCAGATGATAAAACTGAAGGTATTCCTTAAGATGGGAAACATCGGAAGAGAACCCGAATTTGCAGTATTTGAAGTTTTAATCTGATGGCCAGATTATGAACCCTTGGGAGAAGGGGTCAGGTGTTCACATAATATAGCAGGATGTTTGCAGAATGAATCAATACTTTGTAGCTGTTAAGAGGTTAGTTTACTTTGAGTATTATTTTGATTAGAAATCTCAAAACTGAATTTTCTTTGAGCAGTGTTTTGACTCTGTGAATGATTTTTTATGTACACCTTTTATTAGGGCAAGTGATGTTTTCCCCTCTTAGTCCATGAATAACTATTTTATAATAAGAATTTATTATAGTGCAAGTTTCAAAGTCAGTAGAACATAACTAGATATGTAGTAAAGATTTGGCATATGCTTCAGATGTTGAATAGCATACTTTAGTTTAGGTTTTTGGCTGGAGAGTGGTTAGGTTCTAACAAGGACACGTATGGACAGGACAGGGTCGATTAATGGTTGTTACGAAGGACTGTTTTTGAAGTAGTATCAGTGAAAAAGTCCTGGCATTATTACCTCATCTTTGATTCACTGGTTCTCCTAGGAGAGAGGGGCTCATGGTGAGGGCTCAGGGAGACGTGTCAGGGCTTCTTAAAACTGCGTTACGCTCGCTCTCCCAGACTGTCTTCCTCTCCCCTGAGGACCCTCTGTGGCAGTGAACCACTGCTGCTGAGCTTAAGAAAGAGATTGAGAATGAGCGCGCTGCATTTTCTATTAGAACCCTTGCTGAAAAAAGATAATGCGGTAGCCCCTAGCTTTGAATTCCTATCAAAGTTGTACGCCTTTGGTTTGACCAGTTGAGATTTAACTGAATGAGAAAGTTATCCTTGTTATAGAAGAAAAGAAATACATACACATTCAAAGTGTGTGAATTAAACATGTTTATTAGAATTATTTGAGATGGTTTACTTTTCAAAAAAAATGCAGTATAGAAGTCCCTCTTGTTTTAAATTTTGGTTTATAAAATGTTGTGTTTCTAAAATAATGAAAGAGTAACCAAGAATGAAAATCCTTCTGTGTTGGAGATTAATCCAAACTAATAAAAAATAAGCCTCCAAAATTATAATTAACTCAATGGGAAAGTAAGACTTTATTTTTATTCCTATTTCAGGGACATAATTTCTATAAGGCGAAGTGTATGTATACAAATGTAAATGAATATATGTACACTCCCCTTCTGGGTTTGTTTTGTTTTTAGTCTCTTTACTATCTATGTCTGGGAAAGAGCCACAATTTTGAAGTTAGATAACTGGATTCCATTCCTTGATGCTGCTCTTTCTCACCACATACCTTAATGTCAATGACTTAATCTTTCTGACCGTAAGTCTTCACATGTGTAAAATGGGTATAACAATACTTCCCTACCTACCTCACAGGGTTGTTGTGAGGCTTGAAAAGACACTTGTATAAATAGTAAAATGCTATAGAAGTCAAGTATAAACTATTTTTTTAAGAAGTGTTGTTAACACTTTTTGTTCCTCCCTTGAAGCTAACTGTAAGTCAGTAGGGGCTAGACAAGTCTATATTTTTATTTTTTAAATGTATTTTACTTTTTAATCTCTGCCAAATAATCGTACATTTTTAAGGGCATACATTTTAAGCAGTGGATAACCTTCTAGGTTTGAGGACAATTTTCATTCTTAATTGTTAGAAACATCTTGACCAGCTGGTCCTGTAGATTGTGCCCAATACATATCTTCTGTTGTGCACAGTTTTTATGGCTTATGTGATAATACTAATGAAGATAGTTGAAGGATTTTGTAGAGAAGAGGAATTATACCCATGATATTTGATTGTTCTTATCTATGACTATATTTTTATTTCTTATGATTAAGTTACTTACAACTTGTGTTCATAAGTAACATATCTAATATTTAATTCTCCTTGGCTTGTAAACATGCTTTATAAAACAGTTTTCCTGTAAAAATTATTATTATATTTCAGTATCTTTAAATTTAAAAATGCAACTAGTGATACTAAAAAAAATCTGTTTGCAAATTGTTTTAATAATATGAATATCATAAACAGCCTTAATAGTTTGTTAAAAATTAGATAACGTTATAGCTCCCTAGCTTCTGTAAATTCATTTTCTCAGGACATGTTTCTTTTTTTCTTTTTGGCTGCATTGGGTCTTCGTTGCTGCGCGCGGGCTTCCTCTAGTTGCGGCGAGCGGGGGCTACTCTTCATTGCAGTACGCGGGCTTCTCATTGCGGTGGCTTCTCTTGTTGTGGAGCACGGGCTCTAGGTGCACAGGCTTCAGTAGTTGGAGCGTGCAGGCTCAGTAGTTCTGGCATGCAGGCAGCAGAGCACACTGTCTTCAGTAGTTACAGCACATGGGCTCAGTAGTTGTGGCTCACAGGCTCTAGAGCGCAGGCTCAGTAGTTGTGGCGCACGGGCTTAGTTGCTCTGCGGCATGTGAGATCTTCCTGGACCAGGGATTGAACCTGTGTCCCCTGCATTGGCAGGTGGATTCTTTTCTAATTCAATTTTTTTATACAGCAGGTTTATTAGTTATCTGTTTTATGCATACTAGTGTATAATGTCAATCCGAATCTCCCAGTTCATACCCCACCACCCACTGCTTTCCCCGCGAGTGTCCATGTGTTTGTTCTCTACATCTGTGTCTCTATTTCTGCCTTGCAAACCAGTTCATCTGTACCATTTTTCTAGATTCCACATATATGCGTTAATATACGATATTTGTTTTTTCTCTTTCTGGCTTACTTCACTCTGTATGACAGTCTCTAGGTCCATCCACGTCTCTGCAAATGACCCCGTTTCATTCCTTTTTATGGCTGAGTAATATTCCATTGTATATATGTACCACATCTTCTTTATCCATTCGTCTGTCGCTGGGCATTTAGGTTGCTTCCATGACCTGGCTATTGTATATAGTGCTGCCGTGAACATTGGGGTGCATGTGTCTTTTTGAATTATGGTTTTCTCTGGGTATATGCCCAGTAGTGGGATTGCTGGGTCATAGGGTAATTCTGTTTTTAGTTTTTTAAGGAACCTCCATGCTGTTCTCCACAGTGGCTGTATCAATGTACATTCCCACCAACAGTGCAAGAGGGTTCCCTTTTCTCCACACTGTCTCCAGCATCTGTTGTTTGTAGATTTTTTGATGATGCCCATTCTAACTGGTGTGAGGTGATACCTCACTGTAGTTTTGATTTGCATTTCTTTAATAATTAGTGATGTTGAGCAGCTTTTCATGTGCTTCTTGGCCATCTGTATGTCTTCTTTGGAGAAATGTCTATTTAGGTCTTCTGCCCATTTTTCAAATGGGTTTTTTGTCTCTTTAATATTGAGCTGCATGAGCTGTTTATAGATTTTGGAGATTAATCCTTTGTCCATTAACTCGTTTGCAAATATTTTCTCCCATTCTGAGGGTTGTCTTTTCGTCTTGTTTATGGTTTCCTTTGCTGTGCAAAAGCTTTTTAAGTTTCATTAGGTCCCATTTGTTTATTTTTGTTTTTATTTCCATTACTCTAGGAGGTGGGTCAAAAAAGATCTTGCTGTGATTTATGTCAAAGAGTGTTCTTCCTGTGTTTTCCTCTAAGAGTTTTATAGTGTCTGGTTTTACATTTAGGTATTTAATCCATTTTGAGTTTATTTTTGTCTGTGGTGTTAGGGCGTATTCTAATTTCATTCTTTTACATGTAGCTGTCCAGTTTTCCCAGCACCACTTATTGAAGAGACTGTCTTTTCTCCATTTTTCCATTGTATTTCCTTGCCTCCTTTGTTGTAGGTTAGTTGACCATAGGTGCATGGGTTTATCTCTGGGCTTTCTACCCTGTTCCATTGATCTGTATTTCTGTTTCTGTGCCAGTACCATACTGTGTTGATTACTGTAGCTTTGTAGTATAGTGTGAAGTCAGGGAGTATGATTCCTCCAGCTCCGTTTTTTTCTCTCAAGATTGCTTTGGCTATTCGGGGTCTTTTGTGTCTCCATACAAATTTTAAGACTTTTTGTTCTAGTTCTGTAAAAAAAAAATGCCATTGGTAATTTGATAGGGATTGCACTGAATCTGTAGATTGCTTTGGGTAGTACAGTCATTTTCACAATATTGATACTTCCAATCCAAGAACATGGTATATCTCTCTATTTGTTTGTGTCATCTTTGATTTCTTTCATCAGTGTCTTATAGTTTTCTGAGTACAGGTCTTTTACCTCCTTAGGTAGGTTTATTCCTAGGTATTTTATTCTTTTTGTTGCAGTGGTGAATGGGATTGTTTCCTCAATTTCTCTTTCTGATCTTTTGTTGTCAGTGTATAGGAATGCAAGAGATTTCTGGGCATTAATTTTGTATCCTGCAACTTTGCCAAATTCATTGATTAGCTATAGTAGTTTTCTGGTGGCACCTTTAGGATTCTCTATGTATAGTATCATGTCATCTGCAAACAGTGACAGTTTTACTTCTTCTTTTCCAATTTGTATTCCTTTTATTTCTTTCTCTTCTCTGATAGCCGTGGGTAGGACTTCCAAAACTATGTTGAATAATAGTGGCAAGAGTGGACATCCCTGTTCCTGATTTTAGAGGAAATGCTTTCAGTTTTTCACCATTGCGAGAATGATGTTTGCTGTGGGTTTGTCATATATGGCCTTTATTATGTTGAGGTAGGTTCCCTCTATGCCCACTTTCTGGAGAGTTTTTATCATAAATGGGTGTTGAATTTTGTCAAAAGCTTTTTATGCATCTGTTGAGATGATCATATGGTTTTTATTCTTCAATTTGTTAATATGATGTATCACATTGATGATTCACATATATTGAAGAATCCTTGCATACCTGGGATAAATCCCACTTGATCATGGCATATGATCCTTTTAATGTGTTGTTGGATTCTGTTTGCTAGTATTTTGTTGAGGATTTTTGCATCTATATTCATGAGTGATATTCATCTGTAATTTTCTTTTTTTGTAGTATCTTTGTCTGGTTTGGGTATCAGGGTGATGGTGGCCTCGTAGAATGAGTTTGGGCGTGTTCCTTCCTCTGCAGTTTTTTGGAAGAGTTTGAGAAGGATGGGTGTTAGCCCTTCTCTAAACGTTTGATAGAATTCACCTGTAAAGCCATCTGGTCCTGGGCTTTTGTTTGTTGGAAGATTTTTAATCACAGTTTCAATTTCATTATTTTTTCAGTTTCATTACTTTTGATTGGTCTGTTCATATTTTCTATTTCTTCCTGCTTCAGTCTTGGAAGGTTATACCTTTCTAAGAATTTGTCCATTTCTTCCAGGTTGTCCATTTTATTGGCATAGAGTTGCTTGTAGTAGTCTCTTAGGATGCTTTGTATTTCTGTGGTGTCCATTGTAACTTCTCCTTTTTCATTTCTAATTTTATTGATTTGAGTCCTCTCCCTCTTTTTTCTTGATGAGTCTGGCTAAAGGTTTATCAATTTTGATTATCTTCTCAAAGAACCAGCTTTTACTTATATTGATCTTTACTATTGTTTTCTTTGTTTCTATTTCATTTATTTCTGCTCTGATCTTTATCATTTCTTTCCTTCTACTAACTTTGGCTTTTGTTTGTTCTTTCTCTAGTTCCTTTAGGTGTAAGGTTGGATTGTTTATTTGAGATTTTTCGTGAAATTCTTATCTAGTGCGCCACCAAGGAAGTCCCAGGACATTTTTCTAATTACATACGCAGTCTCTGAATAACAAATGGATTGGTTTCTGAAGTTCACTTTGTAAGGCAGTTGTTTTGATCTCGAAAATAATTATCTAGAGAAACTGCTGTAAATGAATCTCAGGCCATCAAATAAAACTTAGGAAAATCTAAGCAACTGAACTAACAAGGCCAGCCAAAATTTTATTCGTGGCAGCAAGGACAACATAATGTAAGAGTCAAAAATGAGAGAAAGCGTTTTTGTTTTTTGTTTTTTTTTTTCCTTTTTTCCCTCTTTGTTTTTGGACCCAGAGAAGATCCTGGTTCTTTCTCATGCTTACTCATTTATTTCCTGGTTTTCTTATTTCCTTGATATTTAGAGCATCCCAGGATCTTGTTGTTCCTACTTATTTCTCCCACTTGGCTATAATATACATTCCTCTAATCTAAGCATGGTTGATCTCAGGTCTTAGGAATGAATGTGTCTGATAGCCATTTCATAATAGTATGTGCTGGTGTCCCTCTATGATAGAGATTTTCTTGCCTCCGATTTCTATTCCTTCTCCATCAGATACTACTTGTAGAGTACCTTTCCCAGCCTTCCTTAAAAATTAGTAAGAATCATCTCAGTCCAGTAGTTCCTAGGTGTCCTTCCCAACAGTTACTGTAGCTGTGGGTTTAGTTATGTTATTTACAGTTCAATTTTAGGTTAAAGATTAAAACAAGAAACCACGTAAACATATATAAAAGATTTATCCTTCATGCCAAAACTACCTCCATGCAATTGCATTCTTTTTTTTTTAGTACACTTGTAATCATGAATAATTTTAGATTTTTTAGGGAACTTGCAAAGATAGTACAGTGTTTTCATATGCCCTTCATCCAGCTTCCTCTAATATTGACATCTTACTCGACTCTGATATGTTTGTCAAAATTAATATACTAACATTGGTACAAAATACTGTTAACTAAACTATAGATGTTATTTGGGTTTCTGTTTTTCTACTCATGTCCCTTTTCTGTTCCAGGATCGACCTGTCTTCCTAGTCTCCTCTGATCTGTGATAGTTTCTGTTTCTCCTTATTTTTCATGACCTGGATGGCTTGTAGAATGTTCCTGAATTTGGATTTGTCTGATGTTTTCTCATGATCAGACTGGAATCCTGGCCTTGGTTATGAGAATCACAGCGTTAAAGCGCCCTCATGGCTTTATAGCATCACTGCTGATGTTAACCTTGATCACTTGGTTAACGTGGTGTCTGCCGGGTTCTTCCACAAGTGACTAGTTTTCCCTGTCCACGCTCTGTTCTTCAGAAGTGAGTCATATTCAAGGAGACGGGGATTAATAATCCACCTCCGGGAGTGGGGAGTATCTGCATGTATTACTTGGAATTCTTCTGTAAAGAAGATTTGCCTCTTCTTTCCCATTTTTTTATTCAGTCGTTTATTTATCTCGGTATGGACTCATAGATGTCTATTTTTTATTTTGGGTTATAGTCCAATGCTATTTTTTGTTGTTGCTCAGATTGTTCCTGCTTTAGCCATTGGAGCTCTTTCAGGTGAATTCTGTATCCTTGTGATATGCTCCCATCGTGTGTGTGTGTGTGTGTGTGTGTGTGGTTTTGCTTTTTGAGCAGTTTCGTACTTTTTGGCATCATCTTGTATTTTCCCTGTTCCAATCCTGAAATCAGCCGTTTCTCTAAGGAGTTCTGGTTCCTTTTATTGGAGAATCGTTTTGGGGAATGGAGATCTGGGCACGGAATGTGTTCATTACCCTTGGGGTGTCAGTTGCTTCTAGGCCTTCTCAGTGATAGAGTTAGAAAATACAGGTATGTCTTCTAACCCATGTATACATACAGACCTGTAGTTACTTCTATATCTGTCTTTCTACCTATCTGTTAAAAATAAACGTGAGTTCATACTGAGGTCTCTGGTGCTAATCCGGCACCACAGGTTTCATCCTAGCCTTGATTGTGACTTACTTCTCTTGCACTGAGAAACCTGGCTCCCATTCCCACAGTGTATTTATATATTTGTGCAACCCTAATTGACATGTAAAGTAGTTTCAGAATTGCTAACCAGTACCCCTGTGAGGACTAAATTTACCAACTAGAGTACGGTGTTGAATTGTTAAGTACAGTTCTTTTTGTCTTTAGCCTTAGAGTATGTAGACAGAACACAGGTTCCCACAGTTAGTTAGGCCAGCACCTTTTCCTTCACCCTCTTCAGTGAGCTTATAACATGAGTTTGTAATATAGTTAGATTCATTTATCTCAGTCTACATTCTGTCCTGGGGTCTCCGGGTGTCCTAGTTGATCATTTAAAATTTATATACTATAAAGGTCACTTTTTGTGTTGTTAGTTCTTTGGGTTTTGTGCATTTAAAATGTTAAATACCCATAAAATATCTGAGCCATAGATTGTGATATGGTTATTTTATGCTCCTCCATTTTTGCTTTACCTCATGAAATTTATATATCTTTAGAGGAAGGGAAAGATAAAATGAAAAATTATATTTTATGTAATATCCAAAAAACTTAACTGTCTGACTTTGACTACATATTACCATGCATATTACTCCAAATTCTAGGAAGATTTTTGCTTACTTTATTAAATACTTTTTTTGAATTAAGAATGATCATGTAATTATTATAAGTTTAACAGCCAATGAAATATTGTTTGTCTTTGGATCTAACAATAATTATGCTGTTTTTTCCCATAAGCACAAGAAACCTTGAAGAGGTTGTCTTATGTTCAGAATTGGTGAAGCATGTAGAAACTAGGAGATATATATATAGATAGATAGATAGATAGATAATAACAACTATCATTTATTGTCTTACCATGTGCTAGATACAACAACCAAATGAAGTGGCATTGTTTGTTTTTTCGATATTTTACAGATAAGGAGAGTAGATAACTTGCCCCAAATCACAGAAGCTATAGATTGTTCCAGGGATTCAAGCCCAGTATTTGGGGATACCAGACTTTACGCGAATGGTTTCCAAACCTGGCTGCAGGTTTGGAATGAGAATTACTCAGGGAATTACTCAGGGAGCTTTTAAAAATACACATACCTTTGCCTTTCTTGGATATAGGGCAGGTCAGAATCTCTCAAGGTAGGACGTAAGTACTGACATTTTTAACCTCCAGCGGCGTGCTTTATATGAATCCAGACCAGCACCAGTGCAGTTGAGAGTCAGCCCATTGGAAACACCTGAAGTAGGCTACAGTACTCCCCTACCCCCTCTTCAAGGTCATTGTTCATTAATACAGTTGTCATCGTTAATTTTCATTTGCTTCAGTCATCACCTGTCTGATTTCATTAGTAAAGTTACATAAACTTTTTTTAAAAAGCTGCCCTAACTCACTTTTATTATTTATTTTTTTACAGTATGTAGAGGGAATTATTTTTTATTGCAGTATAGCTGATGTATAATATTATTTGTTACACATGTACACTATAGTGATTCACAATTTTTAAAGGTTATACTCCATTTATAGTTATTATAAAATATTGACTATATTCCCTGTGTTGTACAATATATCCTTGTAGCTTATTTATTTTATACATAGTAGTTTATATCTCTTAATCCCCTTCCCCCATGTTGTCCTTGCCCCCTCCATTCTCCCCACCGGTAGCCACTACATAGTTTGTTCTCTATATCTGCGAGTCTGCTTTTTTGTTATATTCACTATTTGTTGTATTTTTTAGATTCTTATATAAGTGATATCATACAGTATTTGTCTTTCTCTGTCTGACTTATTTCACTTAGCATAGTACCTTCCAAGTCCATCCATGTTGCTGCAAGTGGCAAAATTTCACATTTTTGGTGGCTGGATAGTATTCCATTGTATATATATGTATACACCACATCTTTTTTATCCATTCACCTGTTGATGGACGCTTAGGTTGCTTCCATATCTTGGCAATTGTAAATAGTGCTGCTGTGAACATTGGGGTGCATGTATCTTTCAAATTAGTGTTTTTGTTTTTGTTTCACATATATTGTATATATATACAATATATATCACTGGGTCATATGGTGGTTCTATTTTTAGTTTTTTGAGAAACCTCCATACTGTTTTCCATGGTAGCTGTACCAGTTTACATTCCCACCAACATACATGAACTTTTTAATTGAATAAGTGGCAAGATAACAGGCACATGCTTCCTCATTTGCCTATAGGTTTTTTGTTTTCTTAAAGGAAGCATACTTACGCGAGGCAAAATAGGAAGTTGTACTGTATTTTTTTTGACTGCAGTGAGCCAGCTGAATCAAACTTGATGTAAAAAGATGAAAGGTAGAGCAGAACTCTTCAGCTTGCCGTGGGGAACTGGATCCCAAGACGACAGCAACAACAAGACTAGTAGCTGGTGTTGAATACTCATATATGGAGTGGGGTTGGTCAGGTAGCTTGGTCAAGGTCGCACATCCAGTAAGCGGCAGGGCCAGGATGTGAAACCAGAACTTGCTGTAAAGCCTGCTCTTCATCATTACGGTATACTGCCTCCCCAAGTTATATTTTGTCCCACACAGTGCTTTAAATATTTTTTGACTTAGTAGCTAGCATTTAAAAAAATAGAAGATTTCACATGAAAATCCTGATTTTTGTTTTCCTTGAGATACTGGGAGGTCTGTTCACAGTGGACCCCATCCCCACGTGGTAGCACCTGGTGTGCTCGCTCCAGCTTTGCACAGTGCCCGTGGTGTCTTACTCTCTTCCCGTCACCCGCCCTTGCGCACTCATTTACAGCCCCACCAGGCCCTGTAGGTGACATGACCCCCAGTATAGAAGTATAGAAACTAACTTTTGAAGGGTAACGTAAAGACTGTTTTGATCTCATCCTTCATTTTATAAAACAATTTGCTTTCTTTTGTTTTACTCATTTCTTGAAGTATATAAGGAAACAAAGTTGCTGTTTATCCTGTACCTCTGCTCAGAGTAATCATTTGGTTTATATCTTCTAAACCTTTTTGTGCTTATATATATCTTTGGTATATAATGCAGGTAATTTTTTTTCCAAAAAACCCCTATGTGATAATGCTATATTTATTCCATGACTGGTGGGTACCCCCCCGCCATATGTTCTCTGCTTTGGATCTGTCTATGTTGGTGTGTGTCACTCTACCTCAATTCCATTTGAGAACTACATGCTATTCCATTACATGAGTTAACATGAGTTAACATCACTTATTTAACTACTTCACTCTTTTTTTTTATTCTACCTTCTGCCTCTGGCAACCATCAATCTGTTTTCTGTATCTATGAGTTCATTTTTTGTTTATTTTTTATTTCATATATAAGTGAGATCATACAGTATTTATCTTTCTCTTTCTGACTTATTTCACTTAGCATGACGCCCTTCAGGTCCATCCATGTTGTCACAGATGGCAAGATTTCCTTCTTTTATGGCTGAATAATATTCGTGTGTGTGTGTTTACATACCACATTTTCTTTATCCATTCATTCCTCATTGGACACTTAGGTTGCTTCCGTGTCTTGGCTGTTGTAAATAGCGCTGCAGTGAACATGGGGGTGCACATAACTTTTCAAGTTAGTGTTTTCATTTCCTTCAGATAAATAACCAAGAGTGGGATTGCTAGATCATATGGTAATTCTATTTTTAAATTTTTTAAGGAACTGCCATACTGTTTTCCATAGTGGCAGTACCAGTTTACATTCCTACCAAGAGTGCACAAGGGTTCCTTTTTCTCTGTATCCTCTTTACACTTGTTATTTCTTGTTTTTTTGATCATAACCATTTTAACAGGTGTGAGGTGATATGTCATTGTGGTTTTGATTTGCATTTCCCCCATGATTATAGCCATTTCACTCTGAATGGACACTTATATGGTTATAAAAAATAAAACCACAAATATTCTTGTACATACCCCTTTATGAACATAGTCTGTTTTTCTTGTAAGAATGGTTAGTTAAAATGGAATTGTTAGGTTATAGGGTATGCACATTTAAATCTTTCCTACATAGTGCCAGATGGCTCCCCAAAAACGTTGTAGTACTAATGTATGCTTTCCCCCACAGTGTAGGAGAAACCCCATTTTCCCTCATTTTTGCAGAGCCATAATCAGGGAAATCTATAATTTCATTTTTATCTTTAACTTCCCTCATTTTTAGTGACATTGAGGTGGTTGTCATGTTTATTGCCCGCTGACATTTCTTTGAATTTTCTTTCATTTGTTTTGTTCATTTTCTGTTTTCTTAAATTATTGATCTGTTGGAACTATTTATGTTTTATGTATATGATTCATTTTTCTATTATGGCTGTAAATATTTTCTTCCAAACTGTCTTTTAACTTAATGATGCTTTTCACTGGAAAGGATTTAAAAACTTTTTATGTAGTCATACTGTTTTATGGTCACCTTATTTTATGTGTACTCCAAGATTATAAAAAATTTCTCCTATATATTTTGCTTATTCTTTTTACATAGTTAAAGCAATTTTGTTACGGAAAATATTAAACATATGCCAGACAAACAGTAATACTATGAACCTCCTCAGATCTGTACTCCAGCATCATGGTTATTAATTCATGGCCGGTACCTACTACCATTTGGCACCTTCCTCTATCACTTTGAAGAAAAGCTCAGATATCATCATATTTTATCCTTAAATATTTCAATGTGTTTCTCTGAAAGACGAGGGCATGTTTTATAAATGTACCACAATACCATTATCACACCTCAAGAAATAGCAGAAACTTCTTGATATCATCAGCTTTTAAGCTCATGTTCATATTTCTATTGTACATAACTGTGATGGTTTTTTTAAAAAATATTTTACAGCTTGAATCAGTTTGCGAGTAATGTCTACACATGGTAATTGTTCATTATATTTTTTAAGTCTTTTTAAATATGTAGGTGCCCCTCCCTTGTTTGCCATATATTGATATTTATTGAAGAAGTTGGGTCCTTTATTCTGCAGAGTCTCCCCCAGCCTGAATTTTGATGATTGTACCTCCAAGTGATCTTTTACAATGTTTCTTTTTTCTCTGTGTTCTCTGTGAATTAACTGTGTGATCTAGTGGCCTAATCAGAGTCAGGATCTTGATTGACTTGTTAATTGGTTAACACTACTTCATTAGGACACATGTAATGTCTGACTGTCTATTTGAGACAGTAGTGGTTGATGATCATTGCCTAGATCTCTTAATTCATTAAAGATTGAAAAGTGATGATATTCTAATTCTCTCATTTCTTCTTCTTTACTAGTAGCTTTATTAATTAGATATTGCTTTAAAGAGAAGCTGTCCTCATCCATTAGTTGGTAACCCAGTGAAATAACTGAACAGAAATGGCAGGATAAATATGCTTGATTCTTTCCCTTTTATTTATCATTTTTCAAAGTAATGAGTTGATTTATTGGTGACCAACTAATGTTTTTTTTATTAATATTTGAACTCATGAATTGAAACATATTTTATATGTTTCAATTCACTGACTTCATTATTGTAATCCATTGAAGTAATTATGGTAACTGATATTCACATTGTCCCATCTTTGGCCAATGGGAACATATTCAAGTTGGCCTAAGTCCTTATTTCATGACCCTAGTGAATAGTCTTTGATATCTGATATAACAAGCTGTTTTAGGCTTGTATTGTACATTTACTCCAGGTTGGGAATCTGGTGTATCTTCAAGGAACCCTCATTCCTTTTATTGGGAAATAGTATTTCAGGACTACAATCTGGGCACCAGCGTTGCTCATTCTAACTGAAATGGTCCTTGTTTTAGTTCTCTTCAGTAGTCAGAAGAACACACACACAATATATATAATAAGTGAATACTATAGTAACAATTCAAATTCAGGATTTCAGATTTTTACTTAATCTCTTCTGACTTTTCTTTTACACTGAAAATTACCAGGAATGATGGCATTCGAGTGTCATACACATTCCAAAGTACACTCACAGTAATCTCAGAATAACACCATCAACAATGTGGTTACTGGAAAACAGTTTAAGATTTTTTTCCCCATCCTTACGGTGGTACAACCCTTTAGGGATATAACATCAAATTACAGTGTTTTTGTTTTTGTTTTTGTTTTTGTTTTTTTACGGTACACGGGCCTCTCACTGCTGTGGCCTCTCCCGTTGCAGAGCACAGGCTCCGGACGCGCAGGCTCAGCGGCCATGGCTCACGGGCCCAGCTGCTCCGCGGCGCGTGGGATCTTCCCGGACCGGGGCACGAACCCGTGTCCCCTGCATCGGCAGGCGGACTCTCAACCACTGCGCCACCAGGGAAGCCCGAATTACAGTGTTCTAAAGACACTCGAATGATTCTTCTCATGGTTATGCCACTAATTAGACATACAGTTAGATCCTCTTCTTTTTTGTTGTTGTATATTTGAAATAACAGCTTTATGAGACAATTCACATACCATGAAATTCATGATTTTTAAAGTGTTCGGTTCAGAAGTTTTTACACTATATTCAGAGTTGTGCAACCATTGCTGGTGTCTAATTCTAGAACATTTTCATAACCCCCCAAATAAGCCCTGTACCCTTTAGCTGTCACCTCCACAATCCCTCTATCACCTTCAGCCCTAAGCAACTGCTTATCTACTTTCTGTTTCTTTGTATTTGCCTATTCTGGACATTTCATATAAATGGAATCATGTGGTCTTTTGTGACTGGCTTCTTTCATTTAGCATAATGTATTCAAGGTTCATCTTTATTATGATATGTATTAGTGCTTCATTCCTTTTTATGGCTGAATAATATTACATTGTATGGAAATACCATGCATTTTGTTTATCCACTCATAGATTTTTTAAATTTAATTTTTTATTTTTAGATGTTACTTTTTAATTTTTGCAAAAATTATGTAAATACTTGGTTTTAAGAGAAAAATCTGTGGAATAATATATATATTTTTTATTTTATTTTTAAATTTTTTAATTAATTATTTTTTTTGTGGTACACGGGCCTCTCACTGCTGTGGCCTCTCCTGTTGCGGAGCACAGGCCCCGGACGCGCAGGCTCAGCGGCCATGGCTCACGGGCCCAGCCACTCCGCGGCATGTGGGATCTTCCCGGACCAGGGCACGAACCCGTGTCCCCTGCACCAGCAGGCAGACTCTCAACCACTGTGCCACCAGGGAAGCACGGAATAATATATTTTTAAAGAAGCCTGGTTTCTCTGGTACGGATAGTTAAGCTTTAAAAAAATTGTTTTATTCTAACATGTTTTTAATATAAAGCTTGTGTATGCAATCTTCTTTCCTTATTTATTTTTAATATATGACAGGCTTATTTTTACCCCTTAAGGTTATCATTGTTTCATTGTCTTTATGTAATGCACTTAGTGTCTCTCCCACCCCCCCATTTTTTGGTTGTTATTTGTTGGTTCCCAGCTGTGAGGTATATTATAATTATCCTTTTCTTTTTTTAACCCAGGTTCTCATTTGAAGTAATTTTCTTTTATTTCCAGTGAAGTGCTACGACATTTCATATGCCCTCCACTTCCTCCCCAGATTTTGATAATTGTGGTGTATCTACCTCGTTAGGTCATGTAACCATTATTGACAGTACTTTCTCC
Organism: Lagenorhynchus albirostris; assembly: GCF_949774975.1. Classification (NCBI taxonomy): domain Eukaryota; kingdom Metazoa; phylum Chordata; class Mammalia; order Artiodactyla; family Delphinidae; genus Lagenorhynchus; species Lagenorhynchus albirostris. The sequence continues at coordinate 7,199,948 of NC_083106.1, read as the reverse complement.
CTCACAGTTATCACTTAACCTAGTCTTAGTTCTGCAGTAGTGTGTGGGTGGGTGGATGGTGGATGGGTGGGTGGATGGTGGAGGGTGGGTGGATGGATAGGTAGAGATTTAGATTTAGATACATAGTTTTGGTCTTTTGTTTTAAGGCTCCTTTTTAGATCTCATATCAGAGTCCCTTGAGTCATTGTGGTGGGGTGACACTAGTTCCCTAGCAGATTCCTCAGTAAGGGCTCATGAAAACTATGTTTCATGAGTTCTTGGATTTTCCTAACAGTTGCAACATGTATACCTGAAAGTCTGTTTGGCTGGCCATAATATATTTGGCTTATATTTTTTTCCCCGAATAAATTTAGTATATGTTATTCATTGTCTTTTGCCATGAAGCATTGAGATTGCAAAGTCTGATGACAATATGATTTTTTTGTTTCCACTTAAAAGAACCTTGGTTTATTTATTTAATTAATTTACTTAATTAGTTATACCTGGATACCTAAAAGATTGTCTTTCTTTAAATTCCACTAGTTTTACTTGGTGCTGGTTTTTCCACATTGATATTTTTGAATACATGATGTCCTTTCAACGTATAGTTTCAGGGTTTTGTTTCGTTTTTATTTTTTTTGATTCAAGTGAATGTCTTTATGTTTTAATTTCTTCGGTTTCGCTGGTTTGGTTTTCTTCTCCGGGAACCACTGCTGTATGTATTCTGGATCTACTTTGCCTATCTTCTCTTCACTTCATTTCAAATCTTTTCCTTTTTTTAAGTAAAATTTTCTCCCTCGTATTTCTGTGAAGGCATTATCTCTTTTTATTTGCTCTTGTGTTCCATCTAGCTTTTTATTTTTGAAATGATGTACAATTTTTGAAGAATTATTTTCTGAGTTCTTTCACTTGGTTTGTGAGTGTTTCTAATTCAAATTTGTGTCGTTCTTTTATATTTTCTGAGATTTTTAAAATGTCTTTTAGCATACTTTGAGAATCAGGTCCCTGTATCACCTGCTTAGTGGGCATGTCTCTCTGGCAAGCGTTCGTTGTCTGTAGGGTTATTCAGCTCCTTATTCTCTCTCAATTCTCTCGCTTATTCTCTCTCACGGTTATTTCCTTAAAATAGCCATGTATTGGATTCTAACACAATCCTTCTTTCTTGTTCATTTTTAAACATGATATTTGTTTTTATGAACTTTAAGAAAAGAGAGAGTTAGGAAAGCATTTAGGTTTATGCTTTAAGCTCTCTCTTCTGAATTGATAAGTAATACATCTCTTATTTTTTGAGGTCTCCTGGCAGTGTTCCTCTCCCCCTTTTTCTGGCCCTTCCCTTTCCTTTCCCTCTGTTGTCCTCTACTGGCCAGTTGGATTTCACCCCAGCAGTTTCTTCTGGGTGTAGAGCTTTGTCCTAGAAGGAAAGTTTGGCTGAGACTTCCAAGAGTTCTGGGGGTGCAAACCACTTCAGCCCCTTCAGACCTTATTGCCCACCCATTGACTTCACTCGGGGGCTGGCGCCACAATCATCCCCAATGTCAGGAAGCCCTCAAATAGAAGCAGTGAGCTGTCTATTGAGTACTCATTGGTAATTTTGGAATTTGTCCCTTTAGCCCCATCAGACACTCCATTAATCCCCTCTGCTTCCCCTGCACAAATGCTCATAGGGATCTGGGATACTGGTTGGGTGTGGGGTGTGGGTATGAGGTATCACATGGGTCCAGGGACTGTTTCCCTCCCCCTTTCTATTTTGGGGTTCATGAAGTTACCTTTCACCTAGTTTTATTGTAAATGTGTCTCATGGAGTTTTGATTTTGTTGTCTTAGTTGTTCTGTCCTTTTGGGGGAACTAAGGGAAATTGAAATCCTACTGTCATCACTGTCTTTTCAGAAATCTTCTTATCATGTTGACCTGTCAAATTGCCACTACTTGATCATTTTTGATTGACTAAAATGGTAATTTTATATGGTTTAACCTAAGGTATAGCTCTGTGTTTAGGTTCTAAAACATTTGGAATCTCTTTTTCAAAATGTATAGGTTCAACATATAGTTTTGTATTTACATTAATACTTAGAGTCGACCCTCCATATCCACTGGCTCCTCATTTGTGGATTCAGTCAACCACAGATCAGATTGAAATCCGTGGATGCGACCCCACAGATAATGAGGGCCGGCTATACTGTGCCATTTTATATAAGGGGTTTTGGTATCAAGCAGGGGGTCCTGAAACTAATCCCCCATGGACGTTGAGGGATGACTGTAGTTTAGTTGCTCATAACAGGCAAAAATTTCTAAAATAGCCATATAATTAAAAAAATGATTAATTTTAATAATGTGAAGTTGGGATTCCCTGGTGGCACAGTGGTTAAGAATCTGCCTGCCAATGCAGGAGACGCGGGTTCGAGTCCTGGTCCGGGAAGATCCCACATGCTGCGGAGTAACTAAGCCCATGCGCCACAACAACTGAGCCTGCGCTTTAGAGCCCGCAAGCTACAACTGCTGAGCCCACGTGCCATAACTACTGAAGCCCACATGCTTAGAGCCCATGCTTCGCAACAAGAGAAGCCACCGCAATGAGAAGCCTGCACACTGCAACGAAGAGTAGCCCCCCACTCGCCGCAACTAGAGAAAGCCCACGCGCAGCAACGAAGACCCAAGGCAGCCAAAAAAAATAAATTAATTAATTAAAAAAAAATAATGTGAGGCATAAGTGTGTAGGGTAAGGGAAGGATGTAGCTATTCTTTATTTAATTCCCTAAAATACTCATTGGATTATCTGTTATTTTTCAACTTCTTTAACTGCCTTTTTTATATTCTGAATTATCATAGGTAATTGGATATGTTTCTCTGTTCTGTTGCTCTGTTTATTACTGTGTCAGAACTTTTCTGTTTTAAATACAGTAGGTTTATTAGTAAGATTTGGCATTGTGTAGGGCAGTTCTTCCCATACATTCTTTCTTTTCAAAAGTTTCTGGGCTGTTTTTATTTTTGTACATTACTTTCTTACACCTGAACTTTATTTAATGAATTTATTAACCCACACAAAATGCCATTGCGATTATGATTATAATTACATTGAGTTTTTATTAATGTCCCTACATTATTGAGTCTCTTCAGTTTGATTGGATTGTTCAGGGATTTTATACTACATTTAATACTATATTTCTCACTGGAATGAAAGAATAACAAATAGGCCATTCTTGCACCTTATTACCCCTTTCCTCTCTCCCTGTGTTCTATTTAAATAATTGGGCATTTAAGATCCAGGTTTTTCCTCACAGTATGCTTTTTTATTTTTTTCAGTTTCCAGTATTCCTTACTAAAACTTGAATTATAGTCCTTAACCAAGTTATCATCATGGAGTTATATCTGCCTGTATACGTTCTTCGAGATTCATGGCTTCTCATTTCCTTGGGCATTTTTCTTTTTCTATCTTGAGATCTTTATTCTGATCCAATTTTCATTTGACCAGACTCTCCTGTTCTTCCTCAGGTAGTTTTTTAGAGAAGGTAAATGAATTGTACTTTGGGTTCTTCCCTATTCAAAGAGTTTTTTTCCCCTTCTTCTGTACATATTAATGATATCTTGACTGTGCAGAAAGCTCTCCTCCACCTCTTCCTTTTGTTCTTTCTGGAACTCCTATTATTCTTACGTTACAGCTCCTAGATCTGCCCTCCATTTCTCTTACTTTTCACTCAAAATTTCTATTCCTTTTTCTTTCGCTCTGGGTTATAGTGATCATTTCTGCAGTTAATTTCTAAATTATTGATTCAGACTTTGACAGCATTCATTCTATTTTCACTCCCTTTATGGAATTTATTTCAGAAATCTTGGTCTTTTTTTTTTTTTCCCAGAGGACTTTAATGAGATCTTGCATTAGAGTATTTTTGTTGTTCTCTCCTGTGTCCTACATTCAGTCACTGTCAGCGTTTCTGATTCTTCACGTTGGTGTCCCTGGTTAAAACTGCTGTCCCCTCTTCCACGCTCAGGAGTTTTTTAATGTCTGTTCCTCTTTGTCTGGATGGGGCTTGACGCCCCAGGCAACACCAGCAGGAATGTGTCTCCTCAGCAGCTGTGTAGGCCTGCCAGGCTGCTGCTTCTCCAGGCGGTGTTGTCTTGCAGTTGTTGAGAAGGAGGGATTGTCCCTTCCCAGTTAGCCTGAAGCAGATGGGTCAACAGGCTGGAACTACAGAGAATGCCGAAAGAATTCTTTAGAATTTTATCCTAGAAAGCTTGCTGAATTTTGTAGAGCTCTAAATAAATATTTTATCTGATGTCATTCTCCACACCAGAAGAAACAAGCATTTATACTGCCTAAAGCTTTTAAACAGACATGTCTTAACCCTGACCACATTTATCACAAGTAATCATTTTTAAAATTATGCAGCTATTTTAGAAATTCTTGCCTGTTATGGGAAACTAAAGTATGTATTAATTTAAATGCCAAAATATGTGTTGCACATAAAAGAATGTGAGTCGGGGAGACCAGTTAAGAGTTCACTAAATGTCAGGGAGCACAGATATGACTGACATTTGGAGGCACAATAACTAAATTGGTGATATTTTAAATTGAAGAAAAGTTGAGATTTTGGATGGCTTCAGTTTTCTCAGTAGAAGGAGAAGGCAAGACCTTTGAATGATTGGTCAGGATGATGTTGCCAGAGGTTTAAGAAAACTGAGAAATCTCCAAATCTTCTGTTTTATGGGGAAAAGCGTAGGAGTTTGATGGGGACGACTGTATGAATGGGTCAGCAACAGTAGGATTCCTAGAAAACATCAAATAACATATATTTGAGTGGGACCAGCCAGGCTAATTTTACGAATTTTTCTCTTTCGGCCTCCTTTGGTATATAGGTCAGGAGAACAAGTGGACAAAAGACTTGGTTAAACCCACTAGTTTTTATGTTTACACAAATGGCTACCTGGTTTTGTAATCTTTTCTCAAATTTAATAATTCTCTGGTTTTGTCAGTCTAGAGATAGTTGTGGATAATACTGTGTATAGCCTTAAAACTAAATGCTCCGATTATTTTAGGTATGATAAACAAAATGTATGATGAAAAAGGTGAACTTGGTTCTTTTCCTACTATACTTTTTTGATAAAGATATTACAATTTCATTTTAGTTCTTGTTACGGTTTTCTAATACTTTTAGAGCTTTTTAGGTCTTCGTTGAAAATGGTGAATTATTCTAAAGATTATTTTTCCTGTAAAATTACGATTTTTATAGGTTTGTCAGCAAACTATAGAGAATCCTAGTTTATAACTACAACTGTAGCAAGTTCTCCTGGATGCTCTTTTCACCTCTGTTGAATTTGTATTACAGTTTTCTGAATTTCCGGATCCCATGTGGGGTTCTGATTACGTGCAGCTGTCCAGGACGCCGCCTTCCTCAGAGCAGAAATGCAGCGCTGTCTCGTGGGATGAGCTGAAGTCCATGGATTTACCCTCATTCGAACCTGCCTTCCTGGTCCTCTGTCGAGTCCTTCTGAATGTCATACACGAATGTCTCAAGTTAAGGTTGGAACAGAGACCTGCTGGAGAACCATCTCTCTTGAGTATTAAGCAGGTTTGTTTCAAAGACTGTTTAAAAATATTGAGCATTTATGACATTTTTCTACAGGCTCAGCATTTTTATTTTTAGGATTTTCCCCCTAATTGTTCTTTTCTCCATGCATTCTTCAAAGATGAGATGATGATTCCACCTCTCTATCTTCCACTTCCTCATTCGAAAAGGTTATGAAAGTGTGGTGCTGATGTGACCCTCCATATCCTATTGCCATCAGTCTTTGGAGACTGGAAACTTAAAATTCACTCATAAGAGATAGTTTAAATTCTTAAATTCTTGTTGTTGTTACGTAAGCAGGTAGATGCCTGCAGTACGCAGGGCTGGGGTGTGTTTGGCCATTTTGCTGGCTTAGGCATCCGTGTGGTTTAAGCCACAATGACAACTTCTGCTTTCTTAATTATTATTAATTTGGGGCGGGATTTTCCAGTGAGTTTGCTACTCCAAGGGTAACAGAGAAATGGCTAGAAACAGTTGTATCTACCACAGTGTGTGCTGAAGAGCGTTTATATTTATGCCTTATGATATTACCGTATTGACATTCACTATATAAAATAACCATTTCAAATTTTGATGAAAAACAGTTACTATGTTTTGTGTGGACTGTGCTTGTCCGTCCCCGTGGAGTTTGAAGGGCCAGGAGTGACGCTGTTGGTTAAGTTAGGTGTGGAGCCGGGCGACTGATGGAACTGGAGGTGGAGTCCTGCACCTCACCGTCGTCGCTTCAGTTCTTATCGAGCACAGCCCGAGCTCTGCGTCCACCGGCGCACTACTCCCTTCTCACCATTTTGGTTCTAGTTACTTTCCTTCTGTCCACTTGGGCCACACTTTTCACTTGTCCTGCATGTTGTAGCGGTTATTTAGGAAGTTTTGGTAAAATGCTTACCTCTCCTCCCCACAAAACAAATACATACTTCAGGAACATAAGCTGCTGAAACAAGGGGGAGTTTACCTTTTACTAATGGGGCTGTTGTGAGGATTAAACAGTAATTTATGTTAAAACATTTTGCAAAGTAAAAAATCAATACTTAGATTAAGATAGCATTACTAAAGTAAAACTAAAATAGAAATTTTGGCTTTAATGCATTCAGATTGAGTTGTAAGCACCTAAGTGACATCTTTAACAGAAATTTATGTTAACACTTTTTAATGGATTTAACTCTAGCCGTTACTCTCTTACTGTGGGTAATTATTTTAAAAACATTTTGAAGGGGATCTTGTTGTAAAAGCAGTCCATGTTTATTTTAGAAAATTTGAAAAGTATGGAAAATGATAGATAAAAATGAAAGTTATCCTGTTATTCTGCCATTCAGAGATAAGCACTGTAACATTTTGGTGTATTTCTATCCATTTATTTTTCTGTATGTACATACTTTCTTCACATATAATTTAAAATAAAAAAGAAAAGAATATGTGTTTTCATCCTTAAATTTTTTTCAAAAATAAGATTTTAAGTGGCTGCATTAGTGTTCTACCATATAAGTGCATCATAACTTATTTAATTCCCATTGTTGTTTTGAATAATATTGTGATAAATATATTTGTATGTAAGTTTTAGTCTGCATCTCTGATTATTGCTTGAGTATAAAACGTAAAAATTAACTAGTGAGTCATACATTTTTAGATTCTAGAAAGTTTGTACCAGTTTACTTTCCCTGTAGCAGCACCGTGGATCCTTTCGTGTCTTGATAATGTATCTTAAAACTAGTACAACTGTGATCTTGTCTCACAGTCCCTGCTGGTTAGAATTCGAGGGCGTGTGACCAGCGTGTTATTGATAGAAGGACAGTAAAGGTCCTCTCATTGCACCTTCCCTCCCTTCTCACAGTACCTCCTGGGCCTACACGTGGCGGTTTCACTCATCCTTTTGTTTTCTTTCATTTTTCCCCCCTTGACCTCCATTTAATTTTATCAGATTAATCTTAGGTTTGTTTGTTTTTGTGATTGAGTTTTTTGATGGTAAAAGCCACAAATCACGGTAGGTAAACTTTGCTAAATTATTACAAAGGCCACCAGGCTCTGTGGTATGTAAGTATATTTGAATCTTTATTATGTTTTTGGTTAAAAATGACCAGTCGCATGAGGAAATTTTTCTCTTGTATCCCTTGTCTTGTAATGTAAACTAGTAGAAAAATAGATCTTTTTCTGTAGAATTTATTTTCTATAAAAATTTACTTGTAGAACAACGTATTTTAGCAAATCAGTTTTCTGCCTGTATGTTTTTCTTTGTGTATTCATGCTATACTGTTAAATACTTTTGTTTTCACTGATTTGTTTTATTTTAATTATTCAGTTGAGATCACTGAGATATTTATGTGAAATGAACTGACAAAGAATCTGGAAAATATTTTAGGGTTTTCAGAGGCAAGTTTCTCTTTCCCGAGCTTTTTGAGGATTTATGTGGAAAATGTGTGAAAACCGACAAATAATCTGGTCAGAGTGTGTGAAATGGTCGAACTTGTGCCTGTTGTCTTGCAGCTGGTGAGAGAGTGTAAGGAGGTGCTAAAGGGCGGCCTTCTGATGAAGCAGTACTACCAGTTCATGCTGCACGAGGTCCTGGACCACCTGGAGGAGACCGACTGCAACATCGATGCCTTCGAGGAGGATCTGCACAAAATGCTGATGGTCAGGACAGTGGGGAGAGATGTCTGACTTGTGTGTCTTCTCACACGCGCTGTGCTTCCCTGTGCTCTTCTAGCCTCTGTACTTCTGCCCCGGTTATTCCTTCCTGCTCACAATGTCTTCTCTCCTCCTTATCTGCCCACTGAAGATTTACTTTCAAGTTTTGTCTGACACTTTTCACCTTTCATGTGCATCTATCTATACCTTCTCTGAACTCTTACAGGGTTCTAATCATAACCACACTATTTAATACTTAGCGATGTACCACCTCTCTGTCCTCAGGTTTCCCTAATTAGGCTGAAGGCTGCACAAGCCAGGGGCTGTGAATGAAGTGCTTTTGTCTTCTGTAAGGTTTGGTAGAGTGTTAGTACATAGTAAATCATGTTAGAGTCATTAGGGTATATGCACAGATGATTAATGTGGCAGGTTGATGAAATAATACAGAAAACAGCAAAGCTTGCAGGCATATCGTTTTTGGAATGCTTTCACCCTTGCTTGACATCTCACTGTGTCCTGCCTCAGGATGGCTGCAGCACCTCCAGACACCACCCTCACTTTCTAAAGAGAAAGGCAGAGGGGAAAAGTCTCCTTGCCAGCTAAGTCCAGAACAGCGAAAGCTCTCCTGGAAGCCCCACCCAACAGATGTCCCCTACATCCTACTGACCAGACCTTTGTGTGGCCCCTTCACTGTAACGGAGGCTGGGAATGCAAAGATTTAGCTTTTCAGCCTCTGTAGTAGAAGGAGAGAAAGAAGAGTGTGGCTGGGGAGGGACTTATATTTGACATCTTACGAGAAATAATTTTGAGTCTGAAATGATTTCCTAATCGTTTGGGAGAATACATAAAAGACCAGAATGTGTAAAATGTGGCTACATTTTGAAATACTGTATATATTGCTTATGTCAGAAAAGTCTTTATCATTGAAGAGTTATGGTAAAAAACAGCAAGGAAATTAATTTTTCTCTCTGTGGATGATTAAACCAGAAGTTTAAAAAGACAAAATGTGCTTTGCTTTCCAAACTGTCTTAGATGGCTTTACAGAGGCGCACGCCACACCTTTTACCACGTAATCGCTGAGGCAGGAAGGGTGAGATTAGGCAGGAAGGGTGAGAATTAGGCTGTGCCTTCCAGGTCATCCACCTCCAGCCCTTGGTGTGCCTGTGAGATGTCAGAAGGCTCAGTTAAGGGAAGTACCGAAATTCTCAGCTGGTTAGAGCTAGAAATGCTTAGGATTTAGTTTTGACTCTGCTGCCAATTTTCTGTGTGAGGCATCATGTGCCTTAGTTCATCTCCATAATTTCACAGATGAAGAACTAGAAATTATCGATAGTTTTAAAATTGTGCCCCGAAGTGTGCTAGATGGATTAGTGCAGGGGCATAGTTTGCAAACTGGTGGAGCCCAAACAAAGTCAGTGTTTTTGTCAGGAAGGGAGGAGCGTGTGGCCTTCGGAGAGGCGGTCACCTTGTTTGCTGCTCCACCTGCCCTCCTTTAGATGCGGAGGGCCCGTCCACGGCGAGTGAGAGCTGTGGTCTCTTGGGGTGTGAATGGTCAGTAGGCAGCAGGGCATGTCCCCATAGAGGACATACTGCCAGACAGTATCCTGTCCTGTAAGCCGGGGAAGACCGCCGAGTGAGAGATGGGTTAAAAGGGCGAGGGGAAGCAGTGATCAGCAAATTACGATGCAGGATATCTGTGACTGAGGGGTCTTTACTCTGTGCTGCATCAGCCTTCCGACTCGAAAAACGGAGGAACTTACGCATGCAGTTGCTTCCGAGGAAGTAACTGGTGAGTACTGGTTTGAGCCAGCAAAACCAGATGGAAGCTGTGAGCTTTCTTAGGTCATTTCCCTGGTCCTGGCCTTTAGAAACAACCAAAACAATAAACATAGTATGTGATGTAGGAATATGTGATAGACAGATTGAAGGAAATCACATAAAAAGAACTTAAAAGGAGTGAAAATATGAAAATGATGAACAAGACGTGAGAGTTGTAGGAGACACACAAGGGAGAGCTCAGACTTGCACAGTTAGTGTTCCTATAGAAGAATAAAGGACAGAGGAGCAGAGAAGACTCAATTTTCCATTCTAGAGATGTTATTGGGTGTCTGCTGTGTACCACGCAGGCATCGTGCCGGGTCCTGAAGGCTCGGTAAGGAGCATAAACGCCCTCTTGGAGTTTAAGAACGATGGGGAAAATGACTGTTAAATAATTGTACAGACATAACATTACAACGGTGAAAAACATCAAAGGAGAGACACGGGCCTTTTATGGACTCTCACAGTAAGGTCTGAGTTCATGTGGCGGTGAGGCAAGTCTCTCAGGAAGGGACAGTTGGAATTTATCTGAAAGTTGCTGTGTGTATTATAATCCAATTTATGTAGTAATAATTTGAAAGCTTACATAAAACAATACTGTATCTTGTAATTTGTGTAATAACAGATTATTTAAAAAAACATATAAACCAGAAGGGGACATACTAAATGCGTAATTGTTACCTCTGAGGAGGGAGGAAAGAGAGAAGTGAAGAAAGAACCCAAGGAGAAATTAACTTTGTGATGTATTATTTCTCATCGAAAAAATATCTAAAGCCATTATGACCAAATATTAACATTTGTTCATTCTGGATATTATTTGTAAAAATATTTTAAAGCCACTTTACTTTTTAGTTAAAAAAAAAGAGCGAGAGAGAGATTGAAAGGAACACTTTGCTGACAGAGAAGGGAGCAGATGCAAAGTTTCTGTGATGATGCAGGATAAGGGAAGCAGCTTTGGAATGAAGGTTCCCAGGAAAGCCTTGGGAAGGGACCACTGTGGCTGCAGTTAGAGGAACAGCCTGGGGGGATCCAGAGTCAATGGGAGAAGACCAGGGAGAGACTAGTCTAGTGGTGCACACGCTAGTCCCTGGATTGCAGTGGAATAGCGTAAATTTAGGAAAAAGCATAAGGATTCGAAAGAAGCGAAGGAAGTGAAGTTGGCAGGACTCAGGGTTGGATTGGATATGGGGGAGGTATCGAGAGTGATTGCTGGCTGTCCAGTTTGTGCAGCAAGATGAATAGTGAAGATGGTAGGTCCAGTGAGAGTTCTTTAAATCGAAGATACCCGAGACCATTGGAAAGCCTTTGGCATTGATTTTGTTAACGGTAAGAGATGAAAGAAAATCTCACACGTATATATATATATATATATATATATATATATATATATATATATATATATATATATATATATATATATATATATATATATATGAGAAAGGAGCAGACTGATGGTGTCAGGTTCCTCGGGTATCACGAGGAAACGGGTCTCAAAACACAAGTGCTGGGCTTAGCAGGAAGCACAACTCCTCTACTGTGAAAAAGGGAAGGATGGTAGGTAACAGCATGTAGGTTTCTGTTATTTGTTTCATGACGATGAGAGCTTTTATATCTAATGACTTAAAGTTTTTTTGTGAAGAGAGATGAGATCAACTGCTGAGAGTGGGTTAGGATGGGTTTTGGCAGTTTGAGGAAAATGGAGAAGTTTCAAACTTGTGGTTGTAGAGAGAAGGAAAGTGAGCTGAGCAGAGGTACAAGTATTACCAGAAATGTGTGCTGTGTGGTTGGTGAATGTGACTGTGTAGAAGAGAGACTCCCCCCTGTCGTGTGACTCGTGGCCCTCAGCTTCTGGGCCGTGCGGATGGGGAAGGGAGCTGGGCTCGTCTTGACAGGCAGGTGAGAAAAGGCAGGTGGGAAAAGGCAGTGTGAGCATTCCAGGAATGGCAAGGTGTAGGACGGTGGCAGGGACATGAGCGTACTGACAGGAGTACTGAATAAGGAGGACAGGGACCCAGGGAAGAGAGGAGTGAGTTGGAGGAAGAAGAGGAACCAGTGGACTGGAGTTCCAGATAAAGTGAAGAGAACAGTGTAGAGGGGGGAGTTGGGCAAGCAAACTGGAGCGAGGAGAGGAGGTTTTAACATCAGTGTGTTTGAATTGGGCTTTGAGCGGTTCTGGTATCGGCAGGATCAGAAACAAAACCTTGTCAGAGAGGAGAAAAGGTGGTTGGAACTGGAGGCCAGGGGGGAACGGAACTGAAATGGTGTCAGGGCGTCGTGCACCTGATGTTAAGTCACACAGCTGGTGGCTGAGCCTGGGATGGAGAGAAGACTGAGTCACAGGCTGGAGTCTGACAACTGATGGGTAGTTGATGGTGTGCAGAGGGGGCATCATCGATGGTCTGTCTGATGACATCAGTCTTAAAGGGGTAGGGTATTTCTTTTGTTTTGTTTTTAAGTAAGACTGTGTAAGAGTGATGGTTTGAAAGTAGCAGTGGGGTGCACGAGGATGCCGACTGTTTGCAACCCTTGAGATATACTGTGAGATAGTTGTCCCTTGAGAGTGCTGTCAGGGAGAAGTGCAGCTCTCAGGACAGCCAGGTTTCAGGGAAGCCAAGGAGGTGAAGGAGCATTCCAGGAATGGAAAGGGAGGTCCTGGGCCCGCTGAACGAAAGACTTGTTTCAATTGGATGAGATGGTCATAGACCCATAAGTTGCAGGTTCCGCACACACAGCTGTATTCATAGTGGACCCGGGACTGGAGATTCATGCTGCACAGCCTGGATGGAGGAGGACCCGGAATTATCCAAAGATAATTGGCAGTTTTCTTAAAATAAAGACCCCAGATTTTTGCCTACTGAAAGTTATTGTTGGGTCTCAGAAAATATTCATTTCAGTGAACCCTAAGATGTAGCCTGGTGAAATAATTGAAATCCAAGACTAGAGAAAGGGTCCTGTAAACATGTACGCAGGGAAAGGAAGCCACCTTCAGGGAGCCGGGAGAGTGGCGATTAGTGGCATCAGTTTTCTTTATGCTAACAGGACACACTGTGTTAGAAGGCAGTAGAGTAATGTCTTCAAGGTTCTGAGGGAGAGAATGTGTAACTTAAGTATTTTATACCCAGTCAAGTTATCCTTTCAGTAAAAGAATCCACAAACAGTGATGTTTCATAATATAACAATTGTTAACCTGTCTTGAGAAAACCTCCTTGATAGTAAAACCCTGCTAAGCGACAGATAAGTCAAGATAAGAATTTAGGACTGGGAAAGCTGTTGTAGAGGACTTGTGGTGGGCATAAACCCCACCTTAGAAAGATTGGGTATTTTGGTTATAGATCACAATCTATATGTCATAAACCTTGAAAAATTATATCATGAAAATCTGGATGTTGGGAAGGTATAGTGGGGAGAAGTGTGCTCATTTCCTCCTCTTAACATGTAAGATACCATCTAAAGTTAAAATAAGTAATTAAAGAAATAAAGGTCCCAACCTCTTAAAGGAATGTTATTCACAATATATTAATAATGAAAATTTCTGTATGCTATTTTGATTTTTTTAACTTGATCATACTTTTCTATACAGTGCAAATATTGTAGTTATTTTCTTAGTAACTTGCAGCAATTGTGAATACTGTGTTAAATTGCTGAGGAGTTGAGTTATACAATTAAAGAAAAATGCTATTTTAGACATCAGTTAGCAGCGATGCAGAATCTCGCTTCTCTCAGCTTCGTGCCTCAGTGGTCCCTCTTCCACTCGCCCTTCTGATTTGTAGCTTTCCTGTTAACAGAGATGAAGGTTGTGGGTTGTTGAATTCTATTCTCAAATATCTCCTTTTACATTTTTGTATTTTAAGGTATATTTTGATTACATGAGAAGCTGGATCCAAATGCTACAGCAATTACCTCAGGCATCTCATAGTTTAAAGAATCTGTTAGAAGAAGAATGGAATTTCACCAAAGAAATAATCCATTACATCCGGGGAGGAGAAGCACAGGCTGGAAAACTTTTCTGGTAGGAATCCTTATACGCCTGTCTTCCTTTCTCACTTGTACTCCTGGTTTGCTCAGTTCTATTCTACATGTTTGAATGTTTAGTTACATGAAAATGATAATCAGTCATATCTTTTGTGTGCCCCTCTCCCAAGTGTTGTTATCCTTAGAGCAGTGGTTTTCAGCCAGGGGTGATTTGCCCCCTGGGGACATGTGGCAGTGTCTGGAAACAGTTCTGATTGTACTGACTGGGAGGGACTACTGTCATCTAGTGGGAACAGGCCAGGGATGCTGCCAAACATACTACAATGCGCAGGACACAGGACAGCCCCCCCAAACAAAGATTATCCACCCGAAATGTCAATTTTGAAGTTGAGAAATCCTGCCTTAGAATACACCCTCTTGGTTATACAAAAGGGGGAGAATTTAAGGCCTCTGACAAGCAGAGTAGACCTGTAGACCTTTTGTATCAGTCTTGGCGGGCACTTCCAAAGCCTAACAAGTACGTATTTTCACTGATACTGTTTTGGGAATGTAATACGAATCACAGAATCTCTTTATAAACTGGGTATTTACATATGGTGAAAGAATTGAAACGTAAACCAAGGAAAAGCATTAGGGAGGGGGGAGTGCTCACTGGTCTGTCTGTTCTAGGAAATGAATGTATCTTCTCGAGTACAGGCACCTGAATGTTGAATGTGGGGTGCGTGGTGTTTGCTGGGGGCCACCCCCCTGCCGACTGACTGAGGACCAGGCCTTTGCTTGGCTCTAAACTCTGCTGCAGTTCTTTGGTGCTGCCTTCTCTCACTTGCCCCATCAGCCATTTTGTTTCTTCATTTCCATTTTATGAGTTCTTTTATACCCAGCTCATGTTTCCCTCCCCTCCCTTTATGTGCGCTCTTTAGGACTTCACCTTTTACAGAATTCTCTTCTCACTTCAGAAACTCATTGTCCTCACTCGGATGGTCTTTGTTCCATGCTCAGCATCTCAGGATGTTGTATTCACTTTTCTGCCCTAACCACCAGTCTTTTTATGTTTTCCTCTGTCTTTAGTTTGAGTGAACAGTGAACTTGCTCTTGTCTCAGGACTCATCCAGTCCTTCAGGCCGAGGTTCCCAGTCTGTCCTGTTTTCCTATTCAGATTGGTTCTCATAGTCAGCCTTATGAAGAAATGCATTCACTACCATTTTCAGCATCTCTCCCCCTCTTAATTTTCCATTGTTCTGCTTTGCCTGTAATTTCTTCTGTTTGCATCTTCTGTTCTCAGGCTGTCAAGCTTTGTTAAGGAAATTTTTTTACAAGGTTACTGTTTCATTTCACTACCAATTCTTGTTATATAATTTCTTTGTACCCTCACTTTGTACCCTGTCAGTCTTTCTGTTTTTATCTTTTGCTTGTCCTTCAGGTTCCTTTCAGTGCAGTGTCTGGCCTTCAACTTCATATTCGTGTTCTGAGAAGCTCCAGAGCTTTTCCATTGCCTCTGCTTTGGGACTGTCCACCTGCACTGTTCTAGTTCTGGGCGTTCGTTGTGTCAGTGCAACATTCTGCTTCATACACTGTTTCTCCCAGGTTCGGTCAGTCTTGACATTAACCCTGACTCCTTTCTTTCTCTCACACACCACCTCTAATTCCATGTGGCTGTCCCGTCAGAATACATCCAGAGTCTGACCTCTGCTCACCACTGCCTATTTCCCCTCTTCCCAGACTGTTATTTCTTGTGTTGCTGTAGTAGCTCTCTTAAGTAGTCTCTCTGCTTCTGCCCTTCATCGTCTATGGTTTATTCTCAGTGATCTTGTTAAAATGTACATCAGACCATTTTTACCTCCGCTCCAGATATGCCAGTGGCTCTCCTCCTTACTCAAATTAAAGTGAGAATGCCTAAACAATGGCCCGTAAGGCCTGGTACAGTCTGCCTTTTCGGTAAATCGTTGTCCTCACCTCCTAGGTTCTCCTGTGCTCACTCCGCAGCCACAGGAGATTCCTTCCTGTTTTTCGTAGGCTGGGCCTGCTCTGTCCTCAGGCTCTTTGCACTTGCTGGTCCCTCTACTGGGACTGCTCTTCACCAGTTATTTCCATGACTCATTTCCCCACTTCCTGTAGGTCTTTGGCCACGTGTTACCTTCTGCATATTAAAAGTTGAAATTCCTACCTGCAAGTACACCTTAGCTTTCTTCCCTATTTTATTTCTCTCCATAGAACTTATCAGTATCTGAAATACTGTATATATATATATATTTTTAATTTTATTTATTTATTTTTCTCCATTCACTGGAGGGATTTTATCTGTTTTGTTCAGTACTGCTTACTCCATAACAGATACTGAATATTTGTTGAATAAATTGATCCTGAATATCCTTGTATACTACTGCTCTTAAAAGCATGTTTCCGATCAGGACATTTTCCCACTCGGTTATTTTTAAAGCCCACCCTCTTTGCCTACCAAAGGACACTCACACAGTTACATGACATCCAGGGCCTTCCACAGCACGGCCCGGTTGCCTTCCTGGTCTCATTTCCCCCTCCTCTGCTCTTTCCAGGTTGACAGTTCCTTTTCACAAACATGCCTCTTGCTTAACACATCATCATGCCCTTTGATCAGTTCTTCCTGGACTTTCCTTCCCCCTCCTCCATTCTCTTCCTGTCAGAGCCACTCTTCCCACTGTTGTAGTTGCTACAGTTCTGCATTGCCTGCAAGGCCCATTGAACTCATACCTTCAGCTGGGTTTGATCTCGCTCCTCAGACAGCTCCCGTAGCAGTTACCATCTGCCCCATCCGATGTTGGTTGTAGACTTACCTGCTCTGTCTTACTAGGTTATAAGCTCCTTTTCATCATAGAAGCCAGTAAGCTGCTGTTGAGTTTTTACTAAACTCATTTAGATTGATTTTATATGCTTGGGTTTGCATTTTAACCCTAGTATTTAGATTGTATACTTGATGAGAAGCATCAGCTGATTAGAGTAGTTCATGTTTATTGACTATGAAAGCTAACTGTGAGGGAAGTTTTTAAAAACAATTGCATTTAAGGAATTCACTTTATTTCTTATGCCATCATTTAGTTCATTAAGCTTTTAAAAAATATTTTGTTGTAGATATATGTTTGAGGCCATTTTACACCATTTTGAACATTTGTTTAAGATGAAAATAACATTTGTGTGATAATTACATAGCTACTGTGAATGTAATTTAAGATTTTAAGGTTTATAATGAAAAACTGGTTGTAGAACAAAGGTACATACATTCCATAATAGAGATTTCTACTTGTTTCACATTAATCCTGATTTTATATTAAAAGAAAATTCTCACTGTCATTGATGTTTAAACTATTAAAATAATAGCTGAATCTTTGAGTTTCTCATTCAAGAATTAGAATGAGTGAGGACAGTTTTTCTTCTCTGGTTTACTTTTGTTGTTTTTGTTCCCTTAGTGACATTGCAGGAATGCTGCTGAAATCTACAGGAAGTTTTCTAGAATCTGGCTTACAGGAGAGCTGTGCAGAGTTTTGGACCAGTGCCGATGATAGTAGTGCTTCAGATGAAATAAGGTTGAAGTTGCATTTTCTTTCCTCTCCCATTTTTTATTTCATGTAGTTTTATTCTTGGTAATGAGCCTGAAATGAGCCTTGTTGAAACCAAATCATGTTAGACTTGAAGAACTTGGGTAGTAGACATAAAGGGATTTATTTCTTACTACTGTATTGTCTTTTTATATGATCCCTTAGTTATGGTTTTATGTAAAATTGTCTTTGAAGGTGACTTTTATTTAGCCTAATAAAAAGTGTCCTTCGAGAAAATGTTGTTTAAGTTGACTAAAAATGAGTAGGGTAGAATTTGTTCACATGTTCTGGAATGTCTTTAATTAAATAATTGTTTCTGTCCTTTAAAGACTCTGTAGCAGTCCATGAATACATTTAATTGATATTTGTACATTTTTATTGTTTGTATACTAAGCTTATCCCTTCTGTTGAACTTTAAGCTTGAGAACCCGAAACCATGGCTTGCACACCTACTGCATTTCCTCCAATTCTATGCAGATGGCATTGAGGATGAACCATGTTAAAGTGCTGTTTTTGTGGCATATGTAATACTCATAGAGCTATTTAGTGGCCAATTATCAGCAATATCCTATGAGTCAGCATTGAAGTGCTCAGGCAGAACTAACTTCTCTAGAGATGTTTTCTCTCACTTTCCAAAATTTGATAAAAAAACACATTTTTGGGTTTCAGAACACTGGGATGTCTTTATGCCAGGATTAGAGAAAGAAGTGACCACATAGGCTCTCACCTGGGAAAATACCTAATAGCTGAGAAATGGGGTGAATTAGTTTGTAGAAGGTCTTGCAGTTTTGAACGCAAACATGGAAGATTCAAAATACGAGAATTCAAGAATTAAGATGGTGAAGTAGAGAATGGGTCTGATAATGCCCTGATTGTTTACTAGGGATGAATCTAGACGTGGGTCCACGTGCAGTGATTTGTGGGGCTGACTTGTCCTGGTTGCAGAGAGGCCACGGGCCTTGTGTACATCCCTTCCCAAGTCATAGCTCAGCAATGTCCTGTTGGTGGATTGAAAACAGCTGTGATGGGAGTATTCTCACCATGAAAATTGGCAAACACCACACAAGGCAATATTTTGGGGGGAGCAGGTTGTTAAACGTTTGCTGGTTCACTACTATTATATATATATATATTCCTTTTTAGTTAGATTATGAGCTGGGAGTCAAGAACTTACTTCAAACTCCAAGAATTATCCTAATGAAGCCTTTAGAAGATTGAGCATACTCCTATTTGGAGGTTATTAAGTGTGCCTTCCTTATTTAAAAAATACAAGTACTTTCTAGAAAGCTGTGGGGAGCAAGGTTCTGAATATTATGAATCCATTCCCAACAATTGCTAGCTTCTAACATCTTCGGTCTCTATTAACGTGATTTGGAATTTGCTTCATCTGTATTGTGTATTTCTTGGCATACCGTAATGTATTCTAACTGGATTTCAATCAACTTGGCAGGAGATCTGTTATAGAGATCAGTCGAGCACTGAAGGAGCTCTTTCACGAGGCTAGAGAAAGAGCCTCCAAAGCACTTGGATTTGCTAAAATGCTGAGAAAGGTGAGTTAGCAATCCTGATTAATTATTATTTTTTTCTTATTTTTCTTTTATTTTTTAAAAAGCTAACCCTAAAGAAGTTTCTTTGTAACTGTGATCCTAGGACCTGGAAATAGCTGCAGAGTTCATACTTTCAGCCCCAGTTAGAGACCTTCTGGATGTCCTGAAATCAAAACAGTACGTTAAGGTATGTATTTAAGGTGGCATAATTATTTTACCTTTCTTACTTTACTCTAAAACAGACAGACTTTTTCTTAAAGATCTAGAGAGTAAATATTTTAGGCTTTGCAGTCCATATGTGGACCCCAGTTTTAAGGCTGTCCCATAATTTCCCAATGCAACAATTAGAAAAAGTTTTTCATACTTGACTTACTAACTTGTTTTAAGAATACAGAAGAAAAACCCCAAACATTTACTCATACAATATAATTTATCAAATTAGTTACACATATATATTTAAAATAATGTCTATAAAGTCATGTGTTGCTTTTAAGTAATTGCTTTTTCACCCTCACATTTCCTGAAACAATTCAGATTTTCTACGTGAATCTTTGACGTCAGTGTCCTGGCCATCACTAGACCCACTTTTTGAGTCACCATGTTTGCTCTCATTTAAGCTGTTTGAGCTTAGTACTTTCAGAATATGTGTATGATGTCACGGGAAGTTATATCCCACATGTGTTTATGTGTGACTCGCACAACGTAATCACATATGTACCTTGTTCCAGTGATCTTTAAAAGGCTATTTACGGTGCCCCTGTCAAGGATAATTAGTGGATCTGTATTAACATCTTTTGCCTTTCACTGAGTCAGGTGACTTTCTCTTTCAAAGACGTCGTGTGGCCTATGCTCCCCTGGGATTCTGCTCCTGGTGCGATGACCCTAGTCACCAGTGCCCACTGCAGGGCGTTGCTCTGCGGGAGCAGTTTTGCATAAAAACTGCACTGCAGTGGCATTCACTGAGGTTGTTTCAGGCTGACATTCTTCCCCTGATGAGTGTTCTCTTTGTTGTTGAAAATAAAGAGATTGGAGGATTCCTTGTATGCGGAGAAACTTTACCAAGCCTCTTCCCCCAGTATAGTCACACTCTCCCTCCTCCAGTCACACTGAACTGAGTTACAGTCGGCTCTCCGTATCTGCGGGTTCTGCAGTCGCTGATTCAACTAACTGCAAATTGAAAATAGTTAGGAAAAAAACATTCCTGAAAGTTTCAAAAAGCAAAACTTGAATTTGCAACATGCTGGCAACTGTTTACCTAGCATTCACATTGTATTTGGTATCATAAGTAATCCAGAGATGATTTGAAGTATACGGGAGGTTGTGTATAGGTTACGTGCAAATACTACGCCACTTGATATAAGGGACTCGAGCATCCACAGATTTTGGTATCCGAGGGGGTCCCGGAACCAGGCCTCTGTGGATGCCCAGGGACGACGGGACTTGCCGTTCCCTTCATAGCTCTAATTAATGCCTTTCCCACATCTCCTTGCCCAAACCCACTTGACTTTTTCTAGGTTTTTTTTGTTTTGTTTTTTAAATAACATTTCTATAATATACTATGTTCTTTAATTCAAGATTTTGGATTGTTTCTTTTCCAGGTACAAATTCCTGGCTTAGAAAACTTGCAGGTGTTTGTTCCAGACACCCTTGCTGAGGAGAAGAGTATTATTTTGCAGTTACTCAATGCAGCCGCAGGAAAGGACTGCTCGAAAGACTCATACGAACTACTAATTGACGCCTATCTGCTTCTAACGAAACATAGTGACCGCACTCAGGACTCAGATGGCAGCTGGGCCACGTGGGAGGCACAGCCTGTCAAAATTGTGCCTCAGGTGGAGACTGTCGATACCTTGAGAAGCATGCAGGTCTGTCTCACTCCCAGTCCCTGCCCCACCGTTCCCCACCCTGCCTGGAAGCAGTATTGCTTACTTAAAATACTTTTAGGAAAAAGGAATTGTTAGCAGCTCGTGAATGATTGGTTTAAGCAGTCTCAAGTATCCACTTCCCCAAAATAGACCTTGATGTGTTGATAGATAGTTTTGTAGCATTATTGTACTAAAATGTTCGGGCAAATTCTTTAAGTATGTTCAATTATACCAAAATATTTGAAAAGTTTTATTTATATCTTTCCTTACTCCAGCCATGTATGTAGTTAGATCCAACCACCCCTGATCTGAAAGGAGTTATCTACTCCTTTAACTTGTAGTTGCAGAAATCCCAGTTCTCCGAGTACTCTGATTTGCTGGCTACTTAAGTTTTCATTTTTGTAGTCAAGGTTTTCACCTGCCTACCTAACAGGGATCCCATGACAATCTGTGTAACTCAGTAATTCAAACTGTAAGAAGCCTCCTCATGCCTCTGTGTTCAGCTCTGGAACAGCGGTGGTGAGTGCACATGTGCACCTCGAACTCAGCCAGACCAGAGCTGGGCACCCTGGCCAACTGTCCCCTCAGCTCTACGAATCTGCCTTCTCTCTTGTATTCCCTGTCTCAGTGACTGGTGCTCTGTCCACTCAGTTGTTTAAACCAGGATGTGACAGTTCATATAATTTCAGCCTCCCCCCACTTCCACTTAGTCACTAGCCCAGCACCGAAGCCTTTCTAGTAAACGAGCCTTTCTCTGCATCCCCAGAGCAACTGCCGTGGTCAGACCTTATCACCCCTTTCCTGGACTGTTGCAGGGCCCTCCTTGCTTCAACCCTCGCCTTCCCTCCCTCCAATTCTGTATTTGTTCGCTTGTTTTGGTACTTCCAGAATGATCCTTATAATTCATACATCTCATCACAGGTCTACTCAAAATACTGCAATGACCATCACTTCAGCAAGACAAATAATAAAGTCTTGGTTTCTGTTTCATGCAAGGCCCCTCATCTCATCCCACTCTTATTCCTGCATTTTCTATCTCCACATGCTGCTTCAACACACACACAAACACACACTCTGCTCCAGGAGTAATGAATCTCTTGGAGTTCTAGCATACTTCAAAGACTTCATGCCCACATAATTCCGTGGGACTCCTCCCCATTGCGCTGGAGATCAGAACCGTCAGTGCCCCCTGCAGTGTGCTGCTCCATGGGAGCAGCTATGCTTGACAACTACTTTCTGATCAGGTGGTTGCTGGCCTGGTGGCCCTGAGGTTGGTCTTGTTCTGAGACTGGGGGTTGAACTAGAGTGGAAAACTAAGTGGGTCTGTGTTTAAGCCCTGTGCTTGCTTTTCTTCCCAGGTGGATAATCTTTTACTAGTTGTCATGGAGTCTGCGCATCTCATAATTCATAGAAAAACTTTCCAGCAGTCCACTGAAGGACTCATGACTCTACGCCAGGAGCAGACATCCAGTCAGCCCGTCATCGCCAGAGCTTTGCAGCAGCTGAAGGTATTTCACCATCAACTCTACCGTAACTAATTTATTTACGTTTGGTGTAATGCTAGGGAAGAATCAGTTTGTTATAATTTAAGTCACTCCAGGGACTTGAACTCTTACAGTGTCCTCCCCACTCTCCCTCTCTTCCATTTTCCCATGTGTCTAAGTTAAAAATTTCCTGGATCTTTCTTGGAACTGTGTAACATTAGAATTGGAGAGGATAAAAATTTGAATCGTCACATGACTTCTTAATGGTCACGTGGTTGGTTAGTATTGGACTTTTAGATCTCCTCATTCCTAATCCAAGTTTATTTCTCCTTTAGCAATTACCAGTATTTACTAGAGGCACCTTAAGTCAAAAATGTGTAATTTAAAAGAAGAGTTACTTATTCTTTCATTCAGTCAAATTAATTGAGAAAGCTAGTTGCAGACAGGCAGAAAGGCCTTCAAGTTCATGACAAGGCAGAGCCTTGCCTTCTCTGCCATTATTTCCCATTTTCACCTGCTTCCTATTTTGCACTACATTTATCAGTCTTGGTCTCATGCACACTTTCCCGCAGCCCTTCAGTCTTCTCAGTCACATTAAGGCTTGACTTCTTGAAGAAGAAGGACTTCTTGAAATTACAAGTAGTTTTGATAAACGTTTGTTTTCCTTTTGTCAATCTGATTTGTCTTATTTATCTATAAACATTGTTTCTTACAGATTGTCACCCCACTCAGATACCAGGGCAGGGGACTTTTGTTTTTTCTTTTAGTTTGAGTTAATGAATTCTGGAGAGTACAAAATTATATAAGATATTGATTATTCTTGAGCTTAAGGAACTTGTAGCCTTAAGGATCTAAACTGTCACACTAAAGTACAGAGGAGGGAGAGATTAGATCCTCCTAGTAGCATCTGGGAATTGCTGCCATGGAGGCATTTCAGCTTGGGAGTATTTCAGAAGATGCAAATTGGGAAGGGACCAATAAGAGAAACATTTGGGCATTGGTGTGTGAGGATCAGGGTTATGAGAAGGCTCGCTGAATATCAGGCGGTCTGATTTGCTTGGATCTTGGTGTATACAGTGGAAAGTAGTGAGAGAGGAGGTTAGTAAAATCAGGTGGGCAAAAATCAGGCTGTTGAGAGATTTTGGATGTCATCTTCTAAGCCCCAGAGAATTGTCAAAGATTTTGGAAGAATATTTTGGAATACTATGTAGAGGAACTACCTGATAGAGACGTGTACATATGTGTGTGTTTAAGGGTGGGTAGAAAGGGAACCCAGTTTGGAGCTGTTGTACTATTAATTAGGGAAGAGAAAAAAGCTTGAGCTAGGGCAGGGTTTCTCAACCCCCATACTGGTGACATTTTAGGTCAGTCAATAATTCTTAGTTTGGGGGAGCTGCCCTGTGTGTTGTAAGATGTCTGGCAGCATCCCTGGCCTCTGCACAGTAGATGCCAGTAGATTTCACAACACCCCCCCACCCCACGTTTGGACAACCAGAAATATCTCCAGACGTTGCCAGTGTCCCCTGGGGTGGTAACATTGGTCTCGGTTGAGAACCCCCGAGCAGGGGGATAAGAAGGACAGTACGACTAATAACACTGTGGAGGTCATTTAGAAATCATAGTTCACTCTGGAATTGAAACCGTACTTACACTTGAGCAACCACCGAGGGGAGAAAACAACTGGTGGTTGATAGGCAGAAATATCGAAGCTGTAAGCATCTATTCAAAGACCACCTTGTAATTAGGCATCATATTTTAAATGGACTGTTTTCCTCTTGTATTTCTTAAGTTTTTAAGAATACCTAATACAAATAAAAATGAAAATACTAATTTTTTTCCTATTTTTGGTCATTCCTTTTGAATAATCAAAATAAATATGACTGGAATATATTACAATGGTCAATGTCTGTGTGATGATGAAAGAAATCTTCCTCTAAAATACAATAAGTATTGTGTGATTTGTTTCACTTTGGATTAATTGTGGTTTGGGATTCTTTAGAATGATGCATTAGAGCTTTGCAACAGAATAAGTGATGCCATTGACCGAGTGGACCACATGTTCACTTCAGAATTTGACGCTGAAGTTGATGAATCTGAATCTGCCACGTTGCAGCAGTATTATCGAGAAGCCATGATTCAAGGGTACAATTTTGGGTTTGAGGTAGGTACAAAATAAGAGGAAAAACACAGTACAATTTTGCGATTGCTTTGTAACTTACTTACAGAAAGCATTAGGAATCTTGTACAGCAAATCTCATGATCTCATTATTGTAATCACAGCTTAGTCAAGAATGTCATCTTACATCCCTGTTGAATATCAGAAATGCTGGGTTACTTTTAAACTGTCAGATATTTACTCAGTTTTTATTTTGTGTTAACAGCTATCCACTTACATTTAAAAACCTTCTTTAAGAGATGTTTAATATCATAAAAGCATATTCTTAATTTCAACTTATGAGGAAGACATTTGTGAAATTGCATTTTAAGACATTATTTTCTCTGTAACTCTTCACACTCTTTTTAGAATATGTGAAGTTCATTGGCTTTTGCTTTTCGTTTTTAGAAAAATGGCATTTAAACAGCATTATAGTGTTTAGGTATTTGTGTAATGGTTTTCTTCTTAATCTTGATATACGTGAAACCTTCTTACAGTATCATAAAGAAGTCGTTCGTTTGATGTCTGGCGAGTTTAGACAGAAGATAGGAGACAAGTATATAAGCTTTGCCCGGAAATGGATGAATTACGTCCTGACTAAATGTGAGAGTGGTAGAGGGACAAGACCCAGGTAATGACCACGTAGGGTGGCTCCTTCATGAGCCATGTGGGGTTGCTGATACTTCATTCTTATATTTTATGTGGGATTTCTGAGCAGATGACACAGAAAGCATTTTGAACTCTTTGGTGATCAGTGTTTTTCTTCCTTTTTTTAAAAAACAAACCTATTTACATAGAAACCCCCATAACTCTTGGAAAACTTTTTCTTTTGTGATTGTTCCAAAATGGGTTACCTTTAAGCAGTGCGCATTCTCCCGGGACAGGTCGTCCTGCTTGCTAATCTTCTTTTCTCCTTCATGAAATTTATGCCTCTTATTTAGTGTAAATGGAAAAGAAATTGGTAACCTGTTCCTTTACTAAGAAGCTATTTGTCTTTCTCAAAACATGATGTAAACTTACTCAACACGAGGCAGATGACAGAGACACAAATGCGTTTTGTCCTAGATGATAATTTTCTGATCAGATTACTTTTCAGGATTGTATGGACTAAAGTGACTGTGGCGTTCGCTTGATGGTTTTGTGACTCTTGAACTTTTCCTCGTGACAGGTGGGCAACTCAAGGTTTTGACTTCCTGCAAGCCATTGAACCTGCTTTCATTTCAGCTTTACCAGAAGATGACTTCCTGGTATGGGATATTCTAAAGTGTTTTTCCTTAAAAAAAACCCAAATAAGTTGATCACTCTCTATTTCTGATTGTGTATCTTTTTATTAATTTAAAAGCGGTTCTGAAATATTTTTATGTAATTGTCATGATAATGCCGAGAGGTTAAAGCACTAATAGCAGAGTAGGACGTTCAGTGCTCTTTTTATAACAATGTTGTCCAGCTGACCACGTCAGTGTACGGTTGTTCGTGCAGCCTGGCACTTACAAAACACATGTCGGTCTTGTATTTTGTAAAGTGCCGCTGCTTTTTAGCAGCTCCATGAAGAGCGAGGAATAGCTGTTTCACTTCAGTGTTAGTCGCCGTGCAGCACGCGGGATATTAGTTCCCCAACCAGGAGTTGAACCCACGCCCGCTGCAGTGGAAGCACAGAGTTTTAGCCACTGGACCGCCAGGCAAGTCCAGTGTGCGTCATTATAGAGCATAATGGCAAATGTTAAATATTATCACCAGTATCCAGATAAATTCCATCAGATCAGAAAGATGTTGTTCAAATGTGAATTCACTCATTTTAGCCTCCAAATAGTAGAGGAGATTACAGGAGTCCTTTGCTTGTGTACATCATTGCATTATGGGGAGCTGATAAAAAATGGAATTGTATATTATCTTAAATTATGTACGATTTATGTTTATACCTATTTTCTTTTAAACTAACTTTGAAAATATTTACTTAAGGATAGCCTGTTTTCTTTTAAATATACCGAAAGCCTAATTTGTGCGACTTATATAATTGAGTGTACATTTTTTCTCTTTTCCTTTTCCATTTCCTTTGGTTTCTAGAGTTTACAAGCCCTGATGAATGAATGCATCGGCCATGTAATAGGAAAGCCACACAGTCCTATTACAGGTTTGTACCTTGGTAAGAAACCAGTTAGAGCGTCTCTCCTAGAACCTACTGGTTTGGGTGAGCACATTGTCTCATCATTGCAGTTATTTAAAATGCTATAGAGGTTCTCTGAGAATATTCAGGAAAATGACAATGAAAGTTACAGGAATGAGGTGTATACATAGAGAACTCCACAGTAGTCTTTCTGAATTTAACAGGAAGATTAAAATGCAAGCACAAGGTGGTCTATGCTTGCCCACAGTATTTAGTTAACTACAGGTTTTTTCTTGTTACACCAACACTCTCATTCTGTTCTCCCCCCTAAATTCTTTTCCCCTGGGGAGGAGAGACTTAGAGAAATAGTTGTCTGGTAAGAAGCAAGGCCTTTCTTGCTGCAGGTGGGTGAGTATAATTGTTCTGCCCTTCCTTTCTCACCTTTTGAAGGAGAATGAGTCTGTTTTCTTCACAGCTTTCCAAAGTACCCATTCCTCACTAATGTAGAAAATTCCTAATTGCTCCCCCCATTCCTATTTGGTGTTACTTAAAAAAAGAAAAAAGTTAAGTTCTGCTGTAATATACCTAAATTACTGTTTTCAGTTCCAGTCGATATGTAGCTTTACAGTGTATGTTGAAACTTTAAAACAAAATATGTATCAGAAAACAGCTGTCTTACCCTATTCTTGAGATAGTAAACCAAAGCAAAACTATATTTATATGTAATAAACAACCAAAACTAAAAACTTAGAAATCTTAAACATTTCATTTACACAAAAGAAAATAATTCATGAATGGTACATTTACTGAGCAGCAGCTGTATCTTAAAGGGTACTTGCTAGCTACTGAAAGTTTAGTAGACCAGGTCTTAATGCTTGATTTCTTTAATCTTTAAAATTCACCCAGTTTATACCTCTTTTTCTCCCAAGGCTGCTATGAAATGAAAGTTATCATTTATAAAACTATTTGAACATTTTATATAAAACGTGCTATAGTCTCATCAATCTTTTGATTAAGCGTATTATCATAAATACTTAGAGTTTCTGATTTCCCAAAATATTTCCCTAAGAATACATGATAAATAATGCAGTAAAAATTACTTCTTTGAAGTATTTTATTACATAAGGAATCATTTTCATTGTAGAAAAACATTACAACGTAGAAAATGTATGTAGTAAACATACATGTAGAAGAATATTACAAAGGGAAAAAAACCTCATACCCACATAGTCCACAGGTCGTCACTGCTAGCATGTGAGCCGCTGACTGCCTGGCCCCACACTGCGGGCGGGACAGTCGGTTCACAGCACTCTCTGTGGGCACGACTTGGCCTTCGTCCTCTCAGCCACTGGGATGGTGGAAACTGCACTGGACGGAGAGCCAGGTTGCCTGGCATTGAGTGACCTGGGGCTGCTCACTGAACATCTTTGCGCCTCCCCTACTAATGCTTAAAATCAGATGCTAATGAGGGTTCAATACTGTGATGACATTTTGTAAATTGTAGCGTTCTACACATGGTAGGAGTCGTCATTTGGTTTTGTGCTCTTTCCTTACAAGAGGAATTAATGACAGTGAGAGCACGTTGTTGTCGTCGTTGCTGCTTACTCTTTTCTCTCCCCCTGCTCTACCCTCATAAGGATGGGTAGATAGACACTCTGTCTTTGTAAGCAGATGGTAAGAGTCTGGTATAGAACCTTCTACATTTTCTGTATACTCATATAGTTACACGGACGCATTCTACTGCACCTTCCTTTATGCCCATATAATCACGCAAGCACAGATGCCATTGTTTTTTTTCCTGCCATTTACTGTATAAAAATTGGATCACATTGGATATTAATCTCTGACAATTGTAGAAATCCCTCCATGTCAACAAGTATAGATCCAATTCATTCTCTTTAGTGGCTACATTGTGTCCATTGTGGTTATTCTACATACAATTCTTTCCACCATTTCCTTATTTGTTTGGTTAGTTTTGCCATGAAAAACATCTTTATGATAAATGTTCACCACTAGTGAAATTTGAGCATCTATTTTATGTTTATTGGCCATTTGGATTTTCTTTTCAATGAAGTAGCACAGTTTTGTAACAGTTAGATACACATACTCTTAAAAGAAATGTTCTGTTTCATGAGTGAAGAATGTTAAACTTGGGTGTGTGTGTTTTAACAGAATGTCTTTATGTTTATACCTTCATGGGAAAATTTTGTAGTAATTTTGGACTCAGTAGCTCTCAGTACGTTTGCTGCATTAGAGACATCAGCATTCTCACCAAATCGTTTTTGTTTTTTCTTTTTGCCTTTGAATTTGCCTATTGAATTACTTCCATTTAAGGTTGTGATAGTTGAGATAATGAGCCAGAGATACAAATTGCCTGGGTTTCTTCATAACAATTACTTGATTTTTGTTTTGCAAGTTTTCCCTTCAGATCTCTGCGTTTTTGGTACTCCTCTCTCTCCTGTGTAGTGTTACTAAAAGTAAACAAAAACCATGAAGAAGTGTTTTCATTTAGGATAAACATATTTAGAATAAAACATATATATGTAGACTAAAATTATTAACGTGAAGAGAAAGTATGACACTTAAAAAAAAACTAGGGAGGGTTAAAACAAAGTTAAAAATCAGAGGAAAACATGTTAGGGAGAAATAGACAAAATATATCATATTCATGACTAGTTACATTTAGTCATTGGGGAAGTAGAATTGTCAGCATTTTTGTAATTGCTAGGTAAGGTCTCTTTTTAAATTTTGGTTAAAATTTTATCTAGTTTTTAAATTTTGTTTTAAATCTTATCCATATTTACCTTCTACCAGAATATTTAAAAGAAGAAGAGAAGAAAACATGTTCTGAAAAGAATAATCAATTTAAACCAGTGTCCATCCTCCTGATTTGGTTTAAAGGAATTAAATAAAACTCCCAGTACTCAGGAAAATGACAGTGACCTCTCCCCAACTCAGAACCTATTGAAGTATCACCCCTGACCAGAATCTTTTTAAAAGTTCAGACAACATAAGGAACTTTTTAGTGGAGAAATGCCACAGAAACCACATTTTCATCTGTCTCTAAAATGTGTAATATAATTTTATTAACTTTCAAAAAGTGACATTTTCCCAGCATTTGTGTATGTAGTACGATTTTCTTACTTATATAAATGGTTTTATTTTGATCACCAGCAAAAGTAAGCCACCTCCCATTTCCACTGAATTGCCTGGTTTTCCAGTTTTCTGCTGACCCCTTAACAAGTTGCGTTTGTCGCTCTTTTCACTGGCAGCCATTCATCGGAACAGCCCCCGTCCTGTGAAGGTACCGCGGTGCCATAGCGACCCTCCTAACCCGCATCTGATCATCCCAACTCCAGAGGGATTCAGGTATTTGGTGCTTGTCTAGTTGTTTGCTTTCTGGATTCTTCTCTGATGTGCGTGCTGACGCTCAAGAGCTGCTGATGCTTGCTCTGATACCAAATACTGTTTTCTGTGTTCTTGTTTATACATTTTCAAAAGCTCTTATTTTCGTTATCTTGAAGACGTACCACAGTGCCTTAGTTACAAAAGAAGACCTGCAAGTTTAAAACAGACTTGCACCTTTCAAGATAACTTAGTTTCTCAGCTTATTTATAACCTCAAGCTACTAAATGCTTTCCAGCTTTGGAATAATTCTTTCTTTTCCTTTCTTTGAAAAATAACTTTAGGAAAACAAAATTGAGTGTGCATAGCATGGTAAACATTTGAAAAAAGGAACTAAATGTCATTTTAAAAGTGGAGAAAAAACTGGAGTGATCCTTCCAGTCTTGACTTTTATGTGTGTATGTAACTACGAAGCAACTTAAATTCTAAAGTGAGTTCGGAAACTCTAGTACATTCAAAATACTTACTTTGAATGTGGTGGCATTTCTGCATCTTGAAGTAGTGAGCATCTTTTCTCCCCTGTATAATCAGTTTTTAAAAGTTTATTTTTTTTTACATTACTTGCTAGGAAAGGACCACAATTATTGTTGAAAATAATTAGTTCGAAATTAGTTATTTTTCTTTTTCATATCTAGACCTGAATCTCAAAGAACAGTTTGCATTTTATATTTGAAAATTATTTTTGGCTTCCTCACCCGACTTTATTTTTAATGGAAACCACGTGAGAGCCCATCCGCTGTCTCACCTGTGTTCCTGAAGCTCTTCTTCTCCTCCCAGCACCCGGAGCGTGCCTGCGGACACGCGGAGCCTCAGCAGCCCCGCCGCCGCCGCCGCCGCCGCCGCCGCCGCCGCCGCCGCCAGCGGCCGCCCCGGCCCCTCCGGCAGCGACTCTGCGCCGCCCAAACCCATCAGCAGTGCCCATGAGACCAGGTAGTCTCCCGACCAGCGTCACGTCTCCTCCCCCCGCCCCTGGGTGCGCGGCCGCCGTGACCTCAGCTCTGGGGATGTGTCCCGGGACACGTGGGGCCTGCTTCCCCGCGTGTGTGACGCTCAGGGGCCCTCCGTGGGGGGTCGTGGTCCCAAGGCTCCAGCACAAGTCGGTAATCTGCCTGATGTTTACATTTCTTTGGCACAAATGTTAACCACAATGGCCAGAGTCTCTGCTCATAATAACCATGAAGAGAGTGTCAGGGGAAAGGGCCCAGGACCCCGTCCACTGACAGGAGAGTCTTGGCAAATAGTGCCTTTCCTGAGGAGTTTCTGAGGAGTCGCTCAAAGGTGACTTCTGGGTAATACCATTAGGTGGTGATTTGTTTTTCTAAGAGGATTACTTTTCTCACTCGGTTTCCTAATTTATACAGTTGTTGATGAGAAGTGGTTTATAGTAGTGGAAAAATGAGCTCATGTGGTTTGTATCTCATATGGAGACTAGACCATTACTGGAGAGAGCTGTCAGATGTCTGGCAGGCTCCGGAAAAATTTAAGTCTCTGGCATGAAGTCTTTTGTAGAAGTACTGAGGCTGTGGCAGTTCTTCCCATTCTGGCTGGGTTTTTTTTTGGGGGGCGGGGCAGGGAGGGTAGAGGATTTCATCAAGGTCTCATATGCTTAATGGAGAAAGGACACTTGGTGGCCCTTAATTCCCCCCTTGTGCCTGGTAGAATGGGCACCGTCACTATTCTCATCTTCCCATAAGGATGACGATAGAGTCGAACAAAACTGACCAAAACAGATGCAATTTTGAGAGAACTCAGTGCTCTGTATCCTGCTCCTAAGAAAAAATCCTAGTATGTTGGCAGAAACATGACACATGCTTTTAGAATTTCAAATAGACTAAAATATTTTTAGACAGTTTATAACAGTCTAAAATTTCTACAGATTGTTCCGTTTTTCTCATTCACTAAAATAATTAATATTCCTAATTTTTAGTGACAACTGTCTATAACCTAAAAAAATGCTGAAGTACTTTACAGCTTAAGCAGTCCACTAAAAAAATTAACAATTAACGTTGAACAGATTCCCACTTACCCTCTGCTTCTCACGTTTAGAACATTTCACGGCAGACATTTCCACATGTGCTTCATGTCCCTGCAGGGGGTTGAAACTGTCTTTATTCTTCATGCAGTAAGGGAAGCGATGTGCCCTAAAACGCAGTCATAGTTGAGAACACTCAGCCGGGACTGTGCTTCACACGCAGTTTCTCCCCAACAGGAGGTTTCGTGAACTCTGGTTGAGGCTTTTGTACGTTGGTGGTGTGTGCGTTGAACGTACTTGAGTGTAGAAGTTAAAATACCTGCAGTCGGCCTCTCCCCGCGTTTTGTCCCCCAGGCTTTGCATTACGTAGTTTCTCAGCATGTTTTGAGCAGCATTTCAGAAGTGCTCTTCGTTTATGCTTTAGGACAATCCTTGAGATTTAGAAATTTTACTTCCATTGTAACGTGCCATCTTGAAGGCCTTTGTTCACAGAGGAATAAAGTGATCTGTCCTTCCTGGCGGAGTGCGTGGCCGTAGGTACAGAACAGCAGAGCCGTGAGGGCGTGCAGAGCCGCGGGTTGTCAGCCTCCCGGCCGCCTCCAGCCTTAACCCCGTGGCCCAGCCTCCCGCGCCTGTGCGGGGGCCACACGTGCCCCTCAGCCGGGGTCTGCGAGCAGCCCTGGGCCGTGAGCAGGCTGTGAGGAGGCAGGGTGGTACCTGCGCTTTCTGACGTCGGCAGGCGTGTGTGCAGCCCTTGCCTGTCTTAGAGATACGTCAGCCACGGTGAAATTTTACTTTGCCCCACAGCTTCTGGTAAATATTTTGATTCCATACAGTTTGACTTAGGAAATAGTCTGGGCTTCAGTTATTTTACCGTTGTTTAGAAAACATTTTTGCAGTGTTCTCCTCGCTGGCGCTGCCTCTTACTGGTCTGCAAGGGCTGATTGTTCATTTTTCAGGAATCCTGCAAGCCAGTTGTTACGCCACGGAAATTGTTGAAGTCTATACCCTGCCGCTCCCCCTGCAACTGGTTGTTAAACGTTCACCCGTGCCTCACTTCATCTAAGTGTGTTTTCTTGCCTGTTGCACTGGCAAAAATGTGAGGATGTCTAATTGGCTAATCTTCTCTCTGGGAAATCAGGAAACTAGAAATGTTGAGTGGCTTCTCCATGGTCCCAGCTTAGGAGTGGGATGTGTTTCTTCACTTCAGCATCAGTGGTTTTTCCAGGAAACAGTGCCAAGACTCTTTGATGAACTAATGGCAGTGGAAGGTGTCCCCCTCACTTCAGACTTAGCAAGTACTATACCAGATTTGAGAGTTTAGGGAAATAACAAAGCAGTGCATACTTCATAATTTGTGAATGTCTGTCCAGTAGACCATGTTGCTTTAAACCTACTCAGTCTATAATAAAAAAGAGCATAAATGCTACCATACTTCATTATATCATTCATTTAAAAAATATGCACTAAACTTGTTAATAGACTAACACTGTATTTATTTTGGATGATTTGAATTATAATTTTAACACTTTCCCTTATTTAATTCTGGGCTTTATTTAATCTTTATGGATTCATTCTGGATTGCTGAACACTTTTTCTGGAAAAGCAGCAAAGTCACTTTGCCCTTTATACGTTAAGCTTCCTGCTCTTCTGCACTTTTGCTTGCCTACTGCTTGAGAAATTGCTAGGTATTCCCTTACATTTGCTCGTTAAGAGATTTGAGCTCTTTGAATCATGTAATGATTTTAGCACTTCAGATAGAATTAAGTACATAAATAGAATGTGATGATTTTAAATATTAGCCAGATTTGGCTCATAATTTTTATCCATCCTGGGCTTAAATTATGGCGCTTTCAGAACATGTCAGTAACACTTCAGTAAATACTGTTTTTATTTTTGTTGCTGTTTTTAACATAAAATGATATAGGATGCAGTCAGGTTCTCATGCGTTCTCCTTCCAAACTCCAGGGACAGGTGTCTCAGTAGGAGCACTGCTACTTTGGGAGAATAATTCTTGGTTTGGGACTGTCCTTTGTGTTGTCCTTTACCCACTAGATGCCAGGTGTTCTTGGGGGGGAAAGTTACCCCCAGTTTAGAATCACTGCTCTGGAAGAATCTCACAGATCATTCATTTTAAGTTCCATTGAATTGATAGCTTAATTTTTAAAAATATTAAAACAGGGGTTCCAGCGTCCCTGAGAATGATCGATTGGCTTCCATAGCGGCCGAATTGCAGTTTAGGTCCCTGAGTCGTCACTCGAGCCCCACCGAGGAGCGAGATGGTGAGTGTGTAAGGTGTCACCTGCATCTCCAGTCAGCCTAACCGTTTGTCTCAGTCCACCAGCTTCTGCTGTTAAGGCCTTTTAAAAGAAACGAAGTAAAGGAGTGACAGAGCCCTGTGAGAAGGATTAGTGCTGAACACATTGGCTTTTTAATGTCTTTTTAGCTATATTTGCATTTTTTCTTTTTGTTGCTAAATAATTTTTAAAAGTTGTTATTCCTGATATTTTAATTGTGGAGCACGCTTATTCACTTTAAAAATATGAATTGGCACTGTGCTTGTCGATGATATGCTGAAGTTTTATTATAATGCAGAACTAGGAGTCTTTGCTCAGAAACCACATGGTTGCTCCTGCGGTAGCTCTGCTGGGCTCCTGGGCAGGGCCTCGGGAGGGGGGCCCCAAAGAATCCAGTTTCTGCTCAGTATTCTAAGGTCTGTTACTTGTGGAAGGTTTTTGTGGTTAAAGTCCTGTAACTCCATTAACAACTTTTTAGCTTGGTGAAATTTGCTATAAATGATTGTAGAGACAGCTTTTCACACTCACCTCAAAGAGAAAGTAACCACCAGGAATGACAGGTTGATGGTAACTAATCATCGCTACTCACCGTTTCAGTCTTGCTCTGAATTAAGTAAGCTTATTTGTTTTATAAGTCTTAATTTGTATGGAAAAATACTTTCTGCAGAACCAGCATATCCAAAAGGTGATTCAAGTGGGTCAACTCGAAGAAGTTGGGAACTTCGGACACTTATCAGTCAGACTAAGGGTAAGAGAAAGAATGTTGAACTTAACACGTTTAAGCATAAGGTGAGCAGTTTCAGCTGAAATACGCTTTAGCTTGTGAATTATTAGACCTTCTACGTTAATGTTTTGTGATCTTTTTTAGAATTCTGACATCACTTTGATGTGTTTGTGTACATTTCCTATTTCTTACAAACTCCTTTGGAGCAGGAACACGTCTCACTCAGTTTTGTATTCTTTAAGCCGTGCGATGGTTCATTTTATATGTCACCTGGGTGGGCCCGTAGCATAATTCTTTATACATGGTAGGAACATGATAAATATCTGTGAAGTGAGTAGCCGTGTATTTCTTATGCTAGAAGCTGGAGAAAGCATTCGTCTTATAAAGCAGTCCATCAGTGTGAACCCGAAGAGTAAACAGCAGGAAAGTCCGTGGTCTAGCACAGAGCGCTCTCACGTGCTCTTCGTCACAGCAGTGTTGAGTCATGGGCAGGATAGAACCTTTTCTCTTGCTGTAAATGATAAAAGTTTCTGAGGGGCTAGATAATTTGGCCGAGGTCGTCGTAAGTCAGAGCTGGGACCAGACTGCACTCCTTCTCCCTTCAGGCCGGGCTCTTCCCACCACAGCTCCCCTTCGGAAAGTGTGAAACTGAGCAGCAGAAGAGCCATCACTGGGCCTGGAGCAGTCAGGAGGGGTTCCAGGGAGGGCTGAGGCTTGGGCTGGCCCCTGAAGGAAAGAGGTCTGCCTCAGGCCAAGAGGAGAGGTACCCAATGAGAAACACATCTGGAGGCCCAGTGACTGAAGAACAGACCAGCCGGCCTGGCCTGGCCCGGCCCGGCCTGGATAGTGTAGATGTAAATGGAGGTGGAACTGAAAGGGTAGGGGAGACCTGATCACGGCCAGTCTTCAGCGATGGGCTAGGTGATCAAGGCCTTACCCAGCGATGGTGGGCAGCCCCTGAAGCCTCTTGAGCTGGAAAGCCTCTTATGTTCAGGGAGTGCGAGGGTGGGGTTAGGAGGACACTGAGGAAGCTTTAACCTGCTCGCCTGAATTGGGGAGGAAGGTAGGGAGAAGGGCTAGAACGCCGTTGTAGTGATACAGTGGAAAATAAGATGCTGGACTAA
Source organism: Lagenorhynchus albirostris (assembly GCF_949774975.1). Classification (NCBI taxonomy): domain Eukaryota; kingdom Metazoa; phylum Chordata; class Mammalia; order Artiodactyla; family Delphinidae; genus Lagenorhynchus; species Lagenorhynchus albirostris. The sequence goes on along the minus strand of NC_083106.1, from coordinate 7,163,753 downwards.
GGGGATTGTAAAAAAGCCATGGAAGCAAACACAGCTGTGATGCCACATTGGACAGGCCTGGGCAGCTTAGGTGCGGTGGAGGGTTACGAGTTCGGCGGAGGTTTCCTCAGCTTGAGCCTGGGGACAGGGCAGAGGGTCCCTCCAGGGGCTCTCACATAACCGGTAGGTCCCACGGATACCAGGTCTTTGTGATAATTTTCAAAACAAATACTTTGTTGTCAAGTGAATTTGGAACTCTTGGGAGAGTTACAGTTGACACTGACCTATTAAACACTGGGAAGTCTTGAGAAATGTTTACTGTTTAAAAAAAAATAGGCCTTTCCCAGAAATATTTGACAGTGGAGCCCACGACCTCACAGCTATGAAATCTTATTCAATGCTGAGTAGACGCGATGTGTCATGTACTGAGGTAAGGGAGACAAGGATCCGTGTTTTTAAGAAATGATTGTAGTCAGACACCGTAATCGGGCCGTTATAAAGCTCTGGGACCTTCTCTTCTCAAAGTAACCGTTCAGCCATCACAGTCCTCAGTGATCTCTTAGACAGAAAATTCAGGCTCTCAGATGGCTCGTTAGGGACAGGATGAGAAATATGGGAGTGGAGATGTATGTAAAGAAAGCAGTGCTTCTCACATTATGGGTTTTGACCCTTTAGTGGGTTGTAAAATCAGCACTAAAAAAGAAACAGGGCTTCCCTGGTGGCGCAGTGGTTGAGAGTCCGCCTGCCGATGCAGGGGACATGGGTTCGTGCCCCGGTCCGGGAGGATCCCACATGCCGCGGAGCGGCTGGGCCCGTGAGCCATGGCCGCTGAGCCTGCGCGTCCGGAGCCTGTGCTCTGCAGCGGAAGAGGCCACAACAGTGAGAGGCCCGCGTACCGCAAACAAACAAACAAACAAACTGGACAGAATCCTAGTCACATGTAGAAAGAGTAATAGTGTTTCACGAAACTGTCATTTTAGATATCTATTTGTGTAAAAGATATTTCTAACTGTAAATCATGATAAAATATGTTGGAGAAATAGAGATAGCTTGATGGGAAAATAAGGAATAATAATAACAATAGCTAAAATTTACTAAATATTTTAATATTCCAGGCACTGGGCTAAATGTTTTATGTGCGTGATTTCATTAAATTCTCACAGTATCTCTGAATGAGGTATTATTACCTTCATTTCACAGATTAGGAATTTGATGTATAAAGAAGTTAACTAACTTGCTGATTGTCAAACACCTAGAAAATGGTGAAGCCAGGGTTTTATCCCAGGGATTCTGATTCCAGAGCCCTTACTCTAGAGAAAGGAAAACGTAATTTCCTTCCCAACAGAGACGCTTCCTGGAAGAGGTGTAGTACTTCTGCAGAGCTCTGACAGCGAGAAGACAGGAGAGTGTGAGCAAGGGGATGGGGTGAGAAGCGGTTTGGGGTGACCCACAGAGGCTTTTCAGCTGGGCTGGTCCAGAGCCGGTTGTAGGAGAAGGGAACCGGGAAGGGAGCCTGCGTGCACAGTGGCCTCGGACTTCCGGTAAACAGGTCATGATGAACTGTGAAATAAATTATGCGGGAAAAGAACACAGTCCGATTTTACGTTTTAGTAAGAGAATTCTGGTCACTGAGAGCGGATTGGAGAGAGGAGACAGGCGGGTGGTTCCTGCAGAGTCTAACCAACACTCTTGCTACAGGAAATCATTGATTGTGTCTGAGTAGCTTCTGTTTTATGTGCATATTTCTGTAGTGGGTGGTATACTCTGAAGTTGCTAGGTTTTGATGGACTTTAATTCACCTGCTGTGTATCTGAATAGGTAATGCTGTGCTGGAGTGCTCATGTCTGTTGCTCTGTTTTTATTATTATTTGCTGGAAATTGACTTGATTATAGTGGTTGGGACGACTGAGTTTGCACTTCTCCCTGCAGATACTGCTTCTAGGCAAGGACCCATAGAAGCTATTCAGAAGTCAGTCCGACTGTTTGAAGAAAAGAGATATCGAGAAATGAGGAGAAAGAATATCATTGGTCAAGTTTGTGATACCCCTAAGTCTTATGACAATGTTATGCACGTTGGCTTGAGGAAGGTGACCTTTAAGTGGCAAAGAGGAAACAAAATTGGTAAGGAAACTAAAGAACATGACACAAAGATAGTCTCTGTTAGAAATAGCAATAGTTACACTTCTTTAGGTTAAATCTTACATGGTTGGTCCTTTTCTCTTAGGGAGGTGGCAAATATACATTGTATCTTTTGCAGAGGGGTTTGGTTTTTGTTTCATCTGTAAAGTGTTTTCTAAGAACAATACAAAAGAGACTTTAGAAAGAGAGTTTTCAGTGGTTCATTCAATGGAATGGTTTTGCCTGATAACTCCAGAAGTTGCCAGTGGAGAACCACGCAACTTTTACCCATTTGTTCTAGTTTGTATTCTTTTTATCTTATTCCCACAAGATCATTATTGAAGCGAGACTGGATACAAATTAAGACGGGACAGTCTTTTCTGAAACATCAATTAATTTCCAAGTGAAACAGTTTCTTGTAAAATAACTAGTGATAAGATTGTGTGAGAGAAGGAGATGATTATGTTTCAGATCTTTCCCCCATTTAAATGCATTTATCTGGACTTCCCTGGTGGCGCAGTGGTTAAGAATCCACCTGCCAATGCAGGGGACACAGGTTTGAGCCCAGGTCTGGGAAGATCCCACATGCCGCGGAGCAGCTAAGCCCATGTGCCACAACTACTGAGCCTGCGTGCCACAACTTCTGAAGCCTGCTTACCTAAGCCCGTGCTCTGCAACAAGAGAAGCCCGCGCAGTGCAATGAAGGGTAGCCCCCGCTCGCCGTAACTAGAGAAAGTCCGCGTGCAGCCATGAAGACCCAACGCAGCGAAAAATAAATTAAAAAAAAACAAAACTCTCATTTAAAAATAAATAAATGCATTTATCTATTGAGCATTTAGGTCTGAAGAAGCAAACAAAGTTGTAATACAAGACTCTGGGAGCCTCACGACATTGAAGTTTTCGTAGAGCTATCAGGGAAGACGCACTGAAAAGAATCAAGTCCTTTATAAATTGTATTAATTCTTGTTTTCAGTCTTATTCAGCCATATATCCCCTTAGTTTAATGTCCCAAAAGGTGTGTTAGTAGAATATCCCACTAATATCCCACATGCCTGGCCATACAGCAATGAGGTGCATTGAGACGACAGTCAGGCTTACTCCTGGCCACTAGCCTTGCCCGCCCACCTCGCCCAGACCTCCTTGAGGGCCATAGGGGCTCAGAGGTGTGCACTAGGGGACTTAGTACTCACCTTCATGCCTCTTCTGGGATTTGCCAGTCAGTTCTACTCTATTCACAGGCATTTACAGGTAAGACATAGTGAAAAGATTGCTTAAGACTTCAGTTATTACGGTTATTAGGCAACATTCAGAAACAGTTTGGATCTTGCAGTAGTAGACTGTAGTAAGCATGGTTATAGGTATGTGAATACAGATTTGGAATTGGAAGAGATTATTGTACGTTTCAGTGAGTTGCAGTGGCCTGGCTTTGGCGGCTGAGAGCAGCTCATTTGTTCCTGTTCACAGGGGAAGGGCAGTATGGGAAGGTCTATACCTGTATCAACGTGGACACCGGTGAACTGATGGCCATGAAGGAGGTGGGTGCTGCAGCCCTCTGGGGGCCTTTTTGTCTGAGGCCTCCGTGTGGTAGAGATTTGGAAGCGAAACTTGTGTTTATGAGGTTAGAGCTGGCCTAAGTGCTTCCATAGTGAGTCGTCTAGGCCTGAGGTCTGCTTCTTAGCATTTACACCATTGGGACCAAGAGGGGACTTGAGCGGGGTTGGGGGTGGGATTTGTGATAAGGTTCAGAAACGAACAGCTTTTTATCTGCTGGAGGTAGAAAGCAGGAGCAGGGAGCGCCTGAAGAAGGCCCCGGCGGGGGGCACCGAGGGCCGTGGAGGGTGAGGCTAGAGCCGCGCGACCGTTGGTCCCCGAGTGGCTGTGAGGGGCAGCGGGCACATGTGGCCCCTCCTCAACCCCTGCGGCATCTCCCCATCTTCCCTGTGCGGCACTTACCCGCGCTGCTTTATGGCCTCATTCCCGCGTGGCTGTAAACTTCGTGAGGGCAGAATCTTATCTCCTCTTTTTATCTTGCCCAGAACCTAAACACCTGTGATTGCTTCCTGAATCACAGGAATGTTTCATGTTTTGGTTAATTCAGTCTGTAGTTATGAAAATGATCCCACTAGCTGTTATCTGCCCACATATTCTAAAGCAGGCGTGTTTAATTCAACAAGGAGGAGAAAGCCTGGCAGTGAAGTCACAAACACACTGACCGTGGGGCTGGACAGCAGACATGTCAGCATCCCAGCCCTTGCATTCAAAGTCGGCGTCTTTCTAGCTTGTGACATTGCCAACAGTAATCAACAGTTTTCCTTTTCCAGATTCGCTTTCAACCTAATGACCACAAAACTATCAAGGAAACGGCAGACGAACTGAAAATCTTCGAAGGCATCAAGCACCCCAATCTGGTTCGGTATTTTGGTGTGGAGCTGCATAGGGTAAGCCAGCTTTGATCACACTGTTTGGTGTGAGCGGTCAGTGAGGGCACAGATGGAGTCCTGTCCTACATCACAGGTCTTCTCATTTCAGAGCACAGTAACTTTGCCTAATTATCAGGAAATCTCCATGAGTTACATCATTTCTGCCTTCTCTCTGAAACTAGAGGAGTTCTTCCTAAAATGTAAGTTGTAGACTGTAGTCATTAACCCGACATTATAAAGCACTGAAACCCATCCTGCCAACCAGAAGATTTCTCTAATGCCCCTTACACAGCTGTGGGTCGCTTTTTTTTTCTTCCATTTTTTACTGAACCACTGTTGAGTACATTGTTCGGTAACGTTTTTTCTCTTATATGTATTTAAGGAACCATTGTGAAATGAGAGAAAATTAAGAGCTCAGATTCTTTTCCCCCTTGTGTTTAGAGATAAACACTTCGAGGGAAAGAGGATAACTCGGAGCGTCTTGGTGGAATATGAGCTTCTGGGGAATTTGGATATTGGTGATTTTTTACGTTTTTCACAGATAAATTCATATCTGAAAAGGATGTGTTTCAGTACTTAATAATCTATTTATAGGGACAGCCCTGTTGTCCCTGTCTGAGATTATATAGCGGACTGAATTTCAGAGGATTATAGACATTTATCACCTGTGAGTTGGAGATGTTCTTATCCCAACTAGCTGTATAATTCCAGACAGAGGAGGCAGGCAGAGACACGGCTGTAGGGGAGTTAGAAATGACCGTTTTAAGACGAATTCAGTATTCAGGATGGCAAGTGTAGCATACCATTAGAAAGGAGAGTCCTCTGGGGTGTGGCCAGTGAAGCGTTCCAGGTTCTTCACTTAGTGTCCACGTAAACACAGGGCTGCATTTGATTCCTCCCGCAGGAAGAAATGTACATCTTCATGGAGTACTGTGACGAGGGTACCTTAGAGGAGGTGTCGAGGCTGGGACTTCAGGAGCATGTCATCAGGCTGTATTCTAAGCAGATCACCGTTGCAATCAATGTCCTCCATGAGCATGGCATAGTTCACCGTGACGTTAAAGGTAATGCCCACACTCGGCTCCCCGCCAGAGCCAGCTGTGCCCAGCACACGGTGACTGCCCCCATGTCGCTTCTTCCCACGCCCACACATCACTTCTCTACAAAGAAATACCTTTACTTGAAGTAGTCTTCTGTAAAGAACCCAGCATTAAGAAACTGTGCAGGACACGTGTCTCCGTCTAGGAGTGTATAAGTCCGCTGTTCTGTTCAGCACTGCTTTTAGCCAAATCTGTTACCCCCAAAATGAAACTTGCTGTTTTGTAGGCTGATTTCGCCTGCCCTGTGTATTTACTAGACATTCGTGCTCAGAGCATCCTTTCTTTTCCTTGTGTCAAGAACCTCGTGTATTTATATATAAACGTGAATATGTAAAGTGACGGTGAATCAGGAATGCCGGTGTACGTTATGATGTGCAGCTGAGCTTGGGGAGACGTGGACGGGGTTTATTTACACCGCCCTCCCCAGTGTAGAGTTCTGCTAAGGATCGATTTGGTCACGCTGACTGACTAAAAGTTCTGTTCCCTTCTCACGTGTGGTGAGTAGCCATGCTTCTGTCCCAGAACTGTCCCTCTTGCGTTTACCTTAACCACATCGTGCCCCTGACCTCTGTATTTGGGAGTCTTGGGGATAATTAAAGTGACAAATTAGCTTTGTCTCTAATGGCCCTAGACTGAGGGATTCCACTCTGTCCCATAATCTGAGGCCTAAACAAGTTGATTCTAGAATGGCCGGACTTCAGACCAGGCATTCGCCTCAGAGGGGGCTGGGTTACCCATCACCTGCTCTGCTGGGTGGAAGAATTGTCCGCACTCTCTAAGGTGGCTCTTCCTGAATCCCCAGCATGCCCCAGTCTTGCTGCCTGCCCGCCCGTCCACCGCATTGCTTTGCTGTCTGGGATCATTCTGGGCATTTGCTTCAATGGCTCTGGTCAGGCCATGGCATTGCCTGTTTCCAGTTGTTCTGACACAAATTCCATACTCGTGGAATGGTACCTTCATATCGTTGGCCACGGCCACAAAGAGAATCCCTCAGAGTCCCTGAGTCAAGTCCGCCCACGTGCATCCTTGGGACATTCTTTATAGCTCATCGTGTCTGAGAGTGTGGGCCTGGGAGCTGGCTCCGGAATCACGCAGTTAGCGCCGTGTGCTCCTCAGGCTGTGAGGACCAGCAGATCGCAGCTCATCGCGTGGCTTGCTGTCTAAAGTGAGGGGCTCTGTGTCACTTTTGGAAGGGGGTGCCATCCACACGTAGCGCTGAGCCGTGCGGCTCGGTTGGAGGGGCCGCGGCCGGTAGCCTCTGGAGGAGGCAGAGCTGCCCTGGGAGATGAGCGGTAACCCCGGGTTCCAACTGGAGTACAGGCCGGGCCTGTGTACTGCTTGCGGAGATGTGAGACAGTCACAGAACATGCTTTTCAGGCAGTCTGCAATCAGTCCAATGGTGGCCTCGGGTACAGCTCTGCAGACCAGCAGCGTGTGTGCCGGGTCTTGTCTACACGTTGCTTTCTGTTGCAGGCGCTGCTGATCGTATATAAACTTAATTTTCAGGGACTGTGGCCACAAGCATTTGTGTTTTATGTGTACTTTCTCTTTAAGTATCTCCCTGGGTTTTTAATGTTAGAATTTACGCGTGTATTTCAGTTCAGAATTTATTGGTCAGAGCTATCTGCACTGATACTAAAATGTCTTCGCTGTGTTTTAACATTTGTGAATAAGGCTTAAAATCTTTCTATGATTACACTTTGCAGGTGAAGTTTCGTAAGTCTTTATAACTTCTGTAAATCAAGTTCCTGATGGTTTAGGTTACCATGTAGACTTTAAAGTGCCTGCGTTGTGTTGTAGAGGCTCACAACTCCTTATTTCTTGTTAGGTGCCAACATCTTCCTTACCTCATCTGGACTAATCAAGCTGGGAGATTTTGGATGTTCAGTAAAGCTTAAAAACAATGCTCAGACCATGCCTGGTGAGGTGAATAGCACGCTGGGGACAGCAGGTGGGTCCGGCTAGATCTGTCTTTGCATCAGGGCTCACTCCAGTGTGCTGGGACCCCGGCTTTCCCTTTTCCTCCTGGTCAGCAGACGTGGAGAGCAGGTGAGGGCATCTAACCAGACGGGGGAGGAGCCACCCCTGAAAGCGCTTGTCAGATTGGGAAATCACTCTTCTCCCTTCGACTTAAAGGAGGGAAGAAAGGCCTCTTTTCTTCCCAGAAAAACCTTGTCATTCACGTTGGGTTTATTAAAACTATTCTAGTCAAAACAACATGTTTAAATGGTGATTATTTGATTGTTTAGAAACACGTCATAAAATTTTACATCCTCCTTTGCAGGTTAAATTTCATATTCTCATTGCAAATACAATTTACCTGAATATTTGCATATTCAGAATTGTCTTTTAGAAGATATTTTGGCTCCTAAAATGTCCATCCGAGAAATTGATTTGAAATATTTATTTTCAAGTTTTGATGTTTCTTAGTATGTAATTCAGAGAAAGTTCCTCCCCCCCCACCCCCGAACAAATTAGTTGTTTCTTCTATGTGGAATATTAGGCGATATTAGTGTATTGCTTGGCTCTCGTACTACATGGTGCTATATTTATAACCCATTCTTATCACCATATCTGTGACTTTTAAAGCATACATGGCCCCAGAAGTCATCACTCGCGCCAAAGGAGAAGGCCACGGGCGTGCGGCCGACATCTGGAGTCTGGGGTGTGTCGTCATAGAGATGGTGACTGGCAAGGTGAGCAGAGCCTGCACCGGGGCAGGGGGACCTGAGGAGGGCACTTTACGTTAACAGAGCAGTAACTGTGGTCTTACTATCATTATGAATACTGTGGACACATTTCCTGCAAAATAGAGAACGTGACCTGTCAAAAGATAAGTAAGTTAAGACAAGTGACAAACTAGGGACCAAATATTTATAAGATACATGACTTAGAGAATTCCTCAGAGGAACAAAAAAAAGCATAATTCTCAAAACAGAATTAAGCAGCTGTGAAAAGAAACAGGAAGTTGAAAGCTTACGTCTCCACAAAGACTGGCACAAGAATGCCCGTGTCAGCTTTATTCATAATTGCCAGAACTTGGAAGCCACCAAGATATCTTTCAAATGGATAAACTGTGGTAATCTACAAGAGGGAATACTGTACAGCAACCAAAAGAAATTGGGCCGTGAAACGACACGGAGAAGCCTTAGAAGCACATTGCTGGGCTTCCCTGGTGGCGCAATGGTTGAGAGTCCGCCTGCCGATGCAGGGGACACGGGTTCGTGACCCGGTCCGGGAAGATCCCACATGCCGCGGAGCAGCTGGGCCCGTGAGCCATGGCCGCTGAGCCCGCGCGTGCGAAGCCTGTGCTCCGCAACGCGAGAGGCCACAACAGTGAGAGGCCCGCGTACCGCAAAAAAAAAAAAAGCATATTGCTAAGTGAAAGAAACCAATCTGGGGAATTCCCTGCTGGTGCAGTGGTTAGGACTCGGCACTTTCACTGCTGAGGATGCGGGTTCCATACCTGGTCGGGGAACTAAGATCCTGCAAGACTCGAGGCATGGCCAAAAAAAGAAACAAGCCAATCTGAAAACACCACGTACTGTATGATTCCAACTCTATGACATTCCAGAAGAGGCAAAACAATAAAGGCAGTAAAAGATCAGTGGTTGACAGGGCCTCTGGGAGAGGGAGGGAAGGACAAATAGGTAGAGCACAAGCGTTTGCAGGGCAGTGAAACTGTTGTGTATGACACAGTATCTGAAAATTGATCTTCTGATGAAGACACCACTAATGAAAAAGTATACAAATATATAGAGGCACAGTGTGTGGGGGGGGTGTAGCCATTACTTATAAAGCAAAAAAGTTAGAAACGTCTTAAGTGTTACTAGTAGGAAATTATTATACAGCTATACCTCGCAGCTGCTGAAAATAAGTGCTTAGTAACTATTAGCTAATATTATTTCTATTAGCGTTAACATAGAAAGATGCCCATGATATCTGTTATTTCAGTCAAGCCATGCATTAGAAAAAGAACAAGTTCTCACATTGAAGAACATATATCTCAATAACTAAACGATGGTCCACAAATTAGAATGCCGTACAAACTCAGTCCTTTCCCCCATGAATCTCATTTCCCTGTAATCATAATAAAATAATCTAAGCTTTACAAATTATCAATAATTGGATGCCGATTATTCAACAAGGTGGCATATTAAACATCCCTGTATGATAGCTGTTGAATTTTGTTTGACATTTTTATATTATTTTATGTTACATTTTTTATTTACATGATGATGGCATCTAGATAATACTGGACTAATTGGACACCTAAATGGGGTAGGCAGACTATGCTCACCACCTGGTTTTGTAAATAAAGTTTTATTGGCACATGGTCATACCCATTCCTTTATTATATTATAGCCTAAGGCTGCTTTCACGCTACAGTGGGAGAATTGAATAGGTGTGACAGAGACCATATGGCCTGCAAGCCTAAAATAGTTACTGTTTGGCCCTTTAAGTAAAAGTTTGCCGGCCTCAATATGTATCAACGTTGAGATGCCTAAAAAGAGATTGGGCAGTTGCATTTCTGTATGGCCATGTAGTATTGAAACCTGATTTTTTTTTTTTCTGTTTTTAGAGACCTTGGCATGAATATGAGCACAACTTTCAGATTATGTACAAAGTGGGAATGGGGCATAAGCCACCAATCCCTGAAAGATTAAGCCCAGAAGGAAAGGACTTCCTTTCTCACTGCCTAGAAAGCGAGCCCAGGATGAGGTGGACGGCCAGCCAGCTCCTCGACCATTCCTTCGTCAAGGTTTGGCAGATTGCTGTGTAGCCCTCTCCTTGTTTATTTGAGTTTTGATCGCATCTGGCACTTAAGGAAATTTGGAAACTTAAATATAAAATACCTATATCTGAAATGGGAAGAAACTAAATGTATTATGCTGGGGAATTTTGTATGTTTTTTCTTTTGGAAAATGTTCGTCGAGGTTCTCCTTCTTGATCCATTTGGATGGTTTGAGGTGCACTTGGGACTATTAAATGGAATTTTAAATGGGGCTGGATGAAAGGCACAATTTTCCCTCTTTTAGAGTACACAGGTTAGTAACAACAAATCTCTACTGGGAGAGTAGAAACAGGGGAGTAATGACTAAGCATTATGTTAAGAGCTGTGATAATGGTATATATGCCATGTTGTAGGGTCACTGAAAAGAGGAATTTAATCCAGTCGGGTAATCCCAGCTATTACTCTTTTTTTCTTTTTACTCTTTTTATTTATTTTTGGCTGTGTTGGGTCTTCCTTGTGGTGAGCGGGGGCTACTCTTTGTTGAGGTGCGCGGGCTTCTCATTGCGGTGGCTTCTCTCGTTGCGGAGCCTGGGCTCCAGGCGCGTGGGCTTCAGTAGTTGTGGCGCACAGGCTTAGTTGCTCCTCGACATGTGGGATCTTCTTGGACCAGGGCTCGAACCCGGGTCCCCTGCATTGGCAGGCGGATTCTTCCCTGGTGGTGCAGTGGTTAAGAAAGTCCCTATTAACTTTCTTTAGAGTGAGATGCCTGAGCTGTTTGGGAGGGTTTAGCCAGGTCAGGAAACGCAGGGAGGAGTATGGCGGACAGAATGGAAGACACATGGAAAGGCTCACTGCTAAGAGGGTAAAGCACCCAAAGAACTGTGTATCGGTACATACTGATGGAGCACAGGATGTGGAAAGTGGCAAAACATAAGGCTGGGAAAGTAAGCAGGGACCACATGAAGGGATTTCAGTTTTATTGTAAGCATGACATGATTAAATTGTGTTTTAGAACAGTCACTCTGGAGGTGAGAGACTAGTTGGGAAGCTGCTGACACAGCTGCTGGGTTGGGAGTGGGAGGTCAGGGGTGAGTCACCAGCCGTATATAGGAGTGAGAATGGCCGTGAGTGAGTAACTGATGGGATGTGAAAGGCGCGTGACGGGGAGGAGTCCAGGACGGCTCCCGGGCTCTGGCTTGTGTCACCAGGTTATGGAGATTCCATTTGCCAAGATAGGCAAAGAGGGCATCTGGTTGAGGGTTGCGTCGGGAGATGATGGTCTCCTCTGGTAGACCGAGTCCGAGGCGTGTTTGGAATATCTGTTGGGGGATTTTAGACAGGCATTTGGATATTTTGGGCTGGCACTCGAGAGAACTGGGATAGGATACGGATTTGAGAGAGAGCAATATTGCTGGGAGAGCATTTAGAGGAGACATGGAATGAGAGTGGAAACCTGGAGAAAACATTTACAGGCTCCTGCAGAGGAGCTCCTGATACAGGAAAGGAAGATTCAAGAGAGGGGTCACATTATTCCTTGGTGAGTGAAATTAAGTAATCAATAGCTGGATATGCTGCATAGATATTAGGGATTTGTAATTAAATAAAAATGTATTTATTCTTTATAAAGTATATAAGCAATTTTTATTGACTTGATATTGTACAAATATGTTCTTTTTTTAATGTATTAAGCCCTTTTTTAAAAAAAATTTATTTATTTATTTTTGGCTGTGTTGGGCCTTCGTTTCTGTGCGAGGGCTTTCTCTAGTTGCGGCGAGCGGGGGCCACTCTTCATTGCAGTGCGCGGGCCTCTCACTATCGCGGCCTCTCTTGTTGAGGAGCACAGGCTCAGTAGTTGTGGCTCACGGGCCTAGTTGCTCTGCGGCATGTGGGATCTTCCCAGACCAGGGCTCGAACCCATGTCCCCTGCATCGGCAGGCGGACTCTCAACCACTGCGCCACCAGGGAAGCCCCACAAATACATTCTTAAAAATGCTTTCAATAGTCAATTCATAGAGCAGTAACTTAGCACTGACATTTCATTGCATTGATTACGCCTTTGCTCTGTGCCAGGCACAGTGCTGGGAGCATCAAGATGCACTGATTATGACTTACCTGTAAATCTTACATGTGGCGTGAATAGGGTTCAGCTCTCTCCTGCCTTCCTCACAGGTTTGCACAGATGAAGAATGAAGCTAACCAGTCTGTGGCCTAGTAGTGTGTGTACTCGGAAAATTCTCTTAATCACTACTGTATGTAATATTTACATAAAGACTGTGCTGAGAAGCAGTATAAGCCTTTTTAACCTTCCAAGACTGAAGACTGCACAGGTGACAAGCGTCACTTCTCCTGCTGCTCCTGTTTGTTCGACGTGGCACGGGGCCCTCCTGAGTGATGGTGTCCACGAGGTAAAGAAGCTGCATGTTAAGTGCCATTACTACTGTACACGGACCATCACCTCCGTCACCTCCGTTTCTCGGGTAACTGAGAACCGTGACATCAGTGTAGTATTTTTGACCTTTCTAGGTTCAAAAGCAGTTGTAGTGTTATCAGGCGTCCTGGGCCTTGTTAATCTCTTGTTTGTCGAGTGCACTGACTGTGAAACCTTACCTGTTGTTGTTGTTGTTGGCAAGCCACAGGTTTGTTATGCAAAAGGCTGATTAATGAAATTTAAGAAAAAGGTTCTTTTTTCAATAAATGGTTTATTTTAGGAAAGCTCAGTTATATTGTCTTTTAATGGTTATCAGCTTCAGAGCCAACACATTATCTGATACAGAGGTCTGTCCTTGTCACTCATGTGTTCCTCAACAGAAGGGGTACAATCAAGTGTGCTGAAGGTGGGCGCTGGGTTAGGAGTTCCTTTAGGGTCTAGAATCTCCTTGCTGCAAAGGGAAAGAGAGAAATGAAACAACACTAAGGATGTAAGAGGCCCTTTTAAATCTTTGTATATTAACTGCAAGTTTATAACAGATAAAAGTTTAAGCCTTGTTATCACATGTTGGCGGCTCAGTTTATTTTCATATCAAGATGTATAGGTACTGGGTCAATGTAAATACTGCTGAATAATCTCTTGACAAGAAAGCATCTTTTTCAGAATGTAAATATTTCAGCAGTTAGTTTTCTAAAATAGCCCAAATTATATGTCATTGATGGTGTTCTTTTCTTTCTTTCTGCTATTAAATTTTTTTAAAGATTGACCTTAAAGCTTCCTGAAATCTTTTTAGAAGATATCTGGCTCATTCCTTACACGTAGCAGCTGACTCTGGACAGGTAATTTCTCAAGCAGGTTCTGTATTCACCTTCCCTCCAGAGTAGCAGATCCCCTCACATAGAAATTAATGTCCTTGAGAAAGCTGGCATCACGGAAGGATTTGTACAGACACTTAGATTTTTTTTTTTCAGTAGAATTTTTTTTCAGTGTTTTTAAATGGCTTTTTGAGGTATAATTTACCAATATGTAATATTTAAAGTATACAGTTCAGTGATTTTTAGGATAGTTATATAGTGTACAGCCTTCATCATAATCCACCTTAGAACAATTCCATTACCCCAGAAAGAAAGCTCTTGTCCATTTGCAGGCACTCGTCACTCCTACCCCCAGCCTTAGGCAGCCACTGAGCCACTTACTGTCTCTATAGATGTGCCTGTTCTGGACATTTAATATAATGGTCTTTTGTGTCTGGCTTCTTTCACTTAGTATGATAATTCTAAGGTTTATGCATGTTACAGCATTGTGTTAATACTTCATTCCTTTTCGTTGCTGAATATTATTCCACTGTATGGATATGCCACATGATTTATTTATTCATGTACTACTTCCACTTTTTGGTTATTATGAATGATGCTGCTCTGAACACTTGCATACAAGTCTTTGTGTGGACCTATATTTTCCTTTCTCTTGAGAGTGGAACTGCTGGCTCATATGGTAAATCCATGTTCAATTTTTTAACAAACTGTCAAACTGCTTCCAAAGTGGCTGCATTGTCTTAATTCCCAACCAGCAACACAAGAGAATTCTAGCTTCTCCATACCTTTGTCAACACTTAATATTGTCTTTCTTTTTGTAATAGCCATTCTAGTAGATGTCAAGTGTTATCTCATTGTACTTTTGATCTGCATTTCTCTGACCATGGTGAGCATTTCTTGTGCTTGTTGGCCATTCATATATCTTCTTTGGTGAAGTGTCTATGTGAATCTTTTGCCCATTTTTATATTGGGTTATTTGTCTTCTTATTGAGTTGTGAGAGATTTTTATATATTCTGGATACAAGTCTTGACTAGATATTTGATTTGCAAATGTTTGTTTTTTCCCCCAGTCTGTGGCTTGTCTTTTCACATTTTTAATGGTTTCTTCTGAAGTACAGAAGTTTAAAACTTTGAAGTCTGGTTTATCAACTTGTTCTTTATTGCATGTGCTCTTCATATCCTATCTGAGAAATCATGACTTGACTCAAGATCATGAAGATTTACACCTATAGTTTCTTCTAAGAGTCTTAGAGTTTTAGCTCTTATATTTAGGTCTATCGTCTATTGTTAGTTAATGTTTGTGTATCACATCAGATAAGGGTCCAGGTTCATACTTTTGCATGTCGATATTTATTAGACCCAGCATTCATTTGTGGAAAAGACTGTTCTTTCTCCATTGAATTGTTTTGGCATCCTTGTTTAAATCAGTTGACTGTAAATCTAGGGGTTTATTTCTGGACTCTCAGTTCTGTTCCATTGATCCATATAGCTGTCTTATGTAGAACCACACTGCCTTGACTAACATAGCTTTATAGTAAATTTGGAAGTTGGGAAGTGTGAGTTCTTCAATTTGGTTCTGCTGTTTCAAGATTGTTTTGGCTATTCTGGGTCATTTGTATTTCCCTGTGAACTTTAGGATCAGCTTGTCAGTTTCTGTTCTCCCCCCAACCCCTACCAAAAAAAAATCAGCTGGGATTTTGATAGATTGCATTGAAAATATAGAACAATGTGGGGAGTATTGTTATCTTAACAATATTATGTTTCCCAATTCATGAACAGGACAGCTCTCCATTTATTTGGATCTTTGATTTCTCTCAGCAGTGCTTTGTAATTCAGTGTACAATTCTTGAACTTTTTAAGTCTGTTTCTAAGTATTTTATTCGTTTCATGCTATTGTGAATGAAAGTATTTTCTGAATTTCTTTTCAGATTGTTCATTGCTAGTATATCAGTACAGTTGATTTTTGTATATTGGTCTTTTATCCCATGGCCTTGCTGAACTTGCTTAATAGCTCTAGTAGTTGTTTTGTAGACTCCATAGAATTCTCTACATATAAGATCATATCATCCAAGAATAAAGACAGTGTTTCTTCTTCCTTTACAATCTGGATGCCTTATATATTTTTTCTTGAATAATTGTACTGGCTAGATCCTCTGTCCAGTACAATGTTGAACAGCACTGGTGAGAACATTCTTGTCATGATTTTGACCTTAGGTGGCAACATTCATTCTTTTAATTTATGGTGTTAGTTGTGGGGTTTTGGTAAATGCCCTTTATCAGGTTGAAGATGTTTCCTTCTTTTCCTGGTTTACCGAGAGTTTTTTTTTTTTTTTAATTTATTATTATTTTTTAAAATATCAAGGGTTTTTTTGTTTTGTTTATTTATTTATTTATGGCTGCGTTGGGTCTTCGTTTCTGTGCGAGGCCTTTCTCTAGTTGTGGCAAGCGTGGTCCACTCTTCATCGTGGCGTGAGGGCCTCTCACTATCGCGACCTCTCTTGCTGCGGAGCACAGGCTCCAGACGCGCAGGCTCAGTAATTGTGGCTCACGGGCCCAGTCGCTCCGCGGCATGTGGGATCCTCCCAGACCAGGGCTCGAACCCGTGTCCCGTGCATCGGCAGGCAGACTCTCAACCACTGCGCCACCAGGGAAGCCCTACTGAGAGTTTTTATCATGACTAGATGTTTGATTTTGTCAAATGTTCTTTCTGATCTATTGAGATGATCAGATGATTTTTGTGCTTTATTAATATGGTGTACTACATCAGTTGATTTTTGGATATTAAACCAACCTTGCATTCCTGGGATGCATCCTAGTTGATCATTCTTTATAATCCCGTCTTTGTATTGCTATTGCAATTTGTAATGTTTTGTTGAGGACTTTTGCCTCTGTATTACATGAGGGATATCGCTGTGTAGTTTTCATTTCTTGTGATTGTCTGGCTCTGGTATCAGGATAATGCTGGCCTCATACAATGAGTCGGATGTTTTCCTCTTAGAGATTGTGAAGAACTGGTATTATTTACCGTACTTCTTTAAATGTTTGGTAGAATTCACTAGTGAAACCAACTGTGCCTGGGTTTCTTTGTGGGAATTAATTAATAATTCAGTAATACTTTTAAGTTCTGTAAGGTTGGTAGCGATGTCTACTTCTTTAGTCCTGATTTTAGTATTTTGTGTTTTCTTACTCAGATCTTTTCAGAGAATCAATTCTTGTTTCATTAATATCCTTTATTGTTTTTCTGGGTTCCATTTCATTTTTTTCCCTCACACTAATCTTTATTATTTCCTTCTTTCTGCATGCTTTGGGTTTAATTTGCCTTTTGTTTCGTTTTGTTTTGTTTCTTAAGATAGAAGATGGTGAAGGTAAAAATTATTTTAAAAATAATCCACAAGACCATTTCCTTTTATATATATAGTTTACAAATAGAGCATATATCTTGAACATATTGTAAGGATAGTTTAAAAAATGTAATGTAAAAGCAGGGGGTAGATTTTCTTTTTTCTTCTAAAATAGCAGCCTCAACTACTGACATTATATTCTCTAGAGTGAGGTCAGCAAACCTTTTCTGTAAAGGGCCAGAGACTGAATATTCTTGGCTTTGCAGGCTATAGGATCTTGGTTGCAACTACTCAACCCTGCTGATGTAGCATAAAAGCAGCCATAGCAACACATATATGACTAGATGTGGCTGTGTTCCAATAAAACTTTATTTACAAAACAAGCAGCAAGTGGGTCTTAGTTTGCTTAATGCTGCTCTAGATCACTAAGCAAAATTAAGAAACATTTTCCGAGGCCAGTAGAACTTATACAAAAGAGTATAAGCTTTCAAAGGCCATGTGTAATGCTACCTTATTCATATGTCTATATACTGCCCTGAAAAGGTGAATTATTCACTCATCAGGTCAAACCTGAGGCCGGGTGGCTGTGCGCTAACAGGGTGGCTCCCGTGGGCTTGTACACAGGTGCTGAAGGCAGCTCCAGGAGGAGTCTGAGCAGTGGCTGCGCAACAGTGCACGTCTGCCTACACAAGGGCAGCTCTGGCCCTTGAAGCATATGCCTTTTCCCCTAGTAAGTGGAGGATCGCATATTTTTCCAAAATCAATGAGCTTGTTCCTACCAGCGTGTTGAAGCAGGTAACTCCCTTATTAGCTGCAGTGTCTAAAGTCACTGCCTTGCAAATCACTCATTTAATGGCATGATAGAAACTTCTGTGCTGCTTGGAATTTTTCACCCTCCCTGTAGCCCAACAGCCTGTTAAATTCCCAGCCTCATCCTGATTTAACATCAAAAGGGTCACCAGTCTTCTACTCTGGGATGGGTCCTCTAGTCACATGCTCCAGCAGCCTGCCATTTCGTCACATCACTTTTTTTCTTCTTGAGTCAACTATTATAAATTCTAGAGGCACGGCTCTTTCCCTGTATTAGGTGATTTTTTTCTTATCCATTTAAATCATTCCTGTTTGAGAGTGACTTCTTCCTAACACATGTGCAGCTTTAGTGGTTTCCTACCCACCTTCCAAAGGAAATTATTATTATTCAGCAACCCTAACTTTTTGTTCATACTGCTTACCTCCTTAAAATTCAAAAGAACATAGTTGCCAGGAATTTCAAAACTCTTTAGTCACTCCAGCATGTGAAACAAGACTGTATAAAAAAAATATTAAAGGTAAAAATTGTATGAGTCTCACTCAGTGAAAAGCTTCACCAGTACAGCCCCAGGAGATATTTTCTAGCTACTGCGAAGATCTAAGTAAGGGCTTACTGTCGTTTGTTTAATCAGTTCATAACCTTAATATTCAAATAGGACAAGGCTGCAGGGGCTGAGGAATGCCTGCTTTGGAACTGCTTATCATTCACTGGAGAAACGCGGTGCTTTCTTCACTGACAGCTGAAGTTCAGAGGGTTGACCAGTTTTACTTTGGCCTAATTGTGCTTGAGAAAGATTTTTATTTTTACTTTAGGAAAGGGAGTCAAGAGAAGACAATTGAAAGTCGATTCTTAAAGCCTCTGAACCAGTGTCCCTTCATGGCTGCTCACTTTGACCCTGTGTGAGGGGCCCAGGAGCCCGCCCTGCCCCCGCGGAGGTGACACTGAGGGGACATACGTTAGCTATTGAGGTGAAGTTCTGATATTCTGCTCTTTCTGACCAAAATAATGGTCATTTCCAACAGCTGAATGTCATAAACAGATACCAGTTGGTGGCGAATGCTGTGAATGGTCTCAGATGTCACAGATGAAGAGAAACAGGAGTATGTGCTTAGTCGCCTCCTCTCAGGTGTCCGCCTGGTGCCTTGGATGCCAGTGTAGCAGGACAGGAAGCCTCAGGGCATCCGAAGTGCTTGGTTTTCATTTAAATTTATTGGAAGCTCTGGAAATACTCAAAGCCCATGCCAGGGATGCAGGAGTGTGAGATGCAGCCTTGGAGAGCTCGGGGCACCCGCTCGTTCATAGGTGCCAGGTCCGGCGCTGCGGCTCAGGTGACCCGGTGAGAGCCAAGGCCCTCAGCCTTCTGTAGGGGGTCGGGGTCGTTTTGGAGGGCAGAGGGACTGGCGCTGGGAAGACCGCTTGCTTGTTTGTTTGGAGGAAGACCGGCTGCCCAATCTGCAGCTCAGCCCCGTCCCACCCACCGTAGCAGGAAGGCAGGGCCAGCGCTGTCAGTGAACACATGTGTTCCAGCTTCTTTATTTTGTGCTCTGTAAACAGCGCGCTGGAACTGCACGGTTAAGGCGTTGGAAACACTGTTGCTGAAGGAGGTGACACTGAACAGGACAACCTGAGTGACGTGTCACAGAGTAAACAGGAGGGTCACACTGGTGGGTGCCCTTCCGAGAAGCTCTAGGGCAGGAGGGGCGGTACACGGCCAGCGGCAGGCACAGTCGGAGCCCATGCTGCTTCCGCGGCAGGAAAGAGTGGCACTGGCAACCCTCCTGTGTCACCCGGCAGACTGGCGGTCGCCAGAGGGTTTGTTCTTCCCGCTCTAACCCGGCAACCCTGAGCAAAGTCTGACTAGCGCTTTAGACAGTGCTGGATGAAACCTCTTGTTTTGAACAGGTCCCTCCACGGATGCCTTCTCGCTTCTGTCCATGTTTACAGGTAAGTTCTTAAAGCTCTGAAAGCCTAATCTGTTTGGCTTGGGGACCAGCCAGGCCACTGTTCCACTCCACCAGGAGAGAAACCGGAAACCAGCGGGGTCTGGTGTGTGTCTGTCACATCAGCTATTTCTACGTTTTGGCTGCAGTTACTGGGTATTACATCTAAATTACTGTCTTTCAGACCCACTCAGCATATATTAGAAAAACACATTCATCAGTAGCTACTTTTTTTTTTTTTTTAACAAGGGCTTCTTTAGAGAATACAGCAGTCAGGAGATACTCCAGTACGACTGTGTGATCCTAGGAAAAAGGCAAACTGTGGTCTCTCTACAAAAGGTAAACAAGGTGGCCGACTAGCTCAGAACGTGCATCCGCTTTTCCTCCATGTCAGTCACAGAATCAGTCCACCTTCCTTAAACTCATCTCAGATGGTTGGTGTTTTCTAAATAAAGAAAGTCCCTTTATGGGCTTGGTTCCTAGAAGAAGTGCATTAAACTCCCTGCCTCAAAGCTGCAGGTCTCGGACATGGCCCTTAACACCTGGGAGGACCCTGCACCGATCTCCAGTCTGCAGGAAACTTTGCATCTTTCTCTTCCACATTGGGTTTCAGAGCAGCCTCTGAGCAGGGCTGACCTGAGCTGCCATGGGATGGAGATGTCAGACAGACAGGACGTGATGCTCGTAGTTCATCCCGCACTGCTCGGGGACAGAGAGCCGGCTTCACATCCACAGGTTTTTAATTCTTAGAAAAGTAAACGCCCTGGGAACCAGCACCGTTCTCTGCTGAAGAGATTGTGGCATCGGCAAGACCTGGACAGGGTGAAGGGATTCGGGGAGGGGTGCTTGTCTCTGCCGTTACGGTAACAGGCAGGAGGAACACCATGTCCCTGTACCGCCAAACGCAATGTTTTTTCATGGAGGGAGCCGAACAACTGAAACGCCGTTAGGATCTCTCCCCAGCAGCGCACGCTCTCTGGTCTCCTAAGGAGAATGTCTTGCCCGCCTTCCTCCAGCCTGGACCCTCACGTCTGCACTGGTGAGCAGCTTTGTTTCCTGCTTATGTTTTGTGTTTGGTCCCAGAGCCAATTCAGGTTAAATGTCTACGGGTCCCTTTTATGTTCCAGGAAGAAGGAGTGGGTGTATGTTATTAGAACTTAGATTACTGCTGTTGCATGGGAAGATGACACGGAGGAAAAGGACACATTTTTGGACACTCCAAGGTAATGTCTGAGCATTTTTGAGACGTAGCAGCGTGGAGGCAACTTTCTAAGCTTTCCCCCTTATTTATGTAATGCTTTAGGAGTCTTAAAATGTGATCACATATACTGCTTCATTTCACCCTTGAGACAACCCAAGAGGTAGGTGTTATCACCCCCATTTTACAGTTGGGAAAACAGAGGTAAAATGGCTCGCACAAGGTCTTACAGGGACTTAGCTGCAGGGTTTCGTAAGGGTGAACCTTGTAGCTCAGAGCACGGCCAGCGCTTCTGACTGCTCTTCTCTGTCTTCTCCCACAGAGCTAGGAGACCCCAGGGTAGAACGGCCCAGGTGTGAGCCGACACGCGGGAACACGGTGTCGTGTTAAGCACCTGAGGTGCTTATCCCCAGGCTGCTGCCCACGGAGCTCTGCTCTTGAGGGGAGGCAGCGTTTGGAACTGGCACGTGGCCTCATGCACGTGGCCTCATGCACGTGGCCTTAGGCAGGGCAGGAAAGGCCCCACCCTGCCCTCAGGGACTCCAGTAGGAGTCCACTCACCCCAGCCTCACGGACATTCTCTTCCCACAACTACGCCAGGAAGTTCCCCTTTTCACTTCTGCTGATTTGTATCAATGGTCCTGTAAGCAGAGAGCTTCTCTTAAACCCTCTCGTAACTTCACTTGTGCTTGGTAAGTGCTCAGTGACTAAGAGCAAACGTGGGACATGATTCGGAATAGAATAAGCCTTTAAATAGTATTTGGCCAACTTGTATATGGGACCGTTCATCCCTTCTTCCATAATCGCAGCAAAATAGGAGGTAAGTAACGGGTGGCACGGGGCAGTCCAGGGAGAAAGGCTGCTCTAGCTGGGCGCACGTTCCCATCAGGCCCACCCAGCGCTGCGGCGGCTTGGCCCGAGACACGTGCTGTGTGGTGTCTACTCGTTCTCCTCCGGAAACGTTACTGCTTTTCTCTGTTCTTCTTCTGCATCTGGCGTCTGCTGACTGGCAGCAGTTTGCCGCAATCCTGCACGTGGACCATGACTCCAAAGACCGTCCTAGATGCCGAGGAGCAGGGCTCTTCCGTGTCATGGCAGTCTGGGCTTCCAGAAGGAAAGCAAAAGCCCGGGGGGACCACGTACCACAGTGTCTGCTCAGCCTGACCCTGCTCAGAGGAGCTCCTGGGCTCCGGCGTGGTCCTCTGTTAAAGTGAGCCTGCATTTGTTTGGGGACCAATTTCTGCTTGCTACCGAGATGAGCAGAGGTTGTAAAGTCATCTCTCAAATCGCTGCGGAACGCCCGGGCTTTATTTTAATGTTCGGCTTCAAGACCAGGTTCTTCAGGAAGTTGGGCACATCTTCAGGACTTCGGCCGGAGACTCCACTGCAGGGAGACCGGGGAACCATCGCCGCCTCCCAGGGGCCCCGTCACCGTGTCCTGCGGACACGGCTCAGCTAGCCTCCTGGCTCCTGCCGTCTCCACGCAGACACTCGCAGGCTCCTGCGTTTGCAAACCCACCTCGTCTAGCCACCCCGGCCCGCGGGCCCTCTCCCCCCCCAGACCCCCTCCTGTGAGCACCCTCCAGAGCACTGTGGTCCAGACTCCAAAACGCAAGGCAGGGGCTGAATGGAAGGAGGGAGCGGGCTGTGTGAACACACCACACAGGAGCCAAGCACTTTAATTTTCTTTTTTTCGGAGGCATAATTTAAGTCATCTTCCCTAAAGTGACTTGCACTCTGTCTGTGGCAATCCAGGGTTACAGAAAACTCAGCACCAAAGGATGGAAGGGAACTCCCCGAGTGTTCCCCATTTCTGCCCTCCCCCTGCACCTCAAATACACCCTCCGAATGAGCACACTCCCCCGCACCTCGTTCTCGCTCACACGTGTTCTTTCCCATCACACATACACACGCTCACACAGACTCACACGGAAAGAAAGAACCGAAGCCCACGAAAGCACGGGGGGAAGGATTTAAGCACATTTCCTCCCCATCTGGCGCTGAGCCCCTGCCCCTGCCTCCCCAGCAGGGGCTCACCCAGCTTCATCACTGGGTCCCTCCAAGGATGATGGCAGCATCCACCAGTCCTCCAGGGTCCCCTTTGGATGGTGGTGCGTCCTGGGTCAGTCGCCGTGTTTCTGCTTGCTGTCCATGTTGCCGTAGGCGGAGCCCTTGTCGATTTCCGTGACACCAATCATCCATCGGACCCCCACGGAAGCTGCGGAAACAGGAGGGCGGGTGAGCAGAGGCCCGCGGGGGCCCCGGCGTGGGAGGGCAGGTTAGGAGAGGCCCGCAGGGACCCCGGCGTGACCTGCCCGACGGGAACCAAGAAGCCCGCAGGGACCCCGGTGTGACCTGCCCGACGGGAACCAAAGAAGGGAGCTGTGTAAAGCTCAGGCATCAGCTGAGAGCCGGCTGACTTGGGTGCACTTCGTAATCCCTGCCTCAGTTACCCTTGAGCATGGGTGCCGGGCTCTAACTGGACTAGGGGACATTAGAACAGAGCAAGGCTGTTCCGGTGGCAAGTTTTAATCCTTCGGCACTGGAGGTGAACAGAACGTGGTGAGCCGTACCCCGCTGTGCCCAGGGGCTTGCAGAATTCCTCTGCTTCCTGTGCCGATCCCTAAGGCAAAGAGGACTCTTTGGTGAACGCAGTGCAGTAACTTACGAGCACCCTTCAGCAAGGCTTAATGAAGGACATACCAGGCCCTGGACAGTGCAGCAGCTCAAATTCCCGTTTAGCGCCCAGCATGTCTCAGCACTGCTTTTGGTGCAAGTTTTAGAGCAGCAGACAAGCAAAGTCCCTGCCTGCCTTTTCTCCGACAGCAGGATTTGGCCCAAACAGAGAAAGTGTAAGACGCACACCAGAGCCCGGTTTAACCACTAGGAGGCTGGAAAACACGGTCTAGAGCGCAGAAGCTGCAGTTTAAGCGCTCCCTCTGGAGACGACAGACACGGTGAGCTCCTTGGGCGCAGGGCCCACGTCTGTCTCAGTCACCTTGGTGTGCCGAGCACCGAGCACGGGGCCTGGCAACAGTCTGTTTACAGTACGCATGTAAACGTGGATAGATGGGGAGCGGCTGAAACTGAACCGTCAGACCAGGGAGCCGACTGGGATGGAGCGTCCGCCCAGCATATGGGGCTCATGGAGCCCATGGGTCAGTTACAGTGGGCTGCCTCCAGCCTGGGGCCAACTCCAAACAGGCTGGGACACGAGCCCCTGCCCCAGCATTAGAACTTCGTGCAGTGGAGTTGATGACGTTGTGGAGAGTGAACCTCGGACTCCAGTGCAGAAAGGCTTCGTGAGAGGACCAAGACACAGAGTAATTCCGGGCAAAGCGTAGCAAGGCTCGGGCTCACGGGAGATGAGGTCTTGGGGAGACAGCAGTCACTTCCTCCAAAGCTGGAGACGCCCCATGTCTCCCAGGGAGAGTGCTGGGCCTCTGCTCACCACACACCCGGGCAGCCCTCCCGAGCCATCATCTGCAAGGAGCCCCAGCTTCCTCCAGAGGGCGTGGTCTGCATCTTCGCCTTCCTGCTACTGCATGCAGAAAGGCTGGGTCCAACCCTCCATCCCCATCCCACTGGGGGCCTGGCAACCACAGCTCCCCTGGACACCCGGCCAGCCAAGCTGCACACTGGCCATGTACAGTGGTAACTGGCTGCCCCACTTCAAAAACAAGTGGCAGTGCCCAGGGAAGCTTGGGGCTATGGAGAAACGTCAGTCGTTTGAAACCACATATGGGTCAAATAAAGCCTGTAGGGATGAGTGAAAAGACTGAGTTACCCAACATCTCCACTCAGTGCAGGTGGCAACCGAGGAGACGCACCCACACTTACTTCCCCAAAAAGGCCTGGACCCACTTTGAATAGCAAAGAGCCTTTGTTGGTTCCTGCTAGGACCCAGGAAATAGTTTTCTTGCTGATGAGCAGAGCCCGGGGAGGACGGAGCTCGTCCCTGGTCCCTGGCGGGTCTTGCAGGCGCAAGGGGTCCATGCGCACGGGGAGGGGGCGCCCGGGCGGAAGCCCTCCAGGCTGGGGTTTCTGGGCCCGGCTCAAGCTTCTGCCTGTCCACCTGCGGGATCTGCAGCCGGGCCTTGTCCTCACAGACAGCGCGATGCCCCCCTCCTCCCTGCCCCTCCCGCGATGCTCCCCCCGCTGCCCAGGCCCCGCTGGCCCCGTACTCACCCACGAAGAAGACGAGGACGAAGCTGGCCAACGTGAGGGAGGAGCCGCTGCGGACCATGTTGACGAGGAAGCGGAAGAACGGGTAGAGCAGCAGCGAGGCCCAGAACAGCCAGTTGACGAGCGTCCAGGGCCGCCGCGGGGGCACCATGGGCGTCCCGGGGAAGGTGCCCGTGCGGGAGTACTCCTCCTGGAGGGCGTCCTGTGGGCAGAGGGCCGCCTGACCTCTCGCCGCCCGCCCCTGGGCCCCCCACCCCTTCCCCGCGATGAGGCCGGGCGGCCCGCTGGGCCAGAACCTCCTGAACCCAGTAAACGGCCAAGGGGTGGGTGAGGGGGTCTCCCAGCTCGACTCAAATACCCCAACATCCTCCCAGGGCCGACAGCGCGCTCGCTGAACAAAGAGCATCTGCGGCCCTGCTTGGCTGGCTCACCCCGTCGTGGCCCAGTTCTGCAGGGAGTTAGTTGAGTTTTCTGGAAAACAAGCGTCCATACACCCAAACCTTATACCTTAAGTGCTTAATTTTCCCTTTAACAACTTGAGATAGAGATGAGATGTCTAAAGTACTTGTCTTACTTGTCTTCTTTCCCAATCAGGATGTACTAAATGATGCGAATTTCTGACCACTCAAGGTCATGATTAAAATGAGGCCTCAAAGGGCCGCTTTGGAAGGAGAGCCCCTGGCCCTTCCTGGGCACTTCAGGGGCTCTGCCCTGCAGCCCCTTCCCGGCTGCCCCTCCAGCCTGGCGGGTCTCAGGGAAATCACACGATCAAGCAATTGTTGGACAAGGTATCACGTGCGGGGGGCTCCCAGCCTCAAGAGGTGAGGGAGACACAGCCAGTCGGCCAAACAGAGGACTTCCCAGGAAGTGACAGTGACGTGTGGATGCCCAGAGAGATGGCACCTAGCCTGCCAAGGCCTCCCATTCCGCCTCCTGGCCAGAACTTGGGTGACTTTTCTTATCCCAGCAGGGCCATCAGGAGCCTGGTAACTAGGTAACTGGGGTGCAGTGGACTGGATATTTGCACCTGCCTCCCTGAATTCCCACACTGAAATCTTAACCCCCGAAGATGGTGGTATTAGGCGGAGGTGCCTTTGGGGGGTGATTAGGTCATGAGGGTGGAGCCCCCATGAATGGGATTAGTGCCCTTATAAAAGGGACCTCAGAGAGCTCTCTCAGCCCTCCCACCATGAGGACACAGCAACATGGCAGGCTGGGACCCCCTTCTGACTCCTGATTATCCAACCTCCAGAAATGTCAGCAGTAAGTTTCTGTGGTTTATAAGCCACCATGCCTGTGGTGGCACTTTGTTACAGAAGCCTGACTGGACTAAAACAGGAGGTGGTACTTTTGTGCCTTAAAAAAAACACCAGCTTTACTGGGGTGTCATTTACATACCATAAAATTCACCCATTTAAAAAATGGGCAAGTTTTCTTGAATTCTTTTCCTTAATAGCCTTGATAGTGCTTTTCTATTGTAACGTTACAATGGGGAACTGAGGATGCTTTTTCTGTCTCGCTTCCAGTGAGACATTCGCTAAGCCAAGATCTTTTATCTGTAACCTCTAACAAGAGGAAAAAGGACTCCCTTTTCTAGGAGTCAGCAGGACTCTGAACTTTGTATTCACTCCAGAGTTTTCTTTTTCTCTGGTTTCATTAGAAAACTAAACCTCACCCAAGACCCCCACTGCTCTCCAGTGACATGGTGGCCACTGTGACTCCTGCCAGCCTCGCGGGCTCCGTCCGTGTGACTTTGTGACTTTGCCGGGTGGGACACAGACGCCTGGCTCAGGGCCAGACGTCAGCTCCAGCAGCAGAATGTTTACGGCCTCTCTGGGCTGTGTTATTTCTTTTGTAATAAAGTCCGCCTGTTAGGGAGGGGGACTTCGTTAATGATGCCTCCATTTTTTGGTCTCCACATGTTATCATCCTGTGGCATGTTACACATTGGAACTGGGAACTGTATTTCCTAGAAAGAAACAGCACCCCACAAGTCTACAGGAGCAGGAGAACCTGCTGACAGAGGACAAGTGCCCTGAGTCCACACTGTGTGCACCTGCCGCCCATGCACTGGACAGGAGGGCACAGAGGCCGAGCCACCCACCCACAGCTGGGCCGACTGGGCTTTCCCAGCGTTCAGCTCAGCAAAATAAAATTTCTCTTATGACCCTGGGTAGAAAGGGAAGAAAAGGAGAGGAAAACGAAAGGGGGGACAGAGAGAAAGGGCTGGCGCCTCCTTGTGTCAACAAATCCAGGCAGGGGGCGCTTTCTGGGAAGCCTCCCAGGCATCAGCCAGGGCTCAGGCCTGGGAGCGTGTTGTTTGAAGAGGACCGTGCCTTGGGGTCGAGCCCACCACCCTTCCAAGGCGTGTAAGTGTTACACTTTTCCCTCAGTGTAAGCGGAAAACCCACCGCCAGCTTGAAAACCTCTTAATTCCGACTCCTGAAGGAGTCAAACGCGGCCCAGATGGACCCTTGTGGGCCTTCGTCCTGCTCACGCTGGTGATGTTTTAGAGACCAGACAGGCAACCACGCTGTGGACCCAGAGCCGTCACTGCCAAAGAGAGCACCCACACCGCCCAAGAATATTTTGCCTTCAGACCAGCGGCGGGAAAATGGACAAAGGGCTCTTGGGGCCATAACTCCCTCTTTTGTCCACTACACCCATGAAATAGTCTTCCATTCTTTCTGTGAAGGCCCCTTTAAAAACATTTTGCAACGTTTTTTCCCCGTCTCCAAGTAGAGCGTCGGCCCTGGGGTCATTAACGAACGTCCAGGGCGTGAGGTCTCGCCCGGCGGGAGAGGCTCGCGCTCCACCATCAACTCCCGGAGGTCCCAAAGCACCACAGCTGCCGCTTGAAAAGGACCCTTAGATGGTGCAGAGCCCACCCCGTAGCACCGACCTTCTCCTGGTAGAGCTTGTGCAGCCAGGCCGCGCACCTGTCCTCATCTTCTGGGACTTCTCCTAAAGGGATCCGCCTGCCAAGCAGAGAGCAGCTAGCAAGGAGGCGGCCCATGCCGGGTGCCCCAAACACAGGTTCAAACTAACAATGCTTGCCATCCTTTGGCTTCTGTTTAGGTAGTAGTCTAGGTAATGTGGAAGTGAGAGGGTAATTCAGTTGATTGAAAAGGGGAAAATCCACATCCATATGGGGGGAAATACAGGCCCAAATGCAGTCACGGCCCACGAGGGAATGGCCCAGGGCCTGATTCAATGACTCAGACAAAGACCTCTCAAGGAGGACACCTGCCTCTCCGTGCTCCCTAGCTTGGAATATAACACACAAGTGAGATGCTGCTGAAATGTTCTCCATTTGCTTCGAGGCCTCTTTGTAAATTACAGATGCTCTTATCTGTGTCTGTTTCTATGGAGTAGACACGTCCTCCAAGAAAGGGGGTCAATAAAATAAACTCTCACACTCAGTCTCAAAAATGGCTGTAAAATAATTGTCTTTCATTTGTCGGACCTGAGCTCTTTGATGAGAACGAGTTGGTGAGAGAGAGTCACGAAGTGTCTGGGAAGACAAGAGGCTTCACCTCCTTATTTACATCAGTGCACGCGTCTCTATTAATATAAACGTGACTGTGAACACATTCCATTTAGTACAGACTGCAGACAAGAAATTATTATGTTCATACATTCCCCTGGAGGAAGGTCTGCAGGTCGTTTGTGGTTTATCTATTTTGGGATGGGCGCCCTATTTTCTGGAAAGGAAACGAAGCCAGCTTACCTAACGTATAAATCTGCGTGATATTTCTTTCCATTTAGGACTCCCAGCAGTGTTGGATTTTCATTATTTCTGAAATTGAGTGTACAGTCATATACAGCTGAAACTATAAAAAAATAAAACAAATACAAAGCAGTATATAGCGTGTGAACCCAATTTCACTTTGTAGATACACATATTGGAAAAACAATAATTGAGTTGCTAGCCGATTATCTTGGAATGAAGGGACTACTAATTTCTTCTTCATGCTTTTCTATATTGTCCAAATGTTCTATGTTGAGTACATACCACGTTCCATCATCAGAAAAGCACACAGCTTAGTAACAGAATACAGTTACTACTGAGGTCAGATGGCCCATCTAGATGATGTACTACAACAGATATCAATATTTAAACAAATACCAATAGCAAGGTAAATCAATCCAAAGAATACTATCTAAGGAGGTTTCTGAGTTACGGCAGCATAACCATTCTATGTGCATTTTTCCCCTAGAAAAATAAGATAGCTATAAAACTAGAATAAGATACTGGAAACTTCTAAGGGACTGAAACATGGTTTAGTCAGTTGATACGTAGCTGAGAAACAAACAAGAATGTGTGATTTTTAACCAGTCTGCCAGCTGGTGAGTTAACCTGTCAGCATATTGAAAGTTATGTCAACATTCACTGCTGCAGCCCCGGGGCCTGGCCCAGGCTCCATGAATGCTTCTTGGATGGCAGGATGGCAGGAGGACAGGATGTGTGAAGGAACAGTGAGGGAAGAGCAGGGTAGAAATACGCAGTGGAAACAGATGGCCCCTCCCGCAGAGTCAGTAAGGCAGGACTGGACAGTGGAAAGAAGTTTTGCGGTCAGTCTGGGTGCGAATCCCAGGGCTGCCTTTTCCCAGATGCGGGATCTTCTCTTGAACAGCCCGCTCGGTCTCCCTGAGCCTAGTTCTCCCGGGGAATGGGACTCGGGATGCTGAATGTCAGCCCTTCCCAAAGGCCCCAGCACATCGTTTGTGCTCAGTAGACTTCACTGAGAGCTCTGCATACCTGCAATTACTACCAATCAAGTGAGTGGGGTGATGGGCGGGTAGAGAGTCACTTGCTCTGGCTGGGAACGTGGAGAACCAAGGTTCAAAACCACTGTCCATTTGCTTCTACCTGCCGCCTGCCCACCACGTGGGGTCCACAGGGGGTGCTCTGGCAGCTAGAGCACGTCTTAGCCAAAGGGAGAGGGTCCCTCTCGCTGACCTGCAGGAGTGCCGGCAGGTAGCTTCCCACCCCTCCACCGAAGCAATCGAGACCACTCCCCTGTCCTCCCCGCGGGAAGAGGTGTCCCCCTCCCTAGGAAGAGTGAGGCTGGAGGAGAATAACCTTCACGTTTAGTACATCGTCCAGCCATTTTAAGCACAGAATTACGTAGAGTGAAAGGCCTCAGGCTGCATGGGGTGAGGCTGCAGAGCCCCAGGGTGTGAGAGCCCATGTCCGTCAATGGGTCTCACACCTCCTTTCTTCAGCCTGCCCTTACACAGCAGCCTGATGCTTCCAACACAGGTGGTGTTACTTCGATTAATCAAGGATGGGGCTTCCCCAGAGAACAGCCTAAATTTGCACAGTTCCCTCCTTTTCCAGAGAAGAAACCCCAAGGTCTTGAAGTGATAGAACGGGGCCCGGCACTAGATCCATCTGCCTGCAAAGCCCAGCAGAAGGACGGGTACGCCCCTGCCAGCCCCGCCAGCCAGGCCGCCCTGGGTGTGACCCCAGCCTGCTGTGCAATAGTAGAGTCACTTGGGATAAGTTCCTCACCCTTCAGCCCCAGCTTCCTCATCTGTAAATTGGAAGTAAAAAAAGTTTCCTTCACTGCATCTGGCGGGCACGTGCTGCGGCCGCGCTATGCGTGAGGTGCTTGTGCTGCCTGGCGTATTAGAATCGCTCTGCTATCATCATCGTCATCATCGTCATCATCGTCACTATTCGCGGGGGTGGGACAGCCTGCAGAGCTGGGCAGTCTTTGCCCCTTCGGCCTGTAGGCAAAGCTCAGGCAGGGGGAAGAATCTGCGGGAGGGACCCAGAGCCGCCTGGAGCAGTCGGGGACCTTCAGGGTCCCCACGTGTTAAAGTCAGACTCGGTGCCGCCTTCGCTCCGTCCACAGGAGCCGGGTGGCCGGTCTGCGCGATCACAAAGACAAAGCTCCTGGTGGGGCCGCCGCCCCCTGGTGTGGGGACGGCACCGGAAACACCGCACGGTCCACACGCACCGACCCCAATCCCCTGTGCAGGCCGGGGAGGAGCTGGGGGTCTCGGCCTCACGGGGCAGAGAGGACCGGGGACCGGGGCCGCGGAGACCGCGTTGGGCCCCGCCGGCTCTCCCCGCAGAATGCTTGGCCTCGGGGCCTCCGCGGGCGCAGACCGGCGCCAGGGACGCGGGGAGGTCCCCCAGCTCCGCCCTCCCGTCTCCTGGGAGACGAGGGACAGGGCAGCGGGGCTTCCGGCACCCGCAGGGCAGGAAAGGGTAAAGCACCTGTTTCCAAACTAAAGGGACCAGAATTCAACAGGAGACAAAGAGACTGCTGGTCTTGTTGCTACTTGCTTCTCGTCCTTACCTACAGTAATTTAGGGCTCCGGACTCAAGGCCAGCCCGACAGACGGCAAGGTCACAGAGGTCATCGCCTGGAGGCAGCTGATGCCAAAGACGGGCAAGAAATGCCAAATAAAGCAAAACCGCAACAAAAACCTGGGCTGACCGGGCGTGGGCCCCAGGCACGCAGCACCGCCCGCCGCCTGCAGTACCTGCGCCGAGCAGCAGAGGGCAGTGTTGGCCTAGCGTGCGTGTGCCTACACGTGCGGGCGTGGTGCGTGTGCGCCCTTGTGCAGGCAGTGGCCACTCCGCCAACGCTGGGTGCCCGGACCCAGGTTACGCAGGGGTGATGTGCCAGCCTCCGTCCCTGGCTCCTCTCCGTCGTAGGGGCGGGGGTGGGGGCACAGGGAGGAAGCTACTCCTATGGGCGCCAGGGCCCCCTTCCCTCGCAGCACGGGGCCCCGCAGGGTCGTCCTTACCTACATTTCTCAAACTCCTCACGGTGATGGCGAAGCCCTTGGTGCGAGGCAGCAGGTGGTGCTTGAGGCTGGGCAGCCCCTTGGCCTGGGCCACCTGCATGCTTATCTGGTGCTTCTTCTCTGTGAACCGCGTGCCCTCGCAGTGAATCAGGAACTGGAAGGGACAGGGTGGCCATCACACACGTCCCCGAGGCCACTTACACACCCCATGGTCACTCAGACAGCTGAGGTCACACACACAGCCTCGAGGTCACACACACAGTCCTGAGGTCACATAGACAGCTCCCAGGTCACACACACAGCCCAGGGATCACACGAGGTCCCGGGGTCCCACGCACCATCCCCCGTCAAATGCCGCACACGGTCCCACAGGAGCCTTAGGAAGTGGCCCGAGCAGGGATGGCCTGGCAGCTGCGCCTGCTCTCCCCTCAGGCAGGACCTCCACCCCCGGTCTAACTGTGTTCAAGGGTCTGTGAGCTTCAGAGAGAGGGTCTACATTTGTGGAGGCTCAGGAAGCAGAGGCGTGAGCGAGTGTGAGTGTGTGACCGGGGAACCCTGAGTTCATATGCGACGGGGCACCCCGAGTGTGAGTGTGACGGGGCGCCCGAGGGCTGGGTGCACTTACAAAGTACTTCTCGGGGTAGTCCCGCAGGTGCAGCAGGCTCTCAGAGACGGTCTTGCGGTCCTGCTCCCACTTGCGCGTGCAGAAGACCATCTCCGTGAAGTACCACATCCAGCCGATTATGGGGACGTAGGCCAGCTCCTTCTTGGCCAGGACCTTGGAGCCCTGAAACAGAGGGGGCCCGGGGCGTCCGTGAATTACCACATCCAGCCGATTATGGGGTCGTAGGCCAGCTCCTTCTTGGCCAGGACCTTGGAGCCCTGAAACAGAGGGGGCCCGGGGCGTCCGTGAAATGGGGCGTGGGGTCCTCCCCGACGGCCGCCGGAGATCTCTAGGAGGAGTGAACGTGCACTCCAGGCACGGGGACAGTTCCCGAGCATGCAGAGGCGGGGAGCCTCCGACACCGGTCAGTTGGAGGTCAAGGTCGTGCAAACCCTGCCCCGGGGGCAGGGGGCAAGGGGGCCTGGCTCTCCGAGGGGAGGGCGGGCAGCGGAGCAGTCGGGAACCTCTGGGGGCCATGGGATGCTGCATCACCCTCCACCCGCTCACACAGGTAGGTGCCCACCCCAGAGTGCTCGCTAAGCCCACCACGCAGACCTCACCCGGTCCGCAGCAACCCTGCTGGCTCTGCGGGTGGGCGGACCCTACCCTCCTTACAGGCCAGGAAACGTGGCCCAGCGGGTTCTCCGGGTTCGACAGCTGGGAAATGGTGGTGCCGAGAGGCGAACCGGGATCAGCAGAGGTGCTGGGAGAGCCCCACCCGTCTGCTGGCCAGCGCAGCCCCAAGGCTGCAGGTGCTGCAAGCCCCGAACGGGGAGGCGGGGGGGAACGACAAGCAGGGATCCAGTGGGGCGAGGGAGCAGGGGAGACACAAGAACCAGCTTTTGATCTAGTGGATTGGGTTCTATATTTTTCGCCCCTAATTTTGGAACTGGCCAAGAGGCTCCTAGAAATAGCCGTCATCCATCAATGGCACAGATGATGGAGGCGGTGATGCGGACAAGTGGCGCCTCAGCTGTGCTCCTGGCGGCAGCTGTCCGGCCACGCCCCTGAGCCCACGAGGCCCGGGAGCAAGAGCCGTACTTCAGCATTGCCCTGTCTCTTTTCCCTGTCACTCCCACAAGAACTACAAAGCTCAGCAGAGGGGCAACAGGCCATATCCCCCGACCCACCCACGCAGGCCAGAGAAAGGTGCGAACAGCCACTTGTTCCCTTGACCTTAAAAAATCCACAAGCATCTTCCCCACTGGGAGAAGGAAAAGCACCGATACCTTTCAGGAGTAGCGTCTCCACGTTTTGGCGGGTTTTGGTTTTGCTTTTCCCACACACCAATTTCCAACATGCAAATTCCTTCAGACAGAACCAAGCCTGGGGAATTCCCTGCTGGTCCATTAGTTAGGACTCCGAGCTTCCACTGCAGGGGACACAGGTTCGATCCCCGGTCAGGGAACCAAGATCCTGCTTGCCGTGCAGCGTGGCCAAAAAAACCCCCAACAAACGAACAAAAAAAAACCCAAACGAAAAACAAAACAAAAAAGAAAAGAAATAAAAGAACCAAAGCCATAAAATCCGACGACCTGCCCCAGAGGGCCCAGAGGCAGGTCCCCAAAGATCAGAGTGCTCTCCAAGTGAGGGGCGTGGGCCCACGTGTGCCCGGCACAGGCTACACTTTCGACGCATCACCACTCCCCCACTGGAGCCATCTAAAGGCCACGCGCTGAGTCCACGGGTGGGTTTCAGGCTGTGGGAGGCCTCCTGGCCCTCTCCTCAGCCGCCCCTCTTGTCAGCTGGGATGTTTTCATGGTCCCTGCTCCCTGCCCTTCAGTCACCTCCCTGATCAAAGCCTTGAGGATGAAAACAAAACAAAAAATCTTCACCAAAGAACTAAACTTACTTTCTCAGCAGGTTAGGATTATTTTAAAAACTACCTACTCCTGAGCTCTTTCCAAAATTAATCTGTGGCCATTTGAAGGAGCTATGAATGGTGATCTATTGTATAGCCAAGAGAAGGATCCTATACTCCAGAGTAGCAGCTGTTGGGTCTGGAAGGTGAATGGTCCAATGCAGTCAGTCACGGCTGTCTGCTGGGGAAAAGTCCTCTCAGGGGTGCTTCCTATTAATGGATCCATCCCACAAGACCCAAGTGGGTCTTAGTGGTTGGCCCCTGATGACCTGCTGCTAAAAGGAAATGGCGACTTTGACACTGATGTGGGATGTACACGTAAACCAAAAGACGTGACCCCAACAGTCTGTGTGTCATCCCTGTCATACTGTGTCACAGCACTGAAAACCATCTAAATGTCCCATAGTGGAAGAGTTCTGTGAACTACCACAACATTGCAAATTAACTATACTTCAATTTTTAAAAATTAAATTAAAAAAAGAGTTCTATGAATTATGTCATATACGATATCATACAAACGTAGCCGGCGGGCCGAATCTGCTCTGCCACCTGTTTTTATAAATAAAGTTTTACTGGGACACAGCCGCTCTCTTTTACATACATGTTGCCTACTGCTAGTAGGCTGCTAGTAGCATGGCTGCTTCCATGCTCCAGCAGTTGAGTTGAAAAGTCGTGACAGAGGCTATATGGTCCATGAAGCCTAAAATATTCACTATTTGCACAATTACACACAAACTTTGTCAACCCCTTGATTTACAGCCACTAAAATTTGTTTTCTATGAATATTTAATGGCTGGGGAAATGCTTTATGTTAAGACTAAATTTTTTTTTTAATCTGTAATCAAAGCTGAGTTTATAGTATGACTAACTATATGGAAAATGGTAAAACGGCGAAAAATAACAGTAGCTATAGCTGGATGGTGAGATTAGAAGTGCTTCTTTAATTTTGTTAGATTTTCCTGTTGTTGTTTTTTTTTTCCTACTAAATATATAAAATACCTGAATGGGGTATCTTAAGTGGAACCTTGAAAACAGGTAAGACTTCAATAACAAACAGGCTAACACTCTAACACGCTGAACTTTTCAGAAAACTATTTTGCTGGTGCCCCTCTAACAATGCCCTTTTTAAGAAGTGGTTGACATCAGCACATTTTCAACCATTTGCTTCTGGAACATGAGTCCCTGGATCAAAAACAGCCTATCTGTTTTTAATGAGGAAAAGGAACAGAGGAGCCATTTCTGTTTTTATGTTGAATTAATCCATCTTTCAACCTTCAAATTCTGGATGTTATGATTAGGCCTAGGCCTTGTTGTTGATTATGTTTACATGGTGAGCCTCAACTTTCCTGTCTGTATTCTTATGAGCAAAGTAATACTTAGCTGAAAGTGTTGCTGTAAAGATCTAGGAACACATGGAAACATATACCAAAGCTCCTAGCTGAGAACAGGACACACAGGTGTTCAGTAATGTGTAGCTATTATTATTACCACAAAGTAGCCACAGCAGCTGAATGTCCCTTTTAATTCAACCCATTTCCTAAGCCAGCTTTAGAATGTAGTAATAACAATAGTTACACGTAGTAAAGCACTCCGTGATAGGCACTGGGCTGGGAGATTTACAGGAGTTAACTCATTTATGACCAAAAACTAGAAACATACTATTCAAATATGCATACAGTCCTCCAGGAAACTTAATATGCCAACAATGCCATGACTCCCCCAGGTCAACAATGCCATGACTCCCCCAGGTCCCTGTGTGTGGATGGTAGTGCCTTTAAGAGAGAACGTACAAGAAAATATACCAGTTTCACTGATCCTAGATTAATTTTGAAGGTAGATCTGAGAGGATTTACTGATGAGTTAGATTTATCAATAGAGCCATCTAGGCACAAGCATATCTAAAAAACAAAAAATGTTCCCAGGCAGCACAGAGCAATCCACACCTACAGGGGCCGAAATGTACCCCTGGCCACTTTCTAGCTGCTGTAGGGAGTCATTGTCATCCTATCACATCCTATGGTGAAAAGTTTATGAAACTTTCTAGCCTGTGTGTGTGTGTGAGAGAGAGAGAGAGAGAGAGATTGAGAATTGTCTTACCACAGCTGCCCAAGCAATCTAATTAAGCAGCCCACAACCATTTTCAGGACCAGCCAGTTGCTCAGGGAAGCAGCCACCCCCAGGAATCCCAAATTCAGCACCTCCAGCCAACTGGTCGACCCCTGGGCAGAGACCACAAGGTGCTACAAAAGCCTGTTCTAAGGATGCAGTAAGATCTGGTGCATTCCAACCTGAGATTAGCTGGCTTTCGCCTCACCTCTCTCCGCTCTACAGCCTCTGTGGTTAAAAAATGAGCAGAGGGGCTTCCCTGGTGGCGCAGTGGTTGGGAGTCCGCCTACCGATGCAGGGGACGCGGGTTCGTGCCCCGGTCCGGGAAGATCCCACATGCCGCGGAGCGGCTGGGCCCGTGAGCCATGGCCGCTGAGCCTGCGCGTCCGGAGCCTGTGCTCCGCAACGGGAGAGGCCACAACAGTGAGAGGCCCACGTACCGCAAAAAAAAAAAAAAAAAAAAAAGGCGCAGAGTCAGAACTTCCTAGTTAAGGTTTTTCTCCAACACGGCCACATGCCAACTGATAAGATGAAAATGTTAAGTGTTGATGCTGGGTTTGTAGGATAGCTGGGAACAGTAGGGCATCCTCTGCAGTCACCTTTCCACAATGTCCCCTCCTCCTCCAACCACTCTGCAGGGACCAGCAGAGAACACGAGTAGGGACTGAGACTAGTCAGCAAGATGGTACCTGGTCAAGGGGTTGTTTGCATAAATATCTCTTCCTGGCTTCCCTCCTGAAGGTCCACCATCATGGTTACCAGTTGGGTTCACCCAAGGTCACTTATTTCCACTAAATATATAAAATACCCGAATGGGGTATCTTAAGTGGAACTTTGAAAACAGGTGAGACTTCAATAATAAACAGGCTACGGCACCCACACTTTAACACTCTGAACTTTTTCTTGACTGTGAGCTAAAAACACAGTCGCAAATGTTTAAGATTAGTGGAGACCAGCCAAGCTGTGTAGGCCCATCACCATAGAGGACCAGCAAGTCAACCAACAGCTCAGCCACCATCATGACGTGTGATATGTGAACCTGAACCTCAAAGCCACTCTGGTCGTGCAGCAGGTATTTGCCAAAAACCTCCTTGGTGCTGGGAACACAAAGATGGCTAGGACTGTCCACGGCCTTCAGGTGTCCAAAGTATAGTGGGAAGAGAGAAACAGAAATCTAGCAATTGGGCTTCGCTGGTGGCGCAGGGGTTAAGAATCTGCCTGCCAATGCAGGGGTCACGGGTTCGATCCCCGGTCCGGGAAGATCTCACATGCTGTGGAGCAACTAAGCCCGCGCACCACAACTACTGAGCCTGCACTCTAGAGCCCGCGAGCCACAATTACTGAGCCCGCGTGCCACAACTACTGAAGCCCATGCACCTAGAACCCACGCTCCCCAACAAGAGAGGCCACTGCAATGAGAAGCCCGCACACCGCAACAAAGAGTAGCTCCCGCTCTCCACAACTAGGGAGAAGCCCACGCACAGCAACGAAGACCCAACGCAGCCAAAAATAAATAAATAAATAAATTTGTAAAAAGAAAAAGAAATCTGGCAATTTCAGTGTTACTTCTGCCACTAAATTCTGCAGATAAGTTATTGGACAGATATGGTTCCCAGCAAAAGAAATGGATGCAGGAAAAGATGAGATTAGAATATGTCTCTGAGATATAAGTCCCTGGCCATAAGTAAAACACAGAGGAAAAGACTGGACTCAAAATAATAAACCAGAGGGGGGTGTGTGTGTGTGAGAGAGAGAGAGAGAAAGAGGAAAGGTGAGAGACTCAACCTGTGCCAACTAGGGTACCGCATGTGACCTAACTCACGTACACTGAATTTCTTTCTCTTGCTTTCTCCCTTCTCTATGCTAAGGAGGAAAATGCTGGGGACCTTATACCACCAGAAAAATCTCAAGAGAGTCCCAAAGAAAAATGAACACTGTCCCACAATGAGTCACAGCCACAGGGGAAAGGCAGAAAACAAACACGGAGCAAAAGCAGTGTGAGAATTCATCTGCTGGAAACAGACCATCAAACATGTCAAAGTCCAGCAAAATGCTTGCAGCTCTTTGGATCTCGATAACGTCTCCCCCGGACCCCAGCTTACGGGCTTCCAAGCCCCAAACTGCTCTTGGTTTGACCAGAGTGCAGACGTGGAGTGAAAAAGAAGGGCATCTGGGGAC
The DNA here is from genome assembly GCF_949774975.1 of Lagenorhynchus albirostris. Taxonomy (NCBI): domain Eukaryota; kingdom Metazoa; phylum Chordata; class Mammalia; order Artiodactyla; family Delphinidae; genus Lagenorhynchus; species Lagenorhynchus albirostris. Next base: position 7,125,106 of record NC_083106.1, on the reverse strand, counting down.
AAACGAGGCAGCTCTTAGGTTCAGAGTAAGTCACAGCTGACTGTGGTCTGTGGGATCAGGGCTCCGGAGGAATTCCTGGCAGGATGCTCTGCCCCGCTTCCTGGGCACGGATCTTGTGGTGCTGCCTGGCCTCTGATCTGAAAGACCAGCCTGAGTCCATCCTGGGGGGACCTGGGCCGGGGCAGACAGGGAGACAGAGCCTTCCAGGGAGGGGGCAGAAGATCATGGAGTCGCTTCCCTGTGCTCAGTACCTCTAGCCGGGGGTGTTTGAGGAACAGTCAACGGAAGCTCAGGAACACGGGGGCACGGGGCCCCCTGGGCAGGTGGCAGACGGGTGCAACAGAGGCAGCAGCGGACGGGGCGACGGGTGCACAGTCGGCTCCCAGAGCAAACGTCACAGGCCTTTGCCAAGTTGCAGGAAGAGGAGGGAGGACGCCCAGCGGCACCACTGCTGTAAGCCAGCCTGGATTTACCGCCGGTCGGTGTGATCCGACTTCGGCTTGTTAAAGGCAAGCCAGAGGATCTTGTGCAATAAAAAAGAAGACTTGGCGCATCTAACTCGGGGCTACGCTCTTAAAAATAAAGTGCACGCTACCACTTCCAGGAATACACTTGGTTATGAGCTCAAGATGCATCTGTACTTCCAGAGACTCCTTTCCGTGGCCAACGCTTCTCCCAGCTCCCGGGATTGTAAGGGCTTTCACGTCATCTCCATTCTCTCAGGATTCTTACCTGTGTCACATGCCAGAGCCTGCCTGGCCCAACTGGTGAACACACAGAGGCAAACGGCGGCCCCCCTGCTTCCTCCCCGAGCTGGCGGCGCCTGGCAGCAGCGCCGACAGAGCTGCGGATTAACCGTTAACCGATTAACTGGGGTGGGAGTGGGAGGTGTAGGAGTCCCCTGCAGACCCACCTGAGGATGCCGGAATCCAACTTAACGGGGCTGACGAAACCATGGCTGCAGGTGTAGCCACTGGTAAGGAAAACAACACTTCTCCACATCTAGAAACTTCTAATCTCTCTGTAGCCAAAGAGAGAGCCTGACAGGCACCTATGAAGAAGCCGGGATGAAGGTAAACAAATGCCACGATACCTCGCAGTTCGTAAAAGTGATGGGGGATTTCAGCCGCACGGGATCCAGTGGCAGAACCGCTGGTCAAATCGCATTTTGAGAACATTCCATCTCTCTTCCACCCTCTACACTTTATCCTACTTTTCATGAGAAAACACTGAATGAAGGGAAACGAATTAGGGTGGAAGGAGCTAACAGTTAGGGCACGCCTACTTTGTGCTAGGCGATTGATGAGGTATTTTACTTATATTCACGAAACCCTTAAACAGCACGGAATGGGAACGGTTAACTGAGGCTCAGAAAAGTCAGATAACCTCCCCACGGTCCCAGAGCTGGTAAACGCAGGAGCCAGGGTACAAGTCACACGTGTGGGTCTCAAAACCACTTGGGAGTTTTGCCTACACATCTGTCTCTCCCCTGCTATCCTCAGAGGGAAACAGAAAGATCTGTTCTGGAGACCTGAGCACACATTCATCTTTCAGGGCATCCACTTTATTGGGTAGTTTTACACGTTTGAAAATAAAACACAGGAAACCTACAATTTGGGAGAACGTGATCATTGATGGGAGGTTTATAGGAAATAACATTCGTGCAGCCTTTGTAAACAAGTCTGCATCGACATTCTTTTCAGGAATCTGTAGTTAGAAAACTGGTCCTTGTATAATCAAACTTTAAGAAATGCTGGTTTTTAGATATGTGTGACCTCGCACAGAAAGAACCCCATTGCCTGTTCATAACCAGAAGCAGCCTGGCGAAATCAAACCGAACATTGACAGGTTTGGGTTCAGTTCTTGATTTTCTTGGGTTTCATGACACCTTCTTTCTGATTCGGGTTAGTAAGTCCAAAAGCACCCCACGGTGACCCTGAGGTGGCAGCCAGCGAACGAGGCAGTGGGAGGGCTGAAATGTACGCTTGACAGACGGAGAAGGACTGGTCAGCAGAGCCCAGGACCACGGCAGCTGGCCACATCCTCGCTGGGTGGCCACATCACTCATGATCTCCCTCCAGGCACCCCTGTCCCTCGCCTCATAATTCTCCCTTTACCTACACCTCTCTCTCATCCCCTCCTAAAACCACCCCCGTTCTTCAAGGCCTCAGCCCTGTGTCAACGCCTTCTGGGAAATTTCTGCATCGCTGGGTGCAGCAGTCAGTGTGCTAACAGCACTGAAACATCATTCTCCAGTTGTTGAAATACTGAAGTCCTTCCCCACAGGCTGGTATAAACAGAGCTGCCCCAGACACCAAAACTCGCCCCCCCCGTATTCTGCCTTGACCACGGTGGCCCCAGCTCCTAGCCGGGACCTCTGGGCCCTCCCCAGCAGGCAAAGGACCCCCAGGAAGCTGCTGTATGGCTGACTGGTCTGTGGACACGCACAGGGGGCCCCCATGGACGCGTGCCCCACCTCCCATTATTGTTCAAGCCCTGTGTTGTGTGACCGGCTTATATGCCCCTTCGTTGCCTCTCTCTATATGTTAGAAAGTCACTGAGAGCAACGGCTGGACCTTTCAGTCTGTCCTTGTATCTCCACAGCACCCAGAGCGGTGTCTTCCACAGAAGATACACCCAACACGCTTGCTGGGTAAGTATTTTGAAGATGCATCAGCCGCCCTCGTCATCAACTGAGGCCTCGTGCCCAGAAGGCACTAGGGAGTTCGTGAGCGCCCCCTGCTTAGGAATAAGAATTCCATTCTCCTCTGCACCTCGATGTACGCAGACATGCGACAGGAATTCGATCTAGTTTCAGGCAGAGCTGTGATGGATCCCCTAAATAATTGTCAACTAAATGGGAACGTGAGGTGTGAGGCTAAACGTCATGCTGTGGGTGGCAGGCAGCCTCCACGCTGGCCCCAGCGGTCCTCTCCTCTTGGTACCTCCCTGCTTCCTGGAGTACGGGGTGGGCTCCTCAACTCATCTCCAACAAATGGAATACAGCAGAAGTTTCAGGTGCAACAAGGCCGTGGCTTCTGCTTCAGGTGCTTTTTTCTCCCACTCACTCTTGCATCGCTCCCCGTGGGGATCAGCTGACACCCGAGCAGAGGCCCAGGCGCGAGAGTCAGGCTGGCAACAGACAGGGGTGAGCCTGGAGGCAGATGACTGCGCGGCCAGCCTTCAGATGAGACCATCCAGCCTCCGAGGGACCCCTGCCAGGAGCCCCGCGGAGCTGAGCTTTGATCTCAGACCACACAACCGGTGATAACTCGAGTTTGTTTTGAGCCACTACGTTTGGGGCTTGTCACCTGCCGTAGATAACTAACACATAGGGCTTCTTTAAAGACCCGAACAGAACATCCCAGTTGGCCTCCGGGGTAACTGCCAGGCCACACGTACCCAGCAGATAAAAATGGACAAGAACAGCTGCTGTTACGGAGCGCTTACCAGGCCCTGACACTGCTCAAAGACCCAACAAACGTGATCTCAGGTAACCTTTTGGGGCCACTGTGAAGGAGGACATGCGTGTTTTACTGGGGCAGAGAGAAAAGTAAACAGACTCGAAGCTTCGGAAGCCGTGACCCTTTGCATCGCACGCCTTGGCCTGTCCACTGGTCACACTCACCCCAAGGAGGAATGAGTCAGTGAACCCCTTAAAGACCATAACCAGAGCCTTTGGTGCCCGGCCCATGCCAGGCAAGGCCAGCTCCGAGGGGACCAGAGCCTGGGGGACAGGCCACCAGAATGACCACACAGGGTAAAAGCTTATAAAAGACTAAAAACCCTCCCCCTTTTTTCTTTTTAAAAGGATCCCATCACTTTCTCAGCAAATCCAATTTCACATTTAATAACCCTCCTCTCAAGGATTTCTGCAAATTTCACTTGCTTCAATTTCAACTCACTTCCTCTTGGGTTGTTACATGTTAAGATGAAAAATGCCCCGTCAGGAACCTTTATAACTCTTCTTCTCTAAAAACCAAACTCCTCAGACTCCAGAAGGATCTCAACATGTGTTACTTAAAAAAAAGAGATGGGGGCTTCCCTGGTGGCGCAGTGGTTGAGAATCTGCCTGCCGATGCGGGGGACACAGGTTTGAGCCCTGGTCCGGGAGGATCCCACATGCTACGGAGCAACTAAGCCTGTGCGCCACAACTACTGAGCCTGCACTCTAGAGCCCACGACCCACAACTACTGAGCCCGCGTGCCACAACTACTGAAGCCCGTGCACCTAGAGCTCGTGGTCCACAACAAGAGAAGCCACCGCAATGAGAAGCCCGCGCACCGCAACGAAGAGTAGCCCAAACACCACAACTAGAGAAAGCCCGCACCCAGCAACGAAGACCCAACGCAGCCAAAAATAATAAATAAATAAATAACAAAAGAGGTGAATCAGGTGAGTTTTTTTGAAGGTCAATTAAGACAAAAGTTCTGCTAAACAATTCATATAACAAGATGCTCCTTGGTTCCTTTCAAGGGTAGTAGGAATGTATGGGCTGCTTTAGGAAGGGGTCAGGCAGCTCCCCTGGCCTCAGGCCCTCCAGGTAAACCTCAGGTGCTCCAGGAGACACACGTGGGGGGTAAATCATGCCCTGCCACGTAGGGAGAACATCCCCCCGTGAGAACACAGTCTGGAGCTTCCACCTGAGCTGGCTCAACCCCGCAAGGTCACGACGCCCTCTCCCTTCCCTCCCAGTGCCTCTGCCAGCTCACGGCTGCATCAGACCGTGCACAGACGGCCACGGCCCCAGCACCGGCTGCTTCCCCAGTGCTGGGGGGTAGGGAGCTCAGTGCTCACCTGCTGCCCGCTCCCCACTGTCCCTCCACTGCTGGAGGGAACTTGGGGGCCAGGCCATCTGGCGGCGCCCTGAGCAGGGCTACCCAGGCTCCAGTGAGAAGGGGAGCGGTGTTGTCCTAAGGTGGTGAGACCTGCCCACCCCCCCGCTGGGTGGAGTTCCTAAAACTCCAGACCAAGAGGCAAGGCTCGTGCCCTTGCACACGACATCAGTTGTTTGGTTTTCAAGAGGAAGAAATGAAATCCAGTAGCTACGGTACGCATCGAGGCAGTCACGGCTGGAGACGAGCAGTCCCTGTGCCGTGGGCGGGTGGCCATTCTGCTTAAGAACGTTCACGCCTCTGCACCCTTGTGTGCCGAGGTGTAAAGTGATCGGCGTTTCAGAGCCTCTGCCTGTAAATGCTAAAAGGCGCTGACACTCTTCAGTCCACGAAAGCCTGCCCTGCTCAGCCCTGGGTCTCCTGTCCGGTCCAAGGTCCCCCCTCCCTGTTTGTGCCCCTGCTTCCTTGGTCCCGTCGCTCCATCCCTGACCCCATGGTGGTACTGAGGGTTTTCTTTCCTCAGAACGAGCCCCGCACAGACCGGGGGTGGGGGGGGTACTGTGGCAGGACTGGAAACTTGGTCCCTCCAGCCATCACCCTGGTCATTCTCTGACACAAGGCACTCCCCCAGCCTTTCCTCTCAACACCCTCCAGGAGGAAAGAGCAGCAACTGGGAAATCAGAGTTACTAGTTCCTACCCTGGGGCAAATTCTTCACCCAAACGAGGCTCTGCCTGTTTATCTATAAAAAGTAAACAACAACCATACCATAGAGATTGAAAATAGCACAAATAAGGCGAAAGACGCGCGTAGAAGAAGCCCGTGGTCACAAAGCCACCAGGGGGACCATGGCCACTGGAAAGTGCCTCTAAGTCCAACACACTTTCTGTTGCCCCAAATTACGCGTTTCACATCCTGAGCATGAACACACCCAAGCTGCCTGCGAAGCCCAGAAAACCAGCAGCTGCCCCCGAAGTGCGCGTGAAGAACCAGCGCTCCAGGAAGGCTAGCTTAGGCGGCATTAGCACTAGTTCCGGTCAGGAGGCAAAGACACCCCGTACGCTTTCTCCCGTAAGGGAAGAAGGATCCGGTCGTCGATCATCTGTATCCACGATGGGGTTCGGATTATGACATTTTTCTCTCCTCTCAGCGACAATAAAGCCACAGGGGTTTCCCTGGTGGTGCAGTGGTTGAGAGTCCGCCTGCCGATGCAGGGGACACGGGTTCGTGCCCCGGTCCGGGAAGATCCCACATGCCGCAGAGCGGCTGGGCCCATGAGCCATGGCCTCTGAGCCTGCGCGTGCGGAGCCTGTGCTCCGCAATGGGAGAGGCCGCAGCGGTGAGAGGCCCGCGTACCGCAAAAAAATTAAAAAAAAAAATAAAGCCACAGAACTGTAGCTAAGATCTCTGTCCGAGGCCTCTACGACAGAGAAAGGTAGATAATAGAATTTCTGGTTTTGTTCCTGAAAATATGTTTGAACACACACACACACACACACACACACGCACGCACGCACACGCACGCACACACACACACGCACACGCGCGCGCACACACACGCACACGCACGCGCACACACGCACACACGCACGCGCACACACGCGCACACACGCACACGCACACACACACGCACGCACACACGCACGCACACACGCACACACACGCACGCACACGCACACACACGCACACACGCACACACACGTGCCTGCACAGACATCACGTCAGTACTGGAAGAACAAATAGGAAAGCAAAGGAGAAACTGTTGGGAGGGCGGCCTGTCCATTCCTAGAAATCCTTTCAGTGCACTCACCCCCAGGCATTCCAGTTTTCTAGAAGTCTTAAGGTAGCAACAGTGACTTAACACACTGTTTCCATCTCTTGAAAAACTGCTAACGATCTTAGTTGCCTTTTGATAGTTTAACTGTACAACGACCATCATTTGGCCTAAAGACATTATTGGAACCTGTTTCTAAGCATATTTCCTTCTCTCACCTTTGGCTCCAAATTTTTAAAAAATGTTTAGGACTTCCTTGGTGGCGCAGTGGTTGAGAATCCACCTGCCAGTGCAGGGGACACGGGTTCGAGGATTCCCTGGTCTGGGAGGATCCCACATGCCACGAGCAACTGGGCCTGTGCGCCACAGCTACTGAGCCTGCGCTCTAGAGCCTGTGAGCCACGACTACTGAGCCCATGAGCCACAACTGCAGAAGCCCGCACGCCTGGAGCCCAATGCTCCGCAACAAGAGAAGCCACCGCAATGAGAAGCCCGCGGACCGCAATGAAGAGTAGCCCCCGCTCGCCACGACTAGAGAAAGCCCGCGCGCAGCAACGAAGACCCAATGCAGCCAAAATAAATAAATGAATAAATAAATTAAAAAAAAAAGTTTAAAAAAGCAAATACAAAATGTGTCCCAAGGCTATTTAGTCTCTTAGCCAACGCTCTTCCCAACAGGCAGAGGCCAGCAGGACCCAAAGTTCCGTTTCCAACTCTGGGACTCCCAGGCACGTCCGGGACTGGACACACTGAGACCATCCCCAGGGAATCTGACCCAGGACTCTTGTCACATCTACTCTGCCTGGTCTTCAAACTCCTGCCTTCTACACACTATGATTCTGTCTACATGGGCCACCAAAAGCAAGTGCGACGTGCGCGGGCCCCGCCTGTCTGCGGGGGACTGTTCCCAGGGGCAACACAGGATCTCCAGGTTCCAGTGCGAGTGGTCTCCAACTTTCCCAGCCCCGGGCTGGTCCACGCCGTGATTCCTGTCGGGATACCTGAGCCCAAGGACTCTGGTACTTGCTCCGGGCTCAACCAGCACAGCTCAATGTGTTAACCATGACAAAAGTCAACTGGGGAGTCCCAGTCCCAAAGGTATGCAAGAAGTCAAACTAGTTGGAGAAAGACAGGATTTTGTATTTATTCTGAATTCTGCAGGTCAAACGCTGTCGCCTAGGCACTCAGCTTTCTCACATCCACGAGGATGAACATTCAGAGGTGAATTCTGCCCGTCAGCCAGGGAGGGAGCAGAGCACAGAGATTAAGAATACGAAGCTGGACAAGTTCAAATGCAAACCTGCGTAACAGCTGTGTGACCACTGGCAGGGTATTTAACCGCAGCTTTTCAAAAAGGACAGGTGTCAGTTCCTGACTCCCAAATGTTTCTGTAAGGATTAAATACATTAATCGCACGTCAAATGCCCAGTGCATCATAACTGCTGAATAAACACGACCCTTACTCATAAGCAGATGTTCACTTGATTCTGAGCAAGGAGGAAAAGCAGTGGGTTAAGAACATTTCAACAAGTCTGTTGATGCTGCTGCAAACTCTGAACGACCGAGAGCGAAAAGACAAGTTACAGGGTTGAAGGAGAGAGACGTGTGAGATGGGAAATGCACGTCCGACTTACCCCTAAGACCCCGAAGCGCTCGGCCAGGCTCCAACCGCAGAGAAAGTCGATCTCAAACTTGTGGTTCAGAACAACGATGGCGTTTTCCTTCCCGTACTTGGGGTAGGCCCGGGGGTCCGTGTGGATGATGCACTCCGTGCCCGACCACCATTCCAGCAGCATCACCAGCTCTGGAACAAACCACCACAACAGACGGACCTTTATTTCACGCACCCTCTATGACTAGGGGTCTGGTCTGCTGGGCCAGGTGGCAGCCAGGCTCTGCCGCCCTGGCTGGAACGGAAAGCAACTCTGAGGGGTCAGGTTCTGGGTCATTTCAGCCCAGACCCCAGTTCTTGAAGGGGTTTCGAAGCAGAAGGAAAAAAAGATCGAGAAAACTCCACGAGTCTCCAGGGGAGGAGAGGAAGCTTCGAGAAGGCAAATGACTTGCATTCCCTGATGAAGTACCTTGGGAAAAAATAAATCAGAAAGTCTGAATCCATCAAGAATCCACGCCCTTGTGTTTTCAGAGCCCTGAAAGGCAGTATGAGGTGATGTACAGAATTCTTAACGTCCTTGGAAATGACTAATTGGGATACTTATAAACTCCATCAAAGAACTAAATGCCCAATTTTTCTCTCCCATTTACGACACTGGAGTGCACGAGGAATAATGCAGCACTGCGATGAAACACCAGCACCTGAAGGGCAAGGATAAATTAGGTCCGTTACCTTGCGGGCCTCAACGCAACTATTAAAACACTCCTGTAGGAGCTTGTGAAATAGGAAAGTCCTTTTTTGGGCAACAATGACCAACTTGCCTTTATGCTTCAGTGATACCTCTAACCTAGGTCACCAATACCCAACCCACTGGCCTTAGGACAAACCTTTATGGTAGAAGTTGTCCAGAAAACCAGCCGATACTTGGTGATCAGATCTACAGCTATAGAGCGACTTTGAAAGGGAATTTTAGAGCTAAGCCTGTTCAGCACATGGGTGGGTAGGGGGGTGAGCCCTCTGCGAAGGACACACCCCTTTGTATCACCACTTCGAGGGGTGCATGTTAGGCAGAGGACTCACTCATCACCCGCCCCTACACACACGCACACAGCCCAGCAGGTGTGGTCTCGACTCCAGCCAAGTCTCACGTGTGAAAGGCTTGGGCGGCTGCCCTTGGAAACCTCTCTCCTTGAGGCTGCAGACTGTGCTTAGGGACTGGAGCCAGAACTCTCTAGAAGGCACTACAGTCTAGTTTCTAAACGCGAGTGCTGTGGGGCTTTGGACAGATGGACCGCATGGCACTGCAGCCTCCTCCTCTTTGGAGGGGCGGCCTCACTGGCTTTTGTGAGAAGCAACGGGCATGACACGCAACAGGCACTCTGTGCAAAGTACACGCCAAGCTCCCAACAAACCCAGGCTTCAGCATCTACCAGTGTCATCAGAACCGAACCAGAACACACCCCTTACTTGACACTGAAGAGTCTGCCTATTCCTAGCCCACGGGCAGCTGTCCCACGGGCAGCGACACTGGTGGGACCTAGAGGTGGCCATCAGGGAGGGGAGGGGCGCAGGGCAGCCCGGCCGGCGGGACAGTTCCCACCGTGTAGAAAGATGCTTCTACTGCTGCACTGATTTGTTCCCAGAGATGGGTGGGCGGTACCCACCTATCCCATTACTGGCCACGGAGCCCAGAGAAGCCCTGAGCAGAGGCGCATGGAAGCAGCGAGATCAGGCTGAACTGTTGTTCCCCGTGACTCATCCTGCAAACACCTCCTGAATGCCTCGCTGTGCCCCGCTGCTCCCTGCCCAGGGCAGGCCGGGCCCCCCTTCCACTTTCCCCAGCGCCCTTCGTGGCACTTATCACAGCTTGTGTCACAGTGAGATGACACCCCGGCCCCTACTGACCACAGGCCCCGCCAGGCACGGATCACCTTGCTTGGTACACCCTGGCCCCAGCCATCACTCCAGCACACCTACGCTTCCAACGAACACTGTTTGGTGGCCTGATGTGTGCAAGCAGGATGGGAGGGGCTGGAGGTGCAGCAGCAAACCCACAGCTGCTCCCGGGCTCCCACCCTCCTGGAGCCTGCAGCCCAGAGGGAAGGCAGTCGCGCCCTCCAGAGGTGGTGTGGCCAGGAGAGCAGAGGCTCTTCACAGGATGGACGGCTGCTGAATATGCTCATGGACTTGGGGTCAGACCCAGTCAGGCTCCAGGCCTACAGCTGCCGCGCAACGGCTGTAAGACTTCTGGTCTGTTTCTCAATGTCCCCTAAATCTCCGCATCCTTGTCTGTGAATAAAGATAGGAAAAGCAGGGCTTCCCTGGTGGCGCAGTGGTTGAGAGTCCGCCTGCCGACGCAGGGGACGCGGGTTCGTGCCCCGGTCTGGGAAGATCCCACGTGCCGCGGAGCGGCTGGGCCCGTGAGCCATGGCCGCTGAGCTGCGCGTCCGGAGCCTGTGCTTTGCAATGGGAGAGGCCACAACAGTGAGAGGCCCGCGTACGGCCAAAAAAAAAAAAAAAAAGAAAAAAAAAAGAAAAAAGATAGGAAAAGCTTCTAGAGATGCTGTGGGTATTAAATCAGGTCATGTAGTCAAGGCACCTAGCATGACGCTGCACAGAGTAGGGGATCAGTAAGCTTCTTACTACTATACACACTAATTCTGTAGCAGTCCTGGCTCTGTGACCAGGGGAGGGGAGAGAGAGGGAGAGAGAGAGAGAGAGTTACAGTGACTTCAGCACCACAGTAAGCAGTTATGATTTACGATTTCACAATAAAGGCAATGAGAAGTCATTGGAACATTTTTAAAGAGGCCACAGCAGCACCTAATTTGCATTTTGAAACGGTCACTCTGGCTGAAGTGGGAACAGATGAGAAGGGAGGCCCGTCAGGGGGTGACTGCAGCAGCCCAGTGAGAGGTGATGGCAGCGGGACCAGGTGGTGACAGTGCAGAGAGGCCTGATTTCTCCCTCATCTCAACAGGCTGTTAGCTACACAACTGAACACCGAATCTCACTGGATAAAAGAGTTTTCTTTCCTTTTTTCCCCCTTTTTTTTTCACCAAGGTTTCTTTTTTTTTTTAATTCACAAGCAGTATTTACATTTATAGTCACAATGTAAAACAGTTCAATTAATCCAGAAGTATTTGGAGGAAAACGTGTAATTCCCCTTGATGGCCCTGCGGCGTGCCCGGCAGAATCCTCTTTCTTGTTTGTTTCCAGTTAAGGGACCACAAGGGACACTCCTGGGAGGTCTGACGGGTTTTGCAGGTCACACGCATCGCGGCTGACCTGCTGATTCACCTCCTCGGTATGAAGCAGAAGCTAGACCTGCAGCAGCTCCAGCCCCTCCAGCCCCTCTGAGTCCTGGGCCTGGCTGTGTCTGCTCCTGGGAGGGCCCGGCTGCTGCAGGACCCCAGGCCACCCAGGCCACCCAGGCCACCCAGGCCACCACGCCACCCAGGCCACCCAGGCCACCCACGCCACCCACGCCACCCAGGCCACCCACGCCACCACGCCACCCAGGCCACCCACGCCACCCAGGCCACCCAGGCCGCCCAGGCCAGGTGCAGCAGGAACCCACAGAGGCTTCGGTGTGTCCTCACGGGGCTGCGGATACTGCTTTTGGGGGTCCTGACCTCTTAATCATCCATCCATTTACATCCATCACCCCTTCGTGACGACTCTCCCTGGGACTTCAAGCTCCAGCAGGAACTGCAGAGATGAGAGCCCTCCCGGGCCAGCCAAAACGGCCCCACACACGACGAAGGGCCGCTCCCTTTACAGGTGTGTGCGTCTGCCAGCAGCTCTGCTCCCCTGGGTGAACTCTGCGAGGCACGTCCTCTGCCCGTGCCCCACCCTCCCCCAATCCCAGCTCCCTTCTCCAGGGTTAGCCATTAGGAATGGCTTGGAGAGTGGCTTTCTCGTCCTGTTCGTCGGAGTTCACACACACACACACACACACACACACACACACACACACGTTTTCCCCCCATGAATGGGTTCATACTTCATCGATATTTGAAAACATATACATGTAGCTGTTTTCTCCACATGGTGTATTTTGGGCTCTCTCCATGTTAACACAGATACACAGAAGTATCAGCGAACAGTTACCGGGCCCTGGCCGTGGGCCACAGCCTCGGCCACACGGTATTGCAGTAAATCCTCACATTAACCTGTGAGAGGCACGATGATTGTCCCCATTTTAAAGATGAAGAAATAGAGGCGCAGGGATCTCTCTCACTCTACGAAACTGCCATTTTCTAGGTCAAAAATAGTCAGAATGGCAATGTCATGAGGGGTGACTAGCTGCGTGGCAGGTCCTGCTACAGTTATAGTATGATTTATTTAGCCATTCTGCCATCGATTAGCACTTCTTCCCCTTGTTTTTTATTGTTACAAATACTGTGGTAAACATCCTTGAAAATGCATGTTTAAAAAAAATTGTGAAAGTATTTCTCCAATATAGGTATACCAAAAAGTAGAATTATGGACTGAAGAGTATGCATACTTTAAAATTTTACATGTGTTTCTAAATTGCCTTCCAAAAGCTCTAAATGGAAATGTCAGTATTTGTTCAAAGCAGAAGCTAGAGCAGAGGCAGGGGATACGGGAGGGAAAGGGAGGGGCTGCTGCACACAGAAGTGAAATCCTAGCTCAAGAGGGAGGACCTCTGGGCCCCAGTCGCATCGCCTCATCACCGAAAGGAGCTCCTCCCTCGTCCCGCCCTGCCCTCCCCTCCCGAGGCCCTGGTAGGAGCCGACACCTCATATCATCACGGTCCTCCCGCCCACCGCGATCTCAACCTGTCCATTAATCCCTGGGCCTTGTAGGAGGGAGGGGACACCCTGCTCACCCCATTCTCACCAGAGGTGTGGGCAGAGCCAGCAGGGCCCCGATGGCTGTCAAACACTCGTTACAGACGAGATCTGCGGCCAAGGTTTCTTCCGTATAACGCAGCAGTTTTGAAGCCTCTTGTCCCGTTTAAAGATGTTCAGTTTGCTAGATTTTGCAGTCTTTATTTTTGCTACTCCCCGAGGGCAGGGTGGCCGGAGGCGCTGGCGGGAGCCCAGCGCAGGCGCAGGCGTCTTCCCGAAGCTCGGCCACCTCTGGACCCTGCGACCTGGGGCCATGCCTGGCTCTGGCCAGTTACTGACGCCTGTTTGGCAAACTCCACTTGGAGACAGGTGGGGCCGGCGAGGTAACGGCCAGGGAGGGCTGTGAAGCACAGGAAGTGACTGTAAAGTCCCAATCTGCTGCCTCTAATTTCAGGGGCTGATGGAAGGACCAAACCCAGGGGGCTGTAAGAGCACACGGTCTGAAGGACAGGTTTGTTTCTGTTTGATTTGCTATTGCGCTGTGCAGCTCGATTACAGATAGGAAAAAAGAAGTAGATGGACAAAAGGGAAAGGGGGGGAGAGGGGAGAGGCACCTGGTTCATATTTGTAAAGAAGGAGGAAATGTTAACAACTAACATTCGCTGAGTCAGCTCACACATCACTGTCCCCATTTCACAGCTGACGGCATGGAAACACTGAGGCCAGGGAGCCGGTCGAGCTCCCACCGCTAGGAGGTGGGAGTGCTGGGCCCTAAACCCAGACAGGGGGATTCAGAGGGTCCACGAGGACACCAAAAGCCATGATTATATGGTGGAGGGGAGAGAAAGAGCATTTAGGGAGGGAAGAGATCAGAGGATGTTCAGAGTACAAGGGTCACACCCTTGACCTTGGGCAGCCCTTCTCTGGGAGAGGAAGATGCCCAAATCAAAGGCTGCTGTGAAGGTTAAATCTGCTAAAGTGATTAAAGCATGTAACGCTTGCCCGCCCTAGAACCAGTGCTTTTCTTCCCCTCAGTACCATGACCACCAAGGATAGACAGCAGTAACGACAGAAGAAATAGTGAAGGGACAGAGAGTACAGCCAGGAAAAAACGAGCAGCACAGGGGCGGGTGCCGACTTTTGGGCGGCCCTGCTGTCACCCCCAGATGTCCCTGTCCTCAGCTCTGACGTCCCTCCTTTCACTGCAGTCCAGATGCTGAGCAGCTGTGAGACCCGGCTCCTTCTGTGCTGGATCCCAGGGGTCGACATGCGCCCTGGAAACCCAACGATCCTCCAAGCCCACCGCCGAATCCTCTGCAGCCCACGTGGGTGGAGGGCTGAGGGCCCCTCCTCCTCCACCAAACCTCTCCCCCCGCTTCCTGCTCGCACCTGCCACGAATGACATTCCTCTCCTCTCTCCAGCCCTTTCTGGAAGAAGTGCTGAGAATTCTAATAACAGAAGGGGGCAAAGTTCCTGCAGAAAAGGCCTCGGAATCCAGACTGATGATCGGAGTTCACTGTTCAAACAGCCAGAATTCCCCGCGTTGCAGAGGCGGGCGACATGTGACCAAGGAAAATGGTATTTTTATAATCAACTTTATCTAACTTTAATAATTACATAATCACATGCATAATTATATGTAATCTATAAGCTAAGTATCTATAATTATGTACTCATGATAGTTTTTATAATAATTTAGCTGATAATAATTTAGGTTAAACATGAAACCTCTCTACCTCAAAAGCTTCCAAAATGCAAAATCGAAGAAAGTTTCTGGGGTTTGACGTGAGACCGCCCCCTCCTACACCCCCGGGGGAGGAACACGCCCTGCCCTGGCCTTGGTTTCTGCACTCTCTGGGCCATGTTCAAAAGTGGGGATAAAAACATGAACTTGAACGGTTAGTGGAGCCGAGTCAACAGGGAGGTTTGGGGCCAGCTCTGACCTCGCCAGCCCCGAGGGAGCCCACGGAGACCCTGAAAAGAGGATGGAGTTCAATGAGCAAACGCACTTTCACACTATGGTGCTCGATACAGAATCCGGGACTTCTGATGCGAGACCAGCTGCCAACCGGTCCCCGTCTGCCTACCAGGTCTATTGTGGAGACTCCCAGCCTTACCAACCGACTCACAGCCCCATAACCGGCTCCAAACACGGGTGAAGTCGTTCCTCCCTGCCTAGCTATACCCCGTGGATCCTCTCTTTTCCTCATGCCTGTTTTCCCTACCTCGCCTTACCCATCCTTCCAGGCTCAACACATGCCCATATTTCCACGAAGCCTCAGGTCCCAGGCCACCCAGACACAGGGCTTCCTAACTTCCTGCCTCTATCTGTGCTCCACGCAGTTGGGCACTTACCTGTATTTTGTTCTGAATTATTTCTAGTTAATTCCCCAGCATATACCTTTTGGCCACAACCAGATTTCAGTACTTCCTTTCCATGACACTGAACTAGGGACCCAGCTGTACTTGCAACATTTCAACCCACATCCCAGGCATCCAAGCAGCTGCTTTGCCCACTTAGGTGCCCAGGTCGTTGAATGACGCTGAGGCGAGAAGCCTATAAACAGATGCACAGTGTATCTATAGGGCTATTAACATTTCATAGGATGATTAGAAAAACAATGCCTAAAAAGGCTCCTTAGAATGCAGGGAAGTTTGGGAAGCCCTGCAGGACCTCTCTGAGAAAGACGGACCTGCTAAAAGCTGGCCACGCAAGAAGCCAACTCCTCTGAACCCTGCAGCATCTCCATCACGTCCTCCCAGCCCAGCGGAAGCACCTGTTTCTATGCAGGCTTTGCCCGTGGCAGGGCACGGAGGGAATGGACTTGACCTGCTTGCTGTGTTCTTGGAGCTCAAGTCTTAAAGAGTTAACGCTGCCACGTTGTAACCTTTCTCTCTGAGCCTTGAGACGGCAGGTCAGGGTGATGAGGGGCCGTGAAAACACTTGCCTGCTCCTATCCCGACGTACACCCTGCAGTGAAGGAGACAGGAACCGGGTAACTGGCGCTGAGATAGAACTGGACTGAGAGCCGCCGGTATGGATGCTACAGGTGTTTACATTATGCACAGGGAGTGGTAACATTAGGAGCAGAAAAGCAGCTTTTTCCACTAAGTGGAGCCAATACTCGGCTGCCAGTTACTGGGTCTCACTTTCAGGACCAGGCAAAACATCAAGAAGTACGACTGTCCTGAGTGATGCTTATAAAAGCCAGGTTGAAGCCCTCTGCTTCCCACCCTCAATCAAAACCCTGAGGTGGGAGGACAGGGAAAGGAAGGGTCTAGAACCCCACCTCCACCCCCCCACTCTGGTGCCCCGATACTCTGGCTTCTCACAATTCCCTTCCAAGAGAGCAGCTCAGAAATCACTGAGCCCTGACGCCTGTGCCACCCGATTTCCAGTCCCTCCTTCTTCATCCAGTAATCAAATATCGAGGCAGTATGTTGGTAGATGCCAGGGGCTGGAGGGTAGGGGGGCGTTGGGGAGGGAGAATGGGGAGTTAGCGTTTCATGGGGACAGAGTTCAGTTGAGGAAGGTGAAAAATTGGGGAGATGGATGACGGTGAGAGTTGCACAACGACGTGAATGTACTTACTGCCACTGAACTGTACAGTTAAATACGGTTAAAGTAGTGTGTTTTATATTGTGACTTTTACCACAATAAAAAAACATTAAAAAAAAATATATCGAGGCAGAGTCCACCAGATGCCCAGCACCAGTGCAGGGGCCTGGACGTGGCGTGAACAAGCACACTCTAGCAGGGGAGACAGGCAGTAAAGAAGCAAACAGCACATAGATGTACATAACATGGTAGCTGGACGGCTACAAGTGCTGTGAGGGCAGCAGGAAGGGGAAGGGCTGGGGGACAGGGTCTGGGGGGAGGCCTGATCTTTCACACATGGCCCAGAGGACGCCTCCCAGAAGTCTCTGAAGTTTAGCATGAAGCTGCCGTGATCTAATTGAAATGTGACCTGCTAGAAGGGAGCCTTGCCCAGATACGGGACTTGTTTTGTTCACGGTGTGTTTCCAGTGCTGAGAGCTGGGGACCCACTGAGAGGGTGGCTTCGGCTGCTGCGTAGAGAATGACGTCAGCAGGCTCGGGTGGAGGCTGGCCACAGGGAGCGGGCTGCTGCAATCAGCCAGGAGAGAGGGGACCTGGGCTCGGTGGTGGTGGTCCTGTGGAAGAGGGGTCAGGTTCAGGGTGATGCTGAAGGTGGGGAGCACAGGGCTGGCTGTCGGGCTGAATGTGGTAGAAGGGAAGGTTGAGGGGTGATTCTAAGATGTTTGCACTGAATGGCTGGGGACGTACCTGCTGTTGAGAGAGCTGGGATGCACTGGGAGGGAGGGCCAGGTGGCAGAGGAACTGGGCTTGGGTTGGGACATGTGAGCCTAGTGCGGGGCCAGCATCCTGGCTCAGAGGAGGTGTACGGGGACCGGTTCTGCCCTGCCCTGGCCTCGCTCTGCCCCAGCCTTTGACCATTCCTTCCCCGTCCATTCCCCTTCTCTGTGGCCACTTCTATTTCTCTCTCAGACCCGGCCAATCATTCTCCTCACAACACCTTCCCACTCACTCGTCACCGGTGAGAGTTACTGGTCAGGCTCCCACCCCGTCCAGCCCTCGGCAAGGCGAGAAATCCGGCGTCACCATGCCTAGAGGCACCCGAAGCTTGGGAGTAGCAAGCACCGTCAGCACCCAGATCTAGAATCCACTTCCCCACCGCCTTTCCCGTCCAGGGCACACTACCCACCATGAGGGAAAGCAGCAGTGCATAGATTGTTCTTGTGGACCCATCTGAACCTGGACCCACCCAGCATTTATGTCTAACTCCTAGTTTACCATCCAGGGAGGGAGGACCAGGGTAAACTCCACTCCAGTGAGCACTCACACACCCCCAGAAGGTGGGACACTCCACAGGTCAGGGGCGTTCTAAGCTAAGAAAGGCTTAAAAGATGAAACAACCAAATGCAATGTATGGACCCTACTGAAATCTGAACTTAACACTCCAAATGTTTAAAAAAAAAAAAAAAAGTGTGGAAACAACTGGAGAAATCTGAATATAGACAGTATTACATGATAACTAAAAAAAATGACTAACTTTGACAGTTGTGATAACAATGTGCTTGTTTTTAATCTTAAAAACAAGCCCTCATTCTCTATAAAACACACCTCATGATAATTTGGGGTGGTCATTCATGACATAAAATATCTGGGATTCGCTTTATAAATTTTCAGCAATTGATCAATGAATAAGAATTCAGTATAACAAAGTATTTACAATATTTAAATCCAAGTGCTGTGAATATGGGGAATCCTTCTGCTATTGTCTTTACTCTTACATGTATTTAAATGTTTCGTAAAAGGAAAGTGAAAGGAGGCAAGTTCCCTCTTTACTCAGAAGAGTGAGTCCAGGGTCAAAGGCAGCCCCCAGACACGTCAGTCCTGCCTCAACCACTCGCTGCCACGTCTCTAGGGGCAACCGTGGGAGAGACACAGACGGAAACCCTAAGAATATACCCATGTGTAAAATGCAGACCAAGACCACACGGGATTTCCATTTTTGAAATTTCTGAGATGAAGACCGCTATACAACTTGAAAATGCCTTACACCTCAGTGCCACTCTATTAAGCAGTTAAAAGGTCTAAAGTCCCCAGAGTGCGAAGGTGTTCACTTCTCTGCTCGCCACGTGGAGAAGTAAGAAATTCTCGGAAGCTGGCAGTGTTCCACTGTCCCCGCGGTCACCAGGTAAAGTCCAGGCCACAGAGGACTCAGGCCGCAGGGCTTGGACCCCTGAGCCCAGCCCTTCTCAGAGTGACGCTGAGGAATTGCAGCACCCCCCCGCCCCGCCTCAGCATCCTGATGGCTAAGGTGGAGCCAGTGCCCACCGCGCGGGCTGTGCTGAGGCTCCTGTGTCAGTGCCCGGCGGTGACTCTGCTCTTTAAGTTACTGCCTTTGGGCGATGTCTCTGACCTTAGTCAAATGAGCCGGTACTTAGCGCTTTCTCTGCCAGGTCTCAGCATCACAGGGGAGAGATGGCGCGCGTGTAAGCTGCCAGGCTCCTACAGGACCTGACGTCAGCAACGTCCATGGTAAAGGGGAATTTTTCAACACATTGCAAAGGATCTGGCTGAGAGCAGACACTCAAGGGACCCCTACCCCTCTGCTCCCTCCAACCCTTCACACACCGACACTGCTCCTGTTGCCCTGGTCCAAATCCCAGTGCCCCTCAAGACACACGTCAAATGCCCTCCTTTGGAAAGCGGCCCAGACCCCAAGTTCTGCAGGGTCCTTCCTTCTGGTCTCATCGGTGCCTCCTACTTAGCGAGGGCGGGTATAGGCCTCAGGACTTGTTCACACTCTTGAGTTGTGACTGAAATGTGGGGTCATTCAAATTCCCAGAAGCTTCTGGAAGCTCCCTCCCCCTAAGGTCCCAGTCAGAGTGGTCCACCCAGGATTACTTGCTAAGTTGTTTTAAGGAAAGAAAGACCTCTCGAAGCCAAGAAGTGTGAAGGCCGTGGGCGTATTCTGCGGTGTTTCCCTTCCCATGTGCGCAAGGATGTTACAACCTGGTGAAGCCTCGGGTCCAAATGTTCCACTTGAAGATGGAAGGCCTTGCCCTACGTCACAGAATGCAAGTTACCCTTCTGAGGCCAGGGTGTGCACTACAGCTGTGTGGGCGAACACACACTCCACCAGTGAACCTGGAAATGATGTGTAAGATGGTTTTCTCAAAGTAAAACTGTAAAAACAAACACCAAGGCACAGACCAGAGATATGCCAGAGGAACCTTAACGAGAACACATGGATTCCAGGCCAAGACTCAGGCACCAGCTTTATTTCAAGACATGGGCACGTGGTGGAAAGAAAAAAACCAACCAGAGGGCACACTGTTACTTCAGGAGGAAACGCTGTGCTCCCCGCCAGGAGCAATGCCAGTCTGACATGCTTCTCACACTGCACACCCAGTCCCTGGTGGGGTCACTGCACAGCCACCCAGTGCAAAGTTACCCATCCACATCCTGGATGTGACCCGAGCTCACATGCAGATCAGCCCTTGGGGCAAAAGTGTGTTGATCAGCAAACAGAAGCCTTCACTCCGTCTCATTCTCTCCACTGAGAAGCAGATTATTACCTGTATTCTAATTTTACACCTCAGTGTTTCATAAGATTGCTTAGTATGAGTTCAACAGAACCTGATTAAAATAATAGTAGAGCAAATGTCTCAGCCTAAAAATCTGGGGCTCAGACTCTGCAATGTGGTACTCTTAAGGGTACAAGCAGCTTCGGGGGACTCTGTCCACCTCCCCGCTACGGCTTGGAGCTCCTCTACAAACAGCCATGGTGTATGTTGCCAAAATTTTAACTTATAGCAAATTCACAGGCCATCTGCTCACACCTCTAGTGACCCCTGCCATCCACTGCCTACTACGCCAGTCCGTCAGTCCACCAGGCCCACCTGTTCCGTGTCTAGGGCCATCATCCCTTTTCCATTTTCACAGTTGTCTCCGCCATCCCTTGATGACCTTCCATCCGGTCTCTCTGCCTCCAGTGTCACCTGCTCCTCTCGTCCGGTCTGTGCCCAGTGTCAGCTCAACCCCGCGCGCACCCTCACTGAGTCCTCACCACCCACACAGGAACTGAGACTCCTTAACCAGGCCCTACTGCTTGGCGCACTCTCTTTCTGCCACATACTTGAGCTAAGGTCAAGTTGAACTACATGCTGCTCCCGGAACTAGCTAGATGGAACTCTGTGTACCCATCCTTGGCCTCTTGCCAAGCCCTTCTCTTGGCCGGAAAGGCCCTTCTTTTCCATAGAACTTCCAAACCTTATCTGTCTTCCAAGCTTCAGCTCAAACGAGATCTTGCCCATGGAGTTTCTCTTGACCACCCCTCAACCTCCATTAGAAGTAATTTGTCTTTCTTCTAAATCCCCCCTTAGGGACACTGTGCCCATGACACTTTGAAGTCAGACAGACCTGATCTGAATTCCCATTCCATCACTTACTAGCTCCATGACATGAGCCCAATTCCTTAACCTCTCTGGCCTTCCGTTTTATCTATAAAAAAGGAATCATAAAGTATCACTCACAAAATGATTACGAACACTTAATGAGACTCATGTTTGACCAACGTCTGCGTGAGAACTACAGCCGACAGCGGTGCTGGGCAATCACCTTTCTTCCTTGGACCTTATGTTCTTTCTCACATGTTCAGTCCTGTTTGCTTTGGGTTGGTTTTCCTTCCACATGGACCATATAGTCCCTCGGGGAGGGTTTCGTCTCATCCAATTTGTTGTCATGCTGCCCACAGAATGCAGAATAGGACCGGCACAGATATCCACGAATATGTGTCATTTCACACCTGGTGATGGCATGACTTGTAGCTAAGAGACGCTTCACAAGGGTCCCAATCATGTCAAGAATCAGTGAAGGATGGCAGAGTCCTCGGACCCATTTAAACACTTAAAAACCATTTTTTTAAAGCAAGAAGTGACTAATCTCCTCAGGAACACTTTAAGCAGAGTTTAAAATCTACCGAAGATAAACACCTACTCTAAATGTTCATTCATTGAATGTCTTCTCTCACCTTCCCCTCATCGAAATATAGTGAGGCTTCTGTTCATAATTCAGATTCATTACTCAGAGAAATACATATATTGTGATTTTTTAACAGGATAAAAAGAAATGGACCTGTGCTCTGCAACGGGAGAGGCCACAACAGTGAGAGGCCCGCATACCGCAAAAAAAAAAAAAAAAAAAGAAATTGAGATGCTGAAATATACACAATTCACAAAATAAATTTTAGGGCCAGAAGTGTGAAAGAGACACTATGCCGGAATTGTTTCTTAAAATCTTTTTCTCCACGTGAGACGTCGCTTCCCTCTCTCAGCCTAGGAGGCCACGGAGACTTTGCCCCTTTGGCCTTTTCCAATACGGGACCAACTTCTTGGCCAGAGTCGCTTTTCATTATTGAGGACAATGTGCAGATTGTTTATTCTTCCCTGACTTGTAATAAATAAGGTCCAGAGAGTTCTGGATCTATCCTAACATCAGCTATTTCCCGAGAAACCTCTCGTGTTTCAGTAAGGTAATATTCTGTCCCTGTTAAAGGTTGCCAGATAGAATGCAAAGTGCCCAGTGAAATTTGAATATCAGATAAACTTCAAATTATTTTTTAGCATAAGTATGTCTCCTGCAATACTTGGTGAAAGATATACTAGCGTATGAGCCGTGCGATGTCTGGAACATAACTCACGATGAAAATTATTCGTTGTTTATCTGAAATTCTAATTGAACCGGAAGTCCTGAATTTTTATTTTATGAATATGGCAGTCGGGGTCCTTATCAACCCAGCAGTAACCATGGCAACAAGCACTGCTGGGCTCTAGGAACAAGCTGGAAGCTAACGGTCACCGTTGAACAGCCATCCACAGCCCCACGGGGCTCTCACCAGCACCACCTCGTACAACCAGAGCGGTCGTCTGGTGACGTGGGCGTTTACTCCCCGTTTGACACATGACAAAATGGAAGCCACAGGGCTTTCCCGAGGTCACACAGATTCGGGGGAGCAGGGCCACTGCACTCGGCGGCTGCGACCTGGAATTCCCGGAAGCCGGGGGCACGTTTCTGTCGTCCTGCGGTCTCATGAATATGCAGAGCACGTGTTTCTGAGAATCATAGCAATTTTCAGATGAACCTGTGCTTCAATTATATCTCAGTCTAATTCTCCAAGGTCCCTGGGAAATCATTTTACTGGGGTTTGTCTGAGCTGTATCTAATCGAGTCGTGAAGCCAGTGAGTGGGCACAACAACCAGCTACTAAACCCTAATTGCTTGGCAGCCCTGGGAACACCAAGGCCAAGAGTTATGAGGCTCTGCCATCTGTGAACTGTCCTAGGTAATCCCCATCCCGTCTTGTTACCAAGGCTAATTAAAGCGGGCCGAGCCCAAGGCTGATGTGACGTCTCCAGCACCCAGAGCGCTTGCAAGGCAGTGAGAATGAGGGTGGGGTCACCCAGCCCAGGCTGACTGCTGGGGGGACAGTGGAAGGACATAAGTGAGATGGAGGTGGAAGTAAGGGAGAGGGGGAGTCAAGGATCCAGGGCGGAAGTGAGAACCAGTATCTACGGAGCACATACTGGAGGCAGGCAGTGAGCCTGTCACCTACTGCAGCTCATTTATCTGACCCCAGAGTCACGTGGTAGGATTAGTATTACTCCATACTGATGCAGAGACTGAGGCTCAGAAAGTTCCAGTAACTTGCCCAGGGTCACAAAGAGAGGAAAGGTTTCTCTCTGGTTTGTGCAGCCGCAGGACCCAGGCCATTGGGGTCAGTGGGAGGGCCCAGCCTTCTGCTTTACTCTTTCCATCACCCCTTCTCCACCTACCATCCCCCAGCCCCCCTCACTGCCGCCCCAGAAGAGGCCAAACAGGAACTGTGGTGCAGTTCTTTTGAATATTTGTTTTAGTTTCAATGAAGTGCTGTACTTGGGCAGGCCCTGTGCTCTAGGCCACATTTTACCAGTTCTGAGATGCATACTGTTCTCACGTTAACATGCCTGAAGTCCAGCGCCTCTTACTATCCATGGTGTGCCTAGTTTAATTTCTTTTTCTTAGAGATATATAAAATAAGGATGCACCTTACAATCAATGACATCTTAGATTCTATGAAATACAGAAATTTAAAATACAGGGTGACCTTATCAAGCTGGGTCTTAGATGGGATGTATCTTGTATGTGGCCATGCGTTCGGAAAGGGCCAGGGGTTGGGGGTTGGAAAGGAAGGATGAATAGGTGGAACGCGTGGGATTTTTAGGGCAGGTAACTATTCCATAAGACACTCACGGTGGATACATGATACTATGCATTGATCAAGACTCACAGAATGTACAACACGAAGAGGGAACCTGTTGTAAACTATGGACCTTGAGAATATCAGTGTATCAACACTGGTTCATCAATTGTAAAAAGGGAACCACATGAGTGCAAGATGTTAAACTAGGGGAAACGTGTGTGTGTGTGTGTGTGTGTGTGCGCGCGCGCGCGCGCGCGCTGAGGCAAGGGGTGGCCAGTGTATGGGAGCTATCTGTACGTTCTGTACAATTTTTCTGGAAACCTAAAACTGCTCATAAAAAATAAAGTTTATTGATTTTAAGAAAACACAAGAAGGTGAGTTGATCCTTTTATATTTCTTCCATAAAAAAATGTTACAGAAAACACATAAAGTTTTGTTTTACGTTTCTGTCTTTGGCAGATTTTCAGCTAGTTTCAGTTACCTGTGACCCATCAATGGAAGAGTGACAGGAGTTTTACCTAGAAGAAAGTAAAATGAAGTGCTATCAGACCCTCAGGCCTTAAGATAGTGTTCAAGGGAGTAGAAAGATCCCCGCTGGGCCTCAACCTCCGAACACCCCAATCTCACTCTCCAATCACGTGGATGACAAAGGAAGATCAGCAATGTGCCTAGTCCCAAGAGGGCTGAAGGGAAGAGGAACGATTTAAACACAACCTGAAACACCCAGCTCTAAAGACAAGCAGAAAGGAAATTACTAGAAAAGTCAATGGCTTTGGCTCACTGCCACCCTTGGTGTTCAAATCTCCCAAGCATCTCTCCACTGGTTTCTGAATCCTTTAAGAATACAATATTAAGGGACTTCCTTGGTGGCGCAGTGGTTAAGAATCCGCCTGCCAATGCAGGGGACACGGGTTTGAGCCCTGGTCCGGGAAGATCCCGCATGCCATGGAGCAACTAAGCCCATGTGCCACAACTACTGAGCCCACGAGCCACAACTACTGAAGCCCGCATGCCTAGAGCCCGTGCCCTGCAACAAGAGAAGCCACTGCAATGAGAAGCCCGTGCACTGCAACGAAGAGTAGCCCCTGCTTGCCACAACTAGAGAAAGCCCACACACAGCAACAAGGACCCAACGCAGCCAAAAATAATAAATTTATTTATTTTTTAAAAAGGAAGCATATAATATTAAGGAGGCTAACAATCAGATTCCAAATACGATGACACATTTACTAAGTGCTTATTATGGGCTCTGCATAGTGATGATGTATGCAGGACAAGGATGCCAAGTAGCAGAAAGAAAATGGACCAAACATCTTAGATAAAAGTGGAGAGATGTTCCACTCCCAGCAGTTCCAATGGCTGATGAAGCTACAGCCAGACAAGAATAAAGATGTGTGTATTTTTTTCCCACCTGTCATGGTCCTGGAGACACTGACTGAGTAATTAAGAACACAATCAAGGTTAAATTGCAGCCATTTGACTTCTGTAGATTGAGCTTTAAAATATCAATAACAAAGATTCTGTCAGATACAGTTTATATGAGCTGAGAGACGGCATCCACATCCATCCAGATGGTAAAGATGTGGTTGCACAAGATACAGTTAACGCGGACAAAGTTAAACTGGAGGGACGTTGCCGTTGCCTTAGTAAGCTGAAACTCTGAAGTCAAGACACACTGCGTTTGATTAGTGACTCCAGTTTTTCTAGGTGATGACCTTTGACAAGTTGTTTAATTGTTCTTCTTTCAATCTTGAAGACAGAAATGGTGCTTTCAACTCTTAATTCACACACCCCCCGCCCTGATGACCAGAACTGTACAGTGTATGAGGACGTGAATTGCTCTCCTTCCTGGACTTATAGTCACCGTCCTATTTTGTGCATTTTATTTGTCCCACACTTTCTTTCTTCTCTCTCCTTTCTTGCCTTCTTTTGGAATAAGTATTTTAAATCATTTTCCTAGTGTAGAGGTTATACAGTCTTACTACCCTCTAAGTAGTTACCCTAAAATACTTCCCAGGGATGGTCTGATACACTGACCTGTCAGCAGGGAGCACCTCTCCTTACTTCTGGTTTCATGAGTAGAGCCCTTTCTCTAGGGAAATGCCTGTCCTCCCAGCACGCCTTTACTCTCCCGCCCCGGAGGTAGAGCAGTTCACATGACTGGTGAGTTTGGGAAGGTTGAACGGACATTCTTGGCTTCGCCCTGCACCTCCTCCCCAGCTGTGCACCCTGCCCCTCCCCAGGAAGTGCTCTCTTGGACCTTAGGAGGTGTCTGGGCTGCTTGGGTAAATCTCCCAATAAGGGGGTTCAGCCAGCAGACGCATTTGGCTCTCACACACAGCTATAACTTCCGAAACAGGCTCTATCAGCGGTAAAGAAAATACTTTGGTCACCATCTTCCATGCCTTTGCTTAATTTCTCAAACTGTTCAGAGAAATAACCGAGAAGGGTACTATTCTTTGGGGTCCTCTTGGAGATGTCAGTATCATCTATGTCCAAAATTATTATCCAAAATTCCATATATTGTTTTCTCAAAAAAATTCAATTTAATTTAACCACTTCAGAAACACTATTCACAATTTAAAGCAGATGTCCCGTTGAACTCCAAATCAAGTTGAAGGGTAACTCAAGACAAGAAATTGGCTACTGTTTTCAGGGTGAGTTTCCAGCTCTCTCTTTCCAATGGCAAGTCTTCCCAAATAAAGGGGAAAAAGACAACTATTCAGAGGAGACAAGCACAGTAGGATAACAACGGAACTGGAAAAAAACCTGGATTATACACACTTTTTAAGAGAACATTTATTGTGTGGCGTGTCCTGCAATGAATACAGTCATTCGAAGCTTAAAGCCAACAAGGGATTTCATGATCCTTAGAATTGGCAGCTCATGCAGTAGCCAGTCATCTTTAAAAGTCTAAAGCAGCTTCCTAGAGGGCACTTCATGTCATAGCTCACTCAGCACGTCCATAGTGTATGCAGTAAAAGCATACTTAGTAGACCTTCATCAAGTTGTCAAGACTCAGAGGGAGAAAAGAGAGATCTAACGCATCAGGCTGTGCCAGGCATCACTCATCTTCAACTCCTCTGAACGGGAGAGAACTCTAGGAAAGCCATCCTTTATCTCAGATCCAAAACTACGTGCACAGATACTTTACACAGGGAAGCTTAACACTCCCCCGGGCTCGTGCTACACATGCTATTATCCTAACTCTCTTTGGCAGCTGCGGCGGCTGGTGGGCAGCCCAACTCCCTCGGCTCAGCGTTTAAGGCAAGTCATGAATATGAAGTTCTCAAGGTCCACTCCAATCCTATTTCCTTCCAAAGCATTCTGATCTTGTTAAATCTCCCCCCAACTCTTGCACAGTGACCCGAGCATCTCCCTCTGTCTCACAGGTTTCATATTCATATGTTGCTGCACGTCTTGATATTCTAGAGCCCTTAAAGATGTCAGAAGTTTAGGATGAACATTGCTTGATGGATACCACAAGTCACAAGAAAGAAAAGTAATGCTGACCTCTTCCTTGAACGATTGGGTTCATCCCCTTAGAGCGCCCTCTTGCCAAGAGACTGGGAAATGCAGCAGTTGGGAACATGGCTAAGTTACATGTGGGATCCTGAACGTTGCACTTTTACCAACATTTAAAGCAACAGTAATAAAAATTCAGGAACTGGAGAGTCTGGGAGGTGGGAGAAAAGCAGGAGAAAGGGTCTTGGAACTAGGAGAAGAGAATGTTTCAGAAAGAAAGAAGCAGACAGTCAGTGCCAAATGCAACAGAGAAATCCCATCCAGTAGCATGTGACTGGGTTAACTCTGTGAGGAGCTGGACTGGGTGCGGGGCAACCTAGCACCTCAAGTAGGTCTGAAGCCACAGAGTTAGGGTGAAGGCTAGACTGAAGGGTCATCATTCAATTTAATGTGTTTAATCCTGGAAACAGGGAGAAGAAAATGTGGAAGAATGAGTAGCAGCATGATGTCCGGGAGAGTTACCTCGGGACAGATTCCTGAGCAAACATTCAGGGGGCACCATTCCAGGTGCTGGGAACTCAGTGAACAAGAGAAACAAATCTCTGTCCTCAAAGAACCTGTAGATGAACGAAGGAGGCCATGACAGACAAGCAGACAGTGGTGTGTACTTTGTGGGAACCAGGAAATGGCAAAGGCGTCTGTGTGACTCTTTCAATGGGGTGCGGAAAGCATCAGAGCTGGGAAGCCCTGTCTGCAGGATTTCAGTTTATCAGAGCTGGTCAGACATACGCAGACTTTACCTATATTCCCCCAAACCACTTTCCCAGACTCTGTTCCACGGAGCCCCGATGCAGTAACAAACTATTAGGTCATGCTAGCAAGTGTTTTGGGAGATCGGTCCTTTGGAGAAAATGACACCAGCCAATCTCTTCACCTCTGGACTTCTCAGAACGTTGTGTGCTCGTGAGACTTTTCCGAGAGGGGCCCCAGCACCACACCTCCTGCCCCTACACACAGGGATATTAATAAGGATCTAGCCTTCCAGGAAACAGTCAGGGGCTCCCAATGAAGTAAGTGCACCTGCTTCTCTTTGTCCTCGACGTTTTTTCCCATGTAATCTTGGTAAACATTCTCAAAGTCTAAGCCTAGTCGGTCCTCTTCTGGAAAGTCTTCCATAACGGTGGCTCCCTTTTCCAACTCCCAATGCTCCCAAGGGCTGAGCCGGGCAAAGCAGCACGAGGCTGGCTCCCCTCCTGCCTCAGGGACTGCGCTGCTCCTAACCAGAGCCGTCAACTTGTAGAAGCTTCTAGAAGGATGGGGGGTGGGGGAGGAGAAGAGTCTCTGAAGGAGACCTGCTGACCCAGCCCCTCCTCCTCCCAGTGAGGTCATGGCAGAGGCCACTGGGCCAGGAGGGTTAAGTGCCCGTGAGCGTTCGAGTTCTGGGAATAAAACTGCTTATCTGGGCTTCAGAGGAAACGTCCCAATCAATCGATATTCACTGTTGATTGACTGCAATATGGTCTTGGCCTCACCATCAACAGCCCAGATAAACTGTGCACAGCACTTACGCACACTCCTCAGGGCTAGCAACTTGTTAGTTCTAGCTTAATATTTTCTCTCTTTGGTGTGTATGTAACTGTCATGTCTGTTTTTACCCCCAGTCTTCCTCGGTGTCCCATATTTCTTTCTTGCCTCACTCTTCTTTTATATTTTTACATCTTTCCCTTAACTCTTCTATAATAAAGGATGGGAATACACTTCTGTTGTACTTACTCATATGCTTATGGAAGAGTTTTGTGTTTCTTTCTTTTCTAATTAATTAATTTATTTTTAAGTTAATTTATTTTTTTGCCTGCACCGCGCAGCATGTGGGATCTTAGTTCCCCGACCAGGGATCGAACCCGTGCCCCCTGCAGTGGAAGCACGAAGTCTTAACCACTGGACCACCAGGGGAGCCCCAAGTTTTATGTTTCTCAATTTTTAAAGTGGATAAGTAAAATGATTTATATATTCTTTCCAAAATATAATAAAAGCCTCTAACTTACACTGCTTATTTTATACCTAATTGTAATCTTTAAATAATTTTTCCCTCCATGGCCACGGTTCTCGGCTGGAGGTGGTTCTTTGTCTCCTCCCCCATCCACAGGACCTTTTTTCCATATTTAGAGACATTTTTAGTGGTTACCACTTGGAGGAGGGCTGTTACTGGCATCAGAGGGTCGGGGCCAGGGATGCAGCTAAGCCTTCTACAATGCACAGAACAGTCCCCATAACAAAGAACTTTCCAACCCCAAGTGTCAATAGTGTTCAGGTTGAGAAACTTGCTTTATGGCCACCAACACTGAGGAAGATAAACCAGCTTTGTACAGTTTTGGGGTTGGATTTAGATACAGACTTGCTCAGTCTGGGTAGAATCCTGGCTCAACACTGGCTAGTTGTGAGACTTTGGCCCAGTTACTTGACCTCACTGTGCCTGGTTTTCCTCACCTGTAATGATCGTTCTGAGGTTGAAATAAGCAAACATGTGAAAAGAGCCTGGGATAGTGCTGGAAACATTTTATGCACTATTGCTCATTTTCCCTTTACTTGGGCTGTGTGTAAGTGTCAACACCTACAGAGAAACTGACCTAGAGCTTGTAGGTGTTTTCAAATGAACACAAGGTTGCATAGCCTGCTGAGGGAACACCCTGTTTATATGATCCAAGATTCTATATTTTAAACTCTAGAAAATCCTCAAACCAATCTATACCAGAATTACTGCTAACACTGATTCATTCTCTAACGTCATAGGGTTTGTTTTTGAAATCCACGATGCAGTAAGCCTTTGGGATAGACTATCTATGTTCTAAACATTTTTCACTGGCCTGGTATAGAACACCTGGATATGACATGCCCACCAATGCAGGTTTTAAAGGATTCTAGCCTGGTAATTCTAGAGAAATTACAAAAATCATTCATTGGCCTCTTAGCCTCTTCTGCATAAACAGCACGCTACAACACTGTGGATCAGACTTGCAGAAACCTATAAAAACCTTTCTACAGGACTGCAGACATCTTTGGCGGGCATCTGATATCACCTCCTCCACGTACCTTCAGGTCATGCTCGCCTCTCCTACAGCTCATTCACTGTTCAAAGCTCAGGGCCTAAGGAGGCCAAGGTTAAGGGCTCCAACCACAGGTGGGCACCTTGGCTTGGCTCCAGCCATGGCTGGGGTGATGGCTAGTTTTATGTGTCAACTCGGCTAGGTGATACCAACCCACTTATTTCATCAAACACTAACCTAGGGGTTGCCGTGAAGGTACTTTGTAGATGTGGCTAAGTGTATCAATATATATCCGTATATTGTTCCTCTGGAGAACCTGATCGATACAGCTAGCCCGCCAGCCCCTTGATGATGGTGACCGGCCAAGGGCAAGGGAACAGTGGCCACATTCACCACCATCTCTGGGGACATCGCCTGGGGTCATGTGCCACTGCACAATGTGAATTCTTGCATAAAGAAGATACGCCTCATGGCTCCCAAGAACACCAGCTTGCCCTGTACAATCGCCACAGATTCCTTCGAGCACTACCAGAGTGACGTGGAAACAAAGACAGGGGGGAGACGGAAAGCTACTAAAGAGTGCTTCTAGGGAACCCAACTTCGAATTGGGATGAATCAGGGCATAAAGTGGAAGGAAGAAATAAGGAAAGAAGGAAAAAGGAAAATATGAAATTCTGCACTAGTCCTTCAATCGGACCCCAGTGAAAAGTGCAAACTTGTGCATCATTTCTATGGAAAAAGCACAGGAGCAAAATGCTAATGATAGTTAACACTGGACTATTCACTGCTCACCTGGAAGGCATTCAATAAGTGTTATTACTATTTTAAATTTAGGTCTATGTGCCAAGCACTATCCTAAAGGATTTACAGGCCAGCGAATAAATGGTGTGGGCTGTCTGAATTCAGAGAGCTTTATCTTAAATAATACTCCGTTTCATCCCCTAATAACTGATATAAAACTTACGCTCATGATCTGTGGGAAAAGCTGCATTCTCTTCCTCTCTGTCCATCTCTGCCCTGAGTCTAGCCTCAACTAGGCTGGACAAGAAGAAAAAAAAAAGTGTGTCCTTGAGCATATGTCACAGTGCAGCATAATCTCATTTTCTGTTTGCTCAGGAATACTTTGGAGGGAATTATCTGTGCCGCTTGCCCTCTTCAATAATCACATCCATTATGCTGACTGGGTTCACCAGGGGTCCCTCCTTCACCCTCTGTAAGGAATCAGGCACAAGCAAGTCGCAACTCTGCATTCAGTCCAAGACCCATCTGTCCCTGGGCCATTCGGAGTGTCGCCATCCCATGGCTCTAGTCTCTAAGAAGCGTATTCTTTATGTGTCCCCACTTTCTGAGCTACCCAAACTCATAAACAGAGAGATCCTACTGCTCGAGCTGAAACACATTCCAGCCTGGGAAGCTGACACAGGCAAGGCTAAGCCAGGCAGCCGCCCCTTCCCAAGAGCAGAAGCAGAACTGCAGCCCCCTGCGGAGGCATCTTGCCCTCTAGCCCACCGCAGAGATAACCGCTGAGCCGAGGAAGTCATCACCCATCCAGCAGTGTTACAAAGGAAACCTTGTCCCATTGATCAACTCAGCTTCCTCTGCAATATTGATCTGCCAGGTCCTTCCTGGAGAAAATGAGCTGGCAGGGAAGTGGGGATTGGAGGCTTTTCAAAGGAGACTTAATTCTCCACCTAATCAGATAAGGCGAAGGTTAAGAAGTCATTAATGAAAAAGGACCATTTTCCTCCGGATGAGATTAATGAGTGCCATGGTCCCAAGGGAGATGTCAAAGTACCAAAAGAAAAGGAAAGTACAGGAATTAATTTACTTTTTTTTTTACATCTTATTTTTATTCAAAGAGTACTTTGGGTTAAAAATAGAACACAGCAGTTAGAAAGTCATTTGTAACAAGCAGGTAAGATGGTCTTCTGTTTCTTGTATTAGTCACACTGGTTGGTTTTCAAGGCTGTCATCTGAATTCTCCACCACGAGCTCTATCTACCCAAGATGTGCAAGGAATTCCACAGCGGGTACCCAGCCCGGACTCTGAAGCAGAGCTTCTCAAACTCCCTCAGGCATCGGCCGCACCTAGCCATGCAGACTCTTAGGTCTGAGGGTCTTGAATCTGCCTTTTAACTACTCCAGGGTGATGCTAAGGCTGACCTCGGGGACAGGGGTAAGTGAACTAATGCGCCCCAACTAAGCCAGTCCTGCTCTTAACTCTGTAAATACATCAGCTGTATTCAGTCTCTGAACAGTCCAAGGGGATGTCCCCACTTTACAGGTAATCAATTACACTTTGGTCACTATTCACCCATAATTCATGCCTTTTCCAGTGTTCTTCGGTGGCATATCTAAGTGCACATGCCTCAGCCTATCATTCCCTATCTGAGCCTTTGAAGGCTCATCACATGTGTCTCCTCCTCCAGGAAGCCTTCCAGGCCTGGCAAGCCTAGATAAGCTGGCTTTCCTATATACACCCAATACACACTCCTATATCCTGTACTGGATGCATGGTTATCTATTACTTTGTAACAAGTACCCCAAAACTTAATGCCTCAGAACAGCAATAAACATTTATTATCTCTGACAGTTTCTGGGGTCAGGAATTCAGGACTGACATGGCTGAGTGGTTCTGGCTTAGAGTCTCTCAAGAGGTGTGCCCATCAACAGACGACTGGTTTAAGAAGATGTGGGGTGTGTGTATGCATGTATGCATATTACTCAGCCATGAAAAAGAATGAAATAGTGCCATTTGCAGCAACATGGATGGACCTAGAGATTATCATACTAAGCGAAGTAAGTCAGACAGAGAAAGATAAACATCATAATGATATCACTGATATGTGAAACCTAAAAAAAATGATACAAGTGAACTTGTTTACAAAACAGAAATAGACTCACAGATATAGAAGACAAACTTATGCTTACCAAAGGGAATGGGTGGGTGGAGAGGAGAGACAAATTGGGAGGTTGGGATTAACAGATACACACTACTATACATAAAACAGAGACTTCCCTGGTGGCACAGTGGTTAAGAATCCGTCTGCCAATGCAGGGGACAGGGGTTTGATCCCTGGTCCGAGAAGATCCCACATGCCACGGAGCAACTAAGCCTGTGCGCCACAACTACTGAGCCTGTGCTCTAGAGCCTGCGAGCCACAACTACTGAAGCCTGTGCGCCTAGAGCTCCGCAACAAGAGAAGCCACCGCAATGAGAAGCCCGCGCACTGCAACAAAGAGTAGACCCCACTCGCCACAACTAGAGAAAGCCTGCGTGCAACAACGAAGACCCAATGCAGCCAAAAATAAAAATAACTAAAATAGGTAAACAACAAGGACCTATTGTATAGCACGGGGAACTCTACTCAATATCTTGTAATAACCTGTAATGAAAAAGAATCTGAAAAAGAATATATAGCTCTATATGTATGTATGAATCACTTTGCTACACACGTGAAACTAAAACAACATTGCATATTAATTACATTTCAACTTTTTAAAAAAGAAAGAAATATAAAGAAGAAATTTGACTGGGGTAGAGGATCTGGCTCCACGGCAGCCACTCACGGGGCTGGTCGGCTGGTGCCGCTGTGGGTGGAGACCTCCGTTCCTCTTCCAGGGTGGCTTCAATGTCCTCACGACACGGTGGTGAGCTGCCCCCGTCGCGACAGAGGGTCGGCCAGGCAGACGAGATTTTCATGGCCTCGCCCTGGAAGTCACAGACTCCTCTCTGTGCTCAGGTCACTAGAAGAGAGTCACTAAGCCCTGCCCACTTCCAAGAGTTACAGGAATTAGGCTCTGCTTTTTGCAAGAAGGATTGTTAGATATTTAGAATTAACCGTCCCGCAACAGACTGTGTTTCCCAAAGATAGCTGTATCCCGCATGCTCCTCTAGAGCGAGGCCACTGCCCCATCAGAGGCAGAATGGAGTTCCCCTCCCCTTGATTCTGGGAGGGCCACTAATGTGCTGTAACCAACAGGATGTGGTGGAAGTTAAATGGCTGGCTTTCAAGGCCAGGTCATAAAACCCAGAGCACGTGTTGCCCCATGAGTTAGGACGCTCACTTTGGGAGCCCTGAACTATCAGCTAAGAAAACCTGCTACCTTGAGGCTGCCACGCCATAAGGAAGCCCAGACCACATGGAGAGAGTGTTCAATTAACAACCTCAGCTGACGTCCCAGCCAACAGCCCACCAGACCTGAGAATAATGACACCCTCAGGGTTCCGGCTCCCAGCTCTGAGGTCTTTCCACTGAGAACCAGACGTCCTGGAGCAGAGTCTAGGCGTTCCCACTGGGCCCTGTTCAGATTCCTGACCCACAGATTCCATAGGCATAAAATGGTTGCTTCAAGCCACTAAATTTGGGGGTAATTTGTTACACAGCAATCAGTAACTGGAACACACACTGCATTATAACTGTCTGCTTATTCTCTCTCTCCCCTTAGATCGTTAGACTGCAAGCTCTTCTAGGGCACAGGGCTGCGTCTTACTCCTTCTTATGAAGCCAGCACTCAGAACAGTGCCTGGCATGTAATATGTGTTAAACAAATGTTTGTTAAGTGAATAATGAATGAATAAGAGTTTGTGGAGTTTTGCCAGGATAGTTCTTTGGCTGGAATTCAGAAGAACCACGGTTGGAACAGAACTGCGCCTGTCCAGCTGAGATACCCATCTTCCCAGCCCTTGTAGAGTTGTTTGTTGTAGTTTCATCCTGCCTTTCTTGTGACCTTTGAAATTCACCCTGAAAGCATTTAATCAGGGACTCTCTCTGCCCGTGCAAAGATGCATATCGTTAACATACATAAACAAATCATGATTACAAACACGGTTGTGACCACAAAGCCAAAAAGATATTTATGTTTAATTTTGATGCTAGGTTGTTAAATGTTTGGAAAACAATTTCAAACTCTTGAGTTGATTTTACCTTCTTAACTTTAGATATTTAGATATACAGGCCAGAAGTTGTGTTTGAAAAATTAAAATTCTTCTCAGTTGCATCCAGGAGTTGAATGCATTTACTCTCCATATTAATAAATGCATACAAAGGGGATTAATAGTGTGTTTGTTAACACTTTGTATATCTTTATATAAATGTGGAATATATTTTATTATATTTTTCTTTTCTTTGTGGGGGAATATATTGTAAACATGCCTGAAGTTTGAGAAAATGGTCTCTACGTTAGTCTGGATGGAAGTTTCAACCACTGCATTTTCAAAATGTCTTTCACTTGCTCCAGTGCCTTTTTAAATTATTGTATTGGATTTAATAACAAATACCTCCAATTTAATAGTTAAATAACCAATCTTATAACCAGCTCCAGCCCTGAAGGTAAATACTCCAGTTGCTACTAATCCCCCACCAAGTCTCCCCTTCCGTCTAGATGTACCCCACAGGCACAGACAATTATCTAGAAACTGCACTCAGCTCGCATCATCGCATTACCTCATGATTAAGTTTAACTCTCCCAAATTTTACAAACGCTAAAATCTAAAAAAGCAAACAAAATGTCAGTCAAAACTGATCTATAGTTGTTTGTCATCAGCAGCTGCTTAAAAAAAAAAAGTGTTTTCTCAAATTCAAAAAATGTATATGCTTTGGTGTCAAGCATAGTAGTAGATACATGCTGTGCCGTGCTTGACAAAAGAGGCGGGAATAATTTTTCCCCCGAATTAAATGCGTATTTGCAGTGAAGAAAAGCTTTGAATGATTTTTTCCTTCCTTTCCTCCCTGTTGTACTACCTTGGAAATATTAGAGTCAGCTAATTACAGTTGTAGTTTAAAAAAAAAAAAAAAGCAGAATCACCCCCAAATCTGAAAGATTATCAAGTTTAAAAATACACCTGCTGTGAATGCCTACATGACACTGCCGATTAAAAAGCACTGGGGAGAATTGCAAGATGCAGCAGGCCTCAGCCTCACCACCAGCGACTGAACAGGAGAGCGTGACGGTCCATCTGTGGACACTGTATGTTGTAAAGAAATGCTGACTCGCCCAGGGTCAAACAGATACATGATTTACTCGCACGACTGATCCCAAAACACATACCTCCCACCCCTAGTCCACCCCGCCTCCCTCCAGGCTGCCCCCACACACACAGGGGGCATGCACGCCCCCCTGACCTCAGGGTCCCGTGCAAGCTGCTCTCCAGGCTCGGCCAGAGAAACTGAGGCCGTGGAGCTAAACGGCCAGAACCAACCCGAGTTCCTTTCACCTCTACCTCCTGATGCTGAGGCTCGAGCATTCTCTTCCTGCATCAACTCTGGGCAATAATTCAGGCAATATCAAGGATGACCCAGAGGGACACTTTAAGGTGTCCTGAAAGACACCTGAAAGAGCAACACTCCCCAGCCAGAGGGGGCAGAGGCCCTGAAGTGCATCTCAAGTATAAAGGAATCCTGTTATTTCTACTCAGGATGCCCCCAACTTGCATGGAAGTTTAACTAGATAAATACCTGGTTTTAAAGCAAGAAGCAGTAACAGTTTCAGGGGGGAAAAAAAAGGAAGAAAGGAAGGAAGGAAGGAAGGGAGAAAGAGAGAGAAAGAAAGAAAGAAAGGAAGGAAGACAGAAAGAAGGAAGGAAGGGAGGAAGGAAGGAAGAAAAAGAAAAAGGCAACATGAAATTCGCTATTGGCAAAAAACAAAACATCGAGTTAAGGTAAACCAATTTTGAGAAATAGTAGAGGAAAAAAGCCATTGTAAGAGTTGAAATTACAATAACAACAACAAACATGCTAACAGAAAACCTTCTATTTTTTTTGGCCTCCTTTTCAAAGTAGCTGCTTCTAACACAGGACATTGAAATAGTCCTCCTACACTTCCAGTTCCTGGGCAAGATGGAGTAGACACACTTCTTCCTGTTCTGCTAACTAGAGGGCATTCTATACATAAGACGCCTCTGAAGGTGGAGAGAAGGTGAGGATCAGCTGAGGATCTGAGTGAAGACACGCCGGTGAGTCCCTGGCACTCACTTACACCTCTTCACGCACGCCAGGCTGCGCTGTAGATGCTGGAAGTGGCAGTGACCGGAAAAGCGTGCTCTCTCTACCTGAGAGACCAGGCAAAAGGCAGTCCAGCAAGACAGAAAACTTCTAGATGTTAACTGCCCTACTCCCACCGAACATCACGGAAAAAACCGTGGCCACATCCTGAGCCCCACCAGCAAAGGCCCAGGTGGGGAACCATTTTCGGGCTTTAATGAGGCACCCCTACAACTCCCCCACCTGCCGGGTGGTGTCCGAGAAGGCTGACTGGGGAGCTGGAACTTTCCCCATCCTCCAGTGGGAACAAGGCCCCCTGCCTCGGACATAATAAGGCAGAGGGGTCTGCCCCACCCCACCAGGGTGGTGTCAGTGGAGGCCTGGCATCGAGTCCAGACGCCCACCTTGCCCAGCAGTAACGAGGCACCCTTCACCCATCCAGGGTGTTCATGGAGGTATAGTGGGGAACCTAGACTTCCACCCCTGCCACGCAGTAGCAAAGCAATACCCCTTTTCCCCTCTAACGCAGTGTCTGAGGAAGCCTGCTAAAATAGACTGAAATAAGATGCAGAGTCTCAAAACAGAATGGCCCAAACATCCAGGATACAATGAAAAATCACTGTGCATACCAAGAACCAAAGGAGTCTCAACTTTAATGAGAAAAGACAACTGACACAGACCAACACTGAGACAAAACCGACATTGGAATTATGTAACAAGAATTTTAAAGGGGCCGTCGTAAAAATGCTTCAACAGCAATTATGAACACACTTGCAGTAAATGAAGAGCCGAAAGTCTTGGCAAATAAACAGAAAATGCAAAGAAGAACCAAAGGGCATTTTAGGAACTGAAAAAGCAACAAGCAAAATAAGAAACACAATGGATGGACTCAAAAGAGGAAAGAATCGGTGAACTCGAAGATGGAACAGTAGAAAGTAACCAGTCTGAACAACAGAGAGAAATGAGGCTGAAAGACAGACTAAGATAGTCCTTCTAGTCACTCAATGGAATATTCCAAGGAATTCCAGCGTTCTTAGAAAGTATAAAGCTATTATCTGGGCACTATTTCCAGATGTGAATTTAAGAGTCTTACATTTCCCCACATCTTTGTAGGCTGAGTTGATCTCTCCTGCAAAAAAGAGTGGGCACCCAATCAGTGATTCTACTAATCCTCTGGAAGTACAATTGCTAAAACGTCCTTTGCTACTTTAAAAGTAGCAGTGGAGCTCTATTTACAACAGCCAGGACATGGAAGCAACCTAAAAGTCTATTAACAGATGAATGGATAAAGACGATGTGGCACATATATACAGTGGAATATTACTCAGCCATAAAAAGGAATGAAATTGAGTTATTTGTAGTGAGGTGGACAGACCTAGAGTCTGTCGTACAGAGTGAAGTAAGTCAGAAAGAGAAAAACAAATACCGTATCCTAATGCATATATAGGGATTTTAAAAAGCGGTACTGACGAACCTAGTGGCAGGGCAGGAATAAAGACGCAGACGTAGAGAATGGACTTGAGGACACAGGGAGGGGGAAGGGGAAGGGGAAGCTGGGCTGAAGTGAGAGAGTAGCACTGACATATTATGGGGAAGGATGCACACCTCTGTGACTGTATTAGAAGTCATTAAAATGTACACTTTTATATGGCTGATTTGTACGGTATGTGAATTATATCTTAATAAAGTTATTAGAAAAAATAAGTAGCAATGGAATCACTGAAGGGCTAAGAACCCCTCCTTCTCCTAGTGGACTGGCTTGTGCCCACCTGCTCTCTGGTGAGTACCAGGACCTCTCCCCTCCCCCCGGCACTGAGGCCAGTTCTCAGGGAAAACAAACCTCCCAGGTCACGTGATCAGTACCCAGGGTCTTTTTGTTTTTTGTTTTGGTACCAACTGTTATTCAGGGCACCAGCCTATTCTATGAGATGCTATAAAGCTGGGTAAACATGTTTGATAAAACAAGTATACTGCAATGAATTCATTCTTTCAGCAAATACTTATTAGTGCCCCAGGGTGCCAAGCACTGTTCTACACAGCTGAGACACAGGACCTCGGGGCAGAGATCCCTGAAATAAGCTCAAATTCCAGTGAAGTGGGGGCAGGGAGGGGTGGAGAGAGATGATGATAAACAATCAACATAAAAAATGAATTAGTATAGTAGCAAGTGACATTCCCCTGCTACAAAAGAGAAATGATAGAATAGTGTACGGAGGATGGGGATGGGTGGAGGTTGGTTATTGGGCAAGGGAGATGAATAGTGACTGCGCGTGTGTGACCCAGCGGCAGAGCAGGGCAAGTGCGAGCAGCGGTTCAGGGGGCAGGGGGGAATTCTGAGCGCCACACCATGTGCTGTCTGTCAGCAGTGCCCCCGCCGGGTGAGGGAAACGCAGCCCGTGGCCTGAGTGAGAGCTCAACACTGAGACGTAGATTTAGAATGATCCAAGGGACGTCCTGAGGATTTTTATCTTTTGTGTTCTTAGAAGAGGTAGAATAATGAGAACTGAAGGAGAGATCATTTCTGAGGACTTACTACTTTCCCCAGCTCATGACCCTGTTAGTGTCACTCAAAACGAGGCTGGGTTGGGTTCAAATTCTAAGACAAAAGACACTGTCGGTTAGTTTAAAAAACAGATTTTTCTGAAAACCAATTTTACATTTCAGTGTTTTTTTAATATGAAATTAGCTACCAAGAAAAACACTGTAGTACTAAAAAGTAAGCTACGTGATATTCAGATAAGTCTCTCAAGATGTTTCTGCATGGAATTACCCTCCCAACATACATGCTTATATGTCTGTCATCCCTGCAGTGTTGGCAACCCTTCTTTTTTATTCCCACATTAAAGCCCTTTGTTCTTTAAAAAAAACTTTTTTTATCGAAGTATAGTTGATTTACAATGTTGTGTTAGCTTCTGTTGCACAGCAAAGTGATTCAGTTAAGTATATACATATATATTCTTTTTCATATTCTTTTCCATTAGAGGTTATTACAAGATATTGAATACAGTTCCCTGTGCCATACAGTAGGACCTTGTTGTTTGTCTCTTTCATATAATATTACTGTGTATCTGTTAATCCCAAACTCCTAACTTATCCCTCCCCCCCACCCCCCTTTCCCCTTTGGTAACCATAAGTTTGTTTCCTATGTCTGTGAGTTTGTTTCTGTTTTGTAAATAAGTTCATTTGTATCATATTTTAGATTCCACATGTAAGTGATACAAAATGATATTTGTCTTTCTCTGTCTGACTTACTTCACTTAGGATAATCATCTCTAGGTCCCTTCATGTTGCTGCAAATGGCATTATGTCATTGAAAGTCCCTTGTTCTTAATAGCTCAACACAACACACATATACACACCCCTTATACAAATGTGCACACACACGCACACACGCCAGACAGTATTAACATCTGCAGATTTGAGGGTTCCCCTGAACACACAACACTCAAAATTTAAGACAGAATCCAATAGGGCATGCAACAACTCCTATCTCTAGAGGCCAATTTGAGTTCACTCAAAACAACAGTAACAAAAATGCTTGCAATGGGCAACTTGACTGAAAAAGTGACTATCATTCATCACTCAGATTTTCAAGATTCATAGCTACAGGAAAAAAATTAGAAGAAACAGAAAATAATTAGAGATGCTCAAAAGAAAACTACTGAGCGCCAATGGATTTAAATAAAGAATTCTTTCCCAAGTATTTACATAAGGTACAAAAATACTTAACTTGAATTCCATCAATTCATAATTGGTAACAATTCAAACAGAAGCCTGGATGAAATGTATAGCTGCCCAACAGGAAAAAACTGTTAATAATCAGATGAAGCAATATAATCAGAACCACCGCGGAGAACGTAAACAAAAAGGGTGAGTACGCGCTGGAAGAAAGCCCTGCAAACATCACCATGATCTTGTGTGTCAATTCCTGGGAAAACGTATCACATCCAACAGGGAAGGCTGGCTTTGTCAAGGACACAGAAATGCAAACCAAATGGGAAAAGCTGGGGTGCACATAAATCAGCTTGAAACCTGGTGATAAGAGATCAGAATGGGGCCGGAATGAGGGAGATTCCTCATCAAATTGGAAACCTGATGTGTGAAAGGAGTCCCCTCCCTCCAGAGGACAGACCAAATCCCAGAGCCTGGCTCAAAGGGGATCGGCTGCTTCTTCCTCTACTGCGGGAATTAATCCGCGAGCTCACAACAATTTCTCCGACAGCTTGCGATACAGTATGTGTCACGGGTCTGGATAAAAGAGTTTAATGACCACTCGTTTATGAGGAAAGTGTTGCCGAGCCACTAGAAAAAGTTTTTGCAAATTTAACTGTAAAATGTGTATGGTGGTGACAGAGGCAGAAAGAGGAGGGTGTTTTTGCTGTCCCCTTTGTTACTCATCCTGACAGCCTGCACCCAACCTTACAAACGGAGGAGCTGGGACCAGCAGAACCGGGGGAATCTGAAGGCACAGGCCAGGAGAGACTGAGAACAAGAGTCAGAACTAGACAGGGCAGGGCTTCCCGGGTGGCGCAGTGGTTGAGAGTCCGCCTGCCGATGCAGGGGACACGGGTTCATGCCCCGGTCCGGGAAGATCCCACATGCCGCGGAGCGGCTGGGCCCGTGAGCCATGGCCGCTGAGCCTGCGCGTCCGGAGCCTGTGCTCCGCAACGGGAGAGGCCACAGCAGTGAGAGGCCTGCGTACTGCAAAAAAAACTAGACAGGGCAGGAGGGCACTGAGACCATCGCTGAGGGAAGATGAGACCAGAGGCCCAGGTAACAGCCCTGGGGCGTCGGAGCAATCCTGTGAAGGCGGAAACCAATCCCAGCCTTGCAACTGCCTGAGCTGAGCTGAATACGGGGAAAGTCACTTCTCTGATCTACTCTACGTTTCCCTATTTATGCGTTGGAAGAAGTCCATCAGCATCATTTCTGGCCTCAGAGGAGCTGCCAAGGGCTGATTTAATCCTCAGGCCAGCAGTGATGTGCCTGGTGCCTGCACTCGGCCGTCAGAATCCCTCCTGGGAAAGCGCCTGCGAAAAGGACAGTATTTCAAACTATATTGTATTGTGTTTCTAGTTGTAGTCTTTCCAAAGTATGCCCTTGTTGCCTCCCAAACCTATTCTGCTAGCGCTCTTTAGACAGGGCTATGATCAAGGCAACAGGACCAGCCGCTGCAGTTTTGTAACGAGTTCACATCCAGCTTGAAGCCAACAAGTGTTTCCTTGGTGAGGCTGTAGCTATGCTCTTTATATAATATTTTAAATACTGATCTAAATCCCCCAAGGGGAATATCTAGAGTCTTCTCATTTCTACAGACCTGAGTTACAATGGTAATACTCACTATTAACCGAGTCGTGTCCTAAAACCCAACCGCAACTTAGCGGGAGAGAGACTGTGCGAGTGACAGCAGGGAGGAGCCGCGTGGTAGGAGCGCGGGTCACGCGGGGAGAGGGCAGCGTTGACTGCAACCTGGCTGTGGGGACTGGCCGACGTGGGCTGGTGCAGCCCCTGGCCGGAGAACAGCCGGCACGGGCTGGAAGGGAGGTTTCTAGCTGGGCTCTTTCATCCTCTCCCAGGGCTGAGTCACTTCTCGCGAGAGACCCTCATGTGCCGAATTGGGTAGGTCGCTCCCACCAGGATAATCAGGTTGCTCCTAAATATGTGATGATTCATGTACAGTTTTTATCCCAGCAGCCAGCTTCTTCAAGCAGAACGGAACAGATCACATTCCCATTTCTCCTACTAGAGGCAGGCTGGGCGGGACAAAACGTAGGAACGGAGTCCAGCCCCTTCGCACCGGGTTAGCGTCTGCCCGGCTGGATGCTCATGTAGCAACAGCTGCAGGGAAAGGCTTCCATCTTGGGCTTGGCTGTGGTTTGGAAGGTTGCAGGAAGCTTTTAACAGGTCTCCCCCTCAGCCCTGCCCCAGTGCATCCTCCATCTGACACCCGATACATTTTTAAAAGCACACACTCCAACAGCGGAATGCCCTTTAATTCAATTCAGCAAGCATTTATTGAGCACCTTCTGTTGAGCACATCCCAGGCGCTGTGCTCTTGGGGTGGGGCACACAGTGACAGGAAGCCCCAGCTTCTGACCTCAGGTACTGAGCACCGTCCTCCCCTCCACCCCCCACCCCCACCACCAATGTCTCTCCTCAGCTGCACTTCCCACCCTCAGCTTCAGGTGGAAGGACCGCGTGCTCCTTGGGGACTTACTGCCTGTGCTTTCATGTCACCACCCCTGTGCTTCCATGTCACCACCCCTGTGCTTCCATGTTCTCTTGCTCATCCGTCTGCCTTCCTTCTTGCCTTCCTTCCTTCCCGTCTTTCTTTCCTTCCTTCTTTCTTTCTTTCTTCCTCTTTTTCCTGATTTATACTCTTCCCATCTTTCATGGTGGAAATGTTATGAGTCAGGCCACAGCCATGAGATGCCCAAGATGAAACCGTGACAAGGAACTTAGGACAAGAAAGCCTGAAGGCAAGGAAAGCACAACACGAGAACAGCACATTCAGCAGGTGGGGGAGAAGATCCAGACCAGCCCCTCTAGGAAGTGAGGGCGGAGGCGAAGACCCAGGATGGAAACACG
Source organism: Lagenorhynchus albirostris (assembly GCF_949774975.1). NCBI lineage: Eukaryota > Metazoa > Chordata > Mammalia > Artiodactyla > Delphinidae > Lagenorhynchus > Lagenorhynchus albirostris. The sequence continues at coordinate 7,081,197 of NC_083106.1, read as the reverse complement.
GAGGAGTGTCATCCTAAAAGAGAGCTGGGGGACCAGCCGGTGCCTGAGCATTTCTGGAGCTTTCCCTGGTGCAGCACAGGGAGGGAAGGGTGCTGTGAAAGCCACTGCACTGCACAGATGAAACCGAGCCCAAGGTTGCAGGAAAGCAGCTGGAGAGCTGTCTGCCTCAGGGCAGGAGAGACTGGGCACCCGGGTGGCCCCCGTCCTCCTATAGCTCTCCCCCCCGGAGCCCTGAGAGCATGGCCCCGGCTCCCCCGGCAACTGTTAATTTATTCCCACCTCAGCCCACACCCCCAATGTGGGGTCAGGACTCTTCCTCAAACAGAGGCAGCACCAATGTGTCTTTCGGTCCAAATGCATCCCAGTCGCCTTTGTTAGACTATGAAGGAGACTTGTCAGATCTGGAGGGAAGCGAGCTCTCGGCAGCCTCACGAATTTGGCTTTAGCTGAATGTCATTTTATGTTAGTTTTCTGCAATCCCCGTCAACAGGCCATGGAGCAAGAGAGAAGAAAGTGGGTCTGAACCAGAACACAGAACAGCCATCCATCTCTGGGGGCAGAGAAAGGCTGGCGGCCCTTCTCGGAAGGATGCACGTATAAAAGTTTTACCTGTAGACATAGATTGACTCACTTTTGTCTACTCCATCCAATTTGAGATGCATATGGAGTGGTAATGCTGTATTAATGACAAAGGAGTGGGCACATATACCTAAAAATGAGACGTTATAGTGGATTGGTGACTGTATATTGGGACTTTCAGAGTTCAAGCCACCAGTGGGAACCTTGGGAACTTTTTTTTGGGGGGGGGTGGTCATTGTACTGATGGTTCCAGTGAGTGGGCCTCTTAGCTCTGGCAAGCGTCTCAGTAATCATGTGTGTGCTTGGCTCCTGGATATAAAGACTAGAACGTCTGAGGTTCAAATGTTTATCATGGGTTTAGAATATAATTTTTTACCCATACTGTGTGAGAGACACACTCGTGCTGAAGAACCAAGTGGTGTGCTGGGAAATCCTAGCCCTGACTCACAGCTTTGCCAATTTCCATGGTGTAAATACTCTCACCAGGTTGATGTCAGGCTGCCAATTGTGATCACTGACTGCGGAGCTGTGTAGCGTTTCTACTGCACACACACAATCAACATAACCTCCAGAGTAAGAGTCAAATGCAGTAAACCGACTAGGGAGAGAGAAAAGCCAGCGTTGAGCACCTATTGCCTTTGTTTCATAAGACAATTTATTGTGAGTTTCTAATGGTGTTTAATAACTGACTTGGAGGGCTTCCCTGGTGGTGCAGTGGTTGAGCATCTGCCTGCTAATGCAGGGGATACAGGTTCGAGCCCTGGTCTGGGAGGATCCCACATGCCGCGGAGCAACTAAGCCCGTGCGCCACAACTACTGAGCCTGCACGTCTGGAGCCTGTGCTCCGCAACAAGAGAGGCCGCGATAGTGAGAGGCCCGCGCACCACGATGAAGAGTGGCCCCCGCCTGCCACAACTAGAGAAGGCCCACGCACAGAAACGAAGACGCAACACAGCAAAAACAAACAAATTAATTAATAAACTCCTACCCGCAACATCTTCTTAAAAAAATAATAATAATAATAACTGACTTGGAGAAGTCCCGACATTCTAGAAGCTGGCTCTGGTGACACTACCGGCTGTAGCGATAGCATCGTGACTCAGACTGGGCCAGGTGCTGGAGCCGGGGGGGGAAGCCCCGTCCTCCTTGGTGGCAGAAGTGACGGGAAGAAGAGCTCGAAGCTGCAGGCAGCTGTGCTTTGTGCAGAAAGCCCACCAGCGGGAGTGAAGAACCAGGGCCACCAGCATAGAGATGCTAAGCGGGGGAGGGGGCGTCACAGCATGCCAGCTCCTGCGTCCAGCGGACACTCCGGTGTTCACTTCCTCCCTGTGGTTGGCGCTGCGAGCTAATGAGGTCCTGATCCGTGCTCAGTACCCCAGCACCGAGAGCTCTGGCAAACGTCCCCCCTGTGCCGTCTCACCCTTCACGCAAGGACTTCTGTGCTCTGAGGTCCAGCTGATGACACCCCCTTTCTGAAGCCTCCCTGACTGGTCCAGCCCCCGTAAACTCTTCTCTCCCCTCTGAAAGCCTGCAGTCCTTGGGTCTCTACCATATTACTTAGGAATGAGCTACAGTCTTGTGTCTCCCGTCTGGGTCTTCCAATCAACGACATCCTGCAGGTTCCATAAACCTCTCGCCAGGGTCCAGTTGGACAGTTCGCGGTACGACGGCTCACTCCAGGCCCCGAGCGGTCACCCCACTCGCGCATTCGATGGGGCTCATGCTCTAGGCAGCAACAATGCAGGAGGCTGGCTCACTCCTTTCAGCGAGGAGGGAAGAGCCAGGAAGCACGGGGAGAGGGGGACTCATCCTTCCAGGGCTGGAGGGGACGGAGCAGGCACGGGCTCTATAAGCAGCGAAGGCAGTTTTGTGACCGGACTGGATGGGGGTTCGTCAAGTCAGACCTCAGGTCTCTAGCCAAGTACACCTGCCAGGGGCCTTCTGTGGAGGGTGTCACTTTACTCCCTGAATGTGGTCACCCCTCCTTTAACGCCAAGAGAATAATCATAAGCATCACACACACATTACTCTGATGTAAACGACATGAAAGAGAGTCTCTCCTTTCACGTGTCCTGTCCAGTCAGGCGTAGCCAAAATGAGTGTGAACGGCACGAATGTGACCTCAAATGCAATGTCAGCAGACACGTGAGCCCGCCAAACAAACCTCACTTGTTTTCATTATTGCCGAACTGATGCAGCTCCTTTCTTCCCTGAGAAAGACGACGAGCTAAACACACACACACACACACACACACACACACACACACGCACACGCGCGTTGTATTTACACAACACAGGATGAATGGCTGCAGTGTTTGCCCAGAGAACATTCCAACTACACGTCCCATTAGAGTGTCTGTCAAAAAAGCTCCTTGTAAAACACAAAGTGGTGAATTCTTAGGATAAAAGGCAGGTTAAGGATAAAACTAATGCCTGGGAGTGAACAGCACCATAATACGTGTTGCCCGTGGCTTAAGATCCCCCACAAGGAGCAGGAAATGAACACGAGCTGGGTGACTAGTTCTGGGGACGGTCTAGGTCTGGGCACCTGCACTTGGACCAGTGAGGTGACCGACCTGTCAGTCTGCCTGGGGCGTCCCAATCTTGTCAGCGGGAGGCAAGCCGGGAAGGCCGGTCACCCTCCAGACCACCTGGGGCCAACGGGGGCCACACAGGAGGAAGAGGCAGATGGGGGAGAGCTTCCCCAACGCGCTGAGCCCTCGCCTCCCACGGCCCCCCCGCCCAGCCCCTGCTCTACGGACACGTATCAGGTGAAGTGGTCGCCAAAGCAGGCCTGGTTTCTAACTCACGTTCCTAACCTTCTGGCCAGTTCAGAACATTTTTATTGCCGAAAGTTTTTAATTCTGTTGTCTTAAACACAGTGTGTTATGCTCTCTCCAACGTCCAAGTGATGCCACACCAGCCTCTCCTTCCATCCCTGCCTAAGCACACCTGTACCTCGGTCAGTGCTTTCTCTACTCGGTGCTCACTTTGTCTGAGACAAATCCTCATATTCTTTTTGAAACTCTGAGGGTGGCCTCATCAGGAAGCCGTGGCCACACTCCCCTCGGCACCCAGACTGTGGCAGGCCCCCTGCACCCTACCTACCACGTGACTGTTCCCAACCCGAGTCCTAAAGCTGGAAGGAATCCTAGAGGTCCTCTGAGCAGCTCCCCCGGAAGGTCAGTGGTTTGAGCGCCTTCCCCTCCCTGAACGTCAGTCCCAGTCTCCACCGAGTTCGCAGAAGGGACTCCCAGCTTCCCAAGGCTCCTGCTCTGTTCCTGGATGGTTCCTGTCATTAGCGGTCTTTGCATGTGTTTCCAGTCACTTTCCCCAGATGCTCAACTCCTACCTTCACAGGTTATGAGATACACCTGGGCCCTCTTCAAGCACCGACAGCCACGCAGCCTCTCAGGCCCGTCTCCCTGCAGCCCCCAGTGTCTCCTCCCACGATCGTCCCGCGTCCCAGGCGCATCATCCTCACGCATTCCGGGTATCAGAGCTCCGTTGAAAGCACGCTGAATCCCAGCCGTGCCACTCTTGGCTGACTAAGTGGGGATTAAGGCAGGAATACCTTCACCTTAGATTTTTATAGCACAGTAAAATTTACTTCCCTCCTTTTACAAATGAAAAAATGAAGCCCCAGTCACCAAAGTGGCCAGGCCAGTGCAGTTATGTTAGGGGACACCTGGGCAGGTTACCCCTCCATGGCCCTAGACACAGGATGCTCATATCAAACCTCCAAAACAGCTACATGGGAACCACCAGGGACCCTAAGAATGTCCGAGAAGACCTACTCTGCACAGTGCTTTCCACAGGAGGTAGCCAGGTATTCTGAGATGGGAGAGTGGGATAGGATATATTTTAAAATATTGTGATAGAACACCAAAGCATTTCTAGGATTTTTTTCTTCAAAAAAAAATGTGGAAGTGGGGAAGACTTTTAATCTAATATCTGCCCTCCTTTCTGGAGAACTGGGATAGGACCAGAGAAGGGATGCTCGAAAGTGTCTGAAAAGCCTCCAATGCCACCTGGACCCAAGATACACTGAAATAGAGGAAAATATGGACATTCTTTTGGCCATCAGTGTTCCCTTTGCTTTGGAGCTTATTTCTATGAAGGCTGTTTCCCCCTTGCTTCTAACTGTGCTATTTAAATTCTATCTCCAGTATGCTGACACCCAAACCCATAGGCTAAGGCAGTGGTCTTCAAATGATTTTGACTGTTTAAATTTTTTAAAAATATGCACAATTAGCATATGCAAATTTTATACACAATAAATTTTTGTTTTACATAAAATATATACAATTTTTAAATCTTATCTATATATATGGTAAAAAACCATAAATTGGAAGCTCTGAGGTTTTGCGGTACGTGGGCATCTCACTGCTGTGGCCTCTCCCCTTGTGGAGCACAGGCTCCGGATGCGCAGGCTCAGCGGCCATGGCTCACGGGCCCAGCCGCTCCGCGGCATGTGGGATCCTCCTGGACCGGGGCATGAACCCGTGTCCCCTGCATTGGCAGGTGGACTCTCAACCACTGCGCCACCAGGGAAGCCCAAGGTTTTCTTTTTATGTCCTAATGGCTCGTCTTGTTTTCCTCCTAGGGAATACCCAGCCCACTTTGAAGATCACACCCAGCTGTCTCATGAAGTTACAAGACACCAAAGTCAAGCTTATAACCTAATTTGAAAGCTGTAACCTAAGTCACAAGTGCAATTTAATGCCTGCGAAAACAAACGGGCACCTTGGCTGAGAACTAATTTATTTATAAACCACATCAACGGCGAAGACACCTTGCTCTAAGGTAAGCATCTGCTCACACAACTCAGTATCACATTTGTATTCCTAAACCTGCTGTTTCTTTAATACGTCTTAATACATCTATTTGAAATTGAGTGATTAAGCTCTCTATTTAAAATACAAGGTCACTTTTTCTGAGGAAGAATCACACATATATCCTGTACTATGAGTAAAACATATATATTTACATGTACACACACACGTATATTTAAGATACAGAAATAGACTGTTACTCAAAATAAACGAGGCATGCTATAGCATAGTCACATTACTCGTTTTTAAAACTTAAAAACAATCCAGCATCCTCACCTATCACTCTCCTTTCACTGAATCAGTTGCATAAAATGAGGCCATTTGTGTATTTACCATGCTTCCAATCTCCAGGCATATCAACTACACAGCTGTGATATTTATTGATGAACTGAGCTAATAACACACTGATGTAATAATCAGCTCTCAATGCCAATATTTTTTCCCCTATATAAACAAAAGGGTGTTGACACAAAAGGCTAATTTTGTAACAAGCTTTGTGTGGAGAAGGTCAGCAAAGTAAACACCCAATTCTAAACAAAAGCGTTCCCTAAGAACTGAGCCGGAGTGTAACACTGATCTGGAAGAAAAGACGCTGGATCTGAAGGGAGCCGGGGAGTCGGCTGCCGGGATCCTTCAGAATGAAAGATCCAGGTGTGCGCAGGCCAACGGAGCACACCGCCTGGGCCAGATGACTTCATTCCCGTTACTTCTTTACGCAAAGCAAGGAGAGGAAGAAAAGATTTGTGACCCCTTTATGGCCGGAGAGGTTGTTACTAAGACAGACCTGAGCATTGCATTACGGGCAGGCAATTCCCTTACCCCATTCATTCACCTTGGAGAACTTCTTCCAGGTTCGAAGGACAGTTTCATTCGAGTTTTCCTAGGCAGAATGCTTTGGTGATTAGCCAAAGCAGTTCTGGACTTAGAGAGAGAGTACGCAGAGAGATAAAAATAAATGCCAGTTGAAAATATACGGAACCCAGGATGATAGAAACCTACAAGCCTTCGTCTCCATTCATCAGAAGATCTGCCCCACGGGCCAGCCTGGACACACACGTGCTGGTCACTGGCTGGACCAGTGGGACTGCTGCCTCCAGATGAGGCTTCTACACTTGGCCACCTTCCTCCACGTCCAGTGTCACCAGCCCCACTTCACTCATGGGAGATCCCTGACTTTAAGAAGCAGGAAAGAGGGATTCTCTGGCTTGGTCCATAAATAAAAAGCAAGGTCTTCAGGCTGTATAATCTCTCATTCCCTGTATTGCCAGTAAAACGATGGGGGGAAGCGGAGCAGAAGCCAGGCGAGGGGGGGAGGAGGGAGAAGGGAGAAATAAACAGCATCACTCATGTCGGTGCCATGCAATGGCCTTCACTCTGCACTTCACAGGCACAGTGGGAGAAAAAAGACTTAGAACGCAGACTGCATTGGTTTTCTGGAGCTGCTGTAACAAAGTACCCCAAACTGGGGGCTTATGAAGGGAACCCTCCAGGGTTCTGGAGGCCAGAACCCGAGATCACGGTGTGGGCAGGGCTGCTTGCCTCTGAGGCTGCAGGAGGATCCACTCTGGCCTCCCCCCTGGTTTCTGGTCTCAGTGTCTTCACATCGTCTTCTTCTGTGTCTGCTGCCTCTGTGTCCACGTTTCCCCCTTTTACAAAGACACAGTCACCATGGATCGGGGCCACCCGATTTATATATATATAAATTTATTTATTTATTTTGGGCTGTGTTGGGTCTTCATTGCTGCGCACGGGTTTTTCTTTAGTTGCGGTGAGTGGGGGCTACTCTTCGTTGCGGTGCGTGGGCTTCTCATTGCAGTGGCTTCTCTTGTTGGGGATCACAGGCTCTAGGCATGCGGGCTTCAGTAGTTGTGGCACACGGGCTCAGTAGTTGTGGCTCACGGGCCCTAGAGCGCAGGCTCAGTAGTTGTCACACACAGGCCCAGTTGCTCTGCGACATGTGGGATCTTCCTGGACCAGGGCTTGAACACGTGTCCCCTGCATTGGCAGGTGGATTCTTAACCACTGCGCCACCAGGGAAGTCCCGGGGTTTCTGCTTTGGTCAATTGACAGCCAGTTACCCGCACTCCCTCTGGCAGGTGATCCCCACCTGGTACTGATAAGGGTGAATCTGCAGACCTTCAGAGAGAATACCCAGGTCCTGGGTCGCGACTCCCCAGCAAAGGTACCAGGAGGTCCACACTTCAGCGGGATCAAAGATAGCCATGGGAAGGGTCAGGACCAGGGGCCTGGGGACAAGCTACCAAAGACCTTTTCTGACATCTTGGGGGTGATAACTATTGTGACAAGTGAAGGAGTCAAACATGCTCATAACAGAAAAGAGTGAAAAGTCAGCTTGGACTAAAATAAGAAAAAGCAGCCGTGCCATTAATCACGCTGGGAAGATATGGAAGAGCCGGCCGCCAAGTGAACAGCTCGTGTTATTTCTCCCAAGGTCGCTCTGGAAAACGCCACAGCGACCCCCTCCTTGGCGGATCACTTTCTTACCAAAGACACCCTGGACTGGCCTTGTATGTTCCTGGCACAGGGGGACACGCAGCTGTGGCCCTCGCCTCATGACACACACAGCGACGTGTCTAATCCCCGCTTCTCCTGGTCCTGCTGAGAAACAGAAACCTCAGGAACACCCATCCCTCCTCCCTTGTCTTAGACACCCCCTCCCCCTTTCCCCCAACCCTGGCCAGGATCTATCGCTATGTGGATACTCTGGGTAAAAGGGGGGGATTGCTTCCCCAGGGCCTGCTCCCCAGGGAGCCAGGTGCCTCTGAGAAATCCCCCGCCAAGTGGATCAACAACTTCCGTCTGGAAAGCAGTTCACGGAGGAAGTCCAGCAACAGATCCCGGGGGGCTCCTGGCGGTGTTCGCTCATCTGGAGTTCCCTCCACCCTCCCCGGCGAGGGGACCCCCTTCCATCTCCACTTCCACTTCAGCTGCTCCAGTGCTGTCCCCCTCTTCAGGGTGACTGACCGGGGACCAAGTCTGGGCGGGGAGGCACTGAGGACACCTGATGCCCCCCTCACCTCTCCCGCTCTCCGTCTCCCATCCGGGGATCCCGGCCCCCATCCTACTGCCTCCCAACAGCTGCGGTCTCCCCTGCCACACCAGCACCAGCTAATCTCAAAGAAAGGAAACCAATACGCGCCAAGAATCGGGAACTCATATCAGGACCTTTAAAAAGCAATTCTCATCCTGCTTCAGGAGGGGCTACGGTAGGAGAAGCGTTCTTCAATTTCAAGTGAGACAAAAGAGAGAAATACGCAAAAACAGCCAAATTCACACTATGGGAGACGGCCTTGTACTAAAGCAGAGCTGGCCAGACGGCCCCAGGGACCAGCCTGTAGCCCAGGAGAGTCAGATTGATGGTGTGGTCGCAGTTGCGGGGAGCAGGGGGCTGCCCCAAGGACGAGGGGGACGCGGAAGCATCTTCAGTGAAGTCCAGTTCCCACTGGGGCTCCGGGGAGGGCGTCTGTCAGTCACGCTACTGAGCGCGCCCTTGGGTCACAACTCGGAAGGGACTTCTACATGCTGGGGTCCGTTATTGTCACAGCAGGAAAACTGACATCTGTTTCAAGGGAGGACCCGGGGGCGGTGTCATAGGCGGTGAAACGGAGCAAGCTCAACCACTACCTACTACAAAGTAAGCAGCCAATAACCTTCAGGTCAGGGCGGGGGGGACACGGAAGAGAGAGGTGCTGAAAAGAGAAGTAAGTATCTCCCAAGGGCAGAACCGAAAAGAAGTAAAGTCTTTATCAGAAAAAGATTGGCATCTTGGTCAATTCCACTCCCTCTCCTTTATTCAAATGTAGTTCATTTTTTAAAGTTACCTAACCAGGTTAACTGCCATAATGAGAAGACACCCTTGCCTGTCTCCCACCTCCCATCCCTGCCCCCAACCCCCCGCAACGCTCCTTCCCTCCATAGACACAAATTCCGGTTTTCATCCTAAATCTGATGTGCTTTAAACAGTTCACAAGGCCCTTCTGTCCACGGCATCTCACCCTGCTTTTTCAACCGGTCACGGTGACCCGTCCCGCTACTCTATGCTGAACTCATAGGGTTCGCGAGGCTCGTCCAAGGGGACAGCCTGTAAACAGGAGGGCAGGATGTCCTATGTTGCGTCTCAGCACTCCTGATTCTGACCCGTCCTCGCCACCACACGGCCTTGCCCATTAGAGGCACCTAGTGGACCTGTGGATTGGACGGCCATAGAACCCATGAGCATCACGGTCCAGAAAGAGTAAGCGGCAGGCTTAACGCACGGAGCTGGTTAGCAACAGCATGGAATTTGGAAGCAAGGCACCAGGGCTGGTGGGTGGATGGGCAGTGGTGTCTCCATGCAGTTCTGTGTCCCAGGTCCTCCAGGGAACAGTAAGGTCAGTTGTAGTCCTCCCCAGCACCCTCCCCTTTTAAAAAACTCTGCCATTAATAGATTCTCCGAATTCTTCCCTGCTTTCTAAAACCCACAGTGTCAGAGGGGAAGGAAAACAAGGCAGCTGGTCTTGGCCACTTTTCCCAAGAGATTGAAGGACACATGCTGCGCGAGGGAAGGTAATACAATGCTACTCGGCTTCTCGTAACTTTCTTCCTTCTCCACACCTTGCAAAAGCTCGCTCCATGCCCCCTTCCTCATCCAGCATGCTAAGCCAGCCTGTCTTAGCCTCCTGGGCCCACAAAGCTAGGCGAAAAGGAAATACAACAACCCTCCCAAAGTCAGCCACTTAGATCAAATAAACTTTCAAATTGTTATTCCTGATGGCGGTCCTGGCCACCAGACTAAGATTCTCTGCTGTGTGTGTCACGCTGGAAACCGTCTCTATTTGTCATTTACATCCGAGTGGCCTTTTACACACCAGGGCTGGTGACTACTTTGGACTCACCTGGTGCAACAGCAAGCTCTTAACATTTTTTTTACTTTTTTTTTTTTTGCGGTACATGGGGCTCTCACTGCCGTGGCCTCTCCCGCTGCAGAGCACAGGCTCCGGACGCGCAGGCTCAGCGGCCATGGCTCATGGGCCCAGCCGCTCCGTGGCATGTGGGATCTTCCCGGACCGGGGCACGAACCCGTGTCCCTGCATCGGCAGGCGGACTCTCAACCACTGCGCCACCAGGGAAGCCCCGCTCTTAACATGTTTTTAAAAAGGGTGACGTCACGGCTCTATTAGTAAAAAGTGGGCAGGTGATGGAGGGGATCCAAGTCTCTAGGAAACAATTTTTTTCTTAAAAATCAGCTGCAAATGATGAATGCTACTGATTTTCTAAGGTTTACAGTGACTCATTAAACCCCATGAAGAGTTTTTATCTTAACTCAGAGGGAAGGGGAAGACAGTGAAAGCAAGCAGAAGAGGTCTGACCATCTCTTATTCCAAGCTGTTCGATAGCCCACGCGCTGCAGCCTCTGATGGTCAACAGCTCAGTGGATCATTGTCTCTTACATGTCTTTGGTTGTTGCTGTGAAACACTCAGGGTATAAGGAAATCTATGAACTACAGAGGACAAGTTCCAAGAGAGAGAGAGGAGAACAGCCTTGTATCTAACACATGCTGGGACACCAGAAGTGGAGAAGCCGGGGAAGGCACGGGGGAGTTTTCCTCACCGCAGTGAGTGCCACGGCCAAACCCAGGATGCACTGCCTTGTCCTTCTCCTCCAGAGAGAAGCCCTCCCTTCCCTCTTCAGGTCGCTTCTGCTTCTGCTCAGCCCAAGCCCCTGGAAGCTTTCATCCGGGGCAGTAGGCACACAGCACTGTGGGACGTCCCGAGATAGGATGTGCCCGGATGGATGTGCTTCTGAATCGTTTGTGAAATCTGACTGCCTGCCCTCCATTTCACCCTGGGTGGGGAAATGCCAGTGGCTTGGATGGTTATGTTTCATTTGGAATCATTCTAAATAGTTTAATTAATTTATCATGTTGAAAAATCCACCTTGCTTTCTGAATCTGTTCCCCATCTTAATTTCCACCAGAGGCACACAGGCTACGGTGCCCTTAGAAGAATATTGACTCGGCCTTGCTGTAACCTTGGTATGTCTTCACCATCTACCAAAAGCGAAATAGAGTACTCTTAGAGTACTCTAGAGTACTAGAGTTCTTAGGAACTCTAGTCCTAAATCCTGTCTCTTATTTCTTGACTCCAAATGAGAAAGTCAGTGCTTAACCACCTCTTTGAGATTTAAATAGGGGTTACGACAGTGCAAATACACATGATTTCAAATTGCAAACTGACAGATTTGGGAATCTCCATAGGTGTGTACAAATCATACAAGTGCAGGTTTTGATGAAATGTGCAATCAGCATTGCTTTGTTAAATTTAAGTTTTCTTTAAATAGACACTTAAGTGTAGAAAGACACTTACAATTATAAAGTAAATCTCAGGCTATTATCTCCTTCTCTTGATTATACAAACTCTTTTCTCCTCAAACAGCTACAATCCAGGTTCTGGCCATCTCCTACTGCTCCTGCCCTGCGCTGAAAGATTGTTTCCTTTTCTATACCATGGAAGATGTCTAAATACTAGAAACAATGTTATGGTAAAATGTATGACAAAGAAATTTGTATTACCCACGACTGCGATGAAGGAGTGGCTGCACCCAATAGGCCATAGATACATGGATTAAAGATACATTTTTTGTAACTGGGGCTTTATGATCTCATGAACGGTCTCAAGACATTTATGTAAAACACTACAATCCAAGACAATAGTAGGTCGAGCACACACACCACATCATAAACAGTATCACACACATCTGCCAGTTATGAGCTGGTGACAGAAATTACGAATAAGCTTGTTTTTATCATTTGTTCCTCATGAGATCGTCCTTTGAAGTTTCAGAAACAACTCACTGACTCAGTAGTAATCCATTTGGATAACTGTATGCAGCTTGCATTATTTTAATTCAAATTTAAATCTGATTGCTTCATTGTAAGGGTTTCAAAAAGATATCTATAATTTTGGACTCTTGGCATAATCTAAGGTAGCCGAGGTTTTTAAATTGCTTAATTTGAAAGAGCTCATTTTTCAAAATATATTCACACTCCTATATGTAACTGGTAATGATGTACACTGCATTCTGTGCTGTTGAGAATAGGTACAGATTTCTGGTCAATCAACACCAAACTCATCTCTAGACATCCCAATACTCAGATTCATCTTGTATCATTTTCATTTTTGAAATTCAGGCCAGTTGAATTAGTCATGTTTAAAGTAGTCTAGTATAATCACACACACACACAGACACACACACACACATGAATGTATATAAAACTGGAGAAAGCTGAAAAAGGTTGGTGGATTATGTCAATGTCAGTTTTCTTATTGGGGTATAACACTGTAGCCATGCAAGAAATCACCACTGGGGAAAACTGGCTGAAAGGTACATGGGATCTCTCTATTATTTCTTACAATTGCATGTGCATCAATTATCTCAAAAATTTAAAGAAAAGAAGCAAGGAAGACAACAATACATTATATCACCATTTAGTTTTTAAAAATATGTATATGTCTTATGTATCTATACATATACAGACTTACCTGCATACATGTACAAACATAAGAGCCATGCATACATATGTCTCTGTATGTGTGTACATGTCTTTCTATATATGTGTGTATATATATGCTACTTCTGTAAGGATACCTAAGAAATCACTAATGCTGTTGTTTCCGAGGAGGAAAACTAAAGAAACAGAATGCTTATTTGCTTTTCACAGGATACCCCTCTGTGCATGTTGAATTTTGTGCTATTGGCATTACTCATTCAAAAAATAATTCTTTAAGAGTGAGGACAAAATAGACATTTCAAACCTAAAACAAACAGAAACAAACCAAAGAATCTTAGCATACACTAAAAGCCTTAGTGAACCCATGTAAGAAGTCCTAACTGTGACACACACACACACACTGGCAGTGAAGATGCAAATAGAGAAACAAGAGAAAGTCTCTTACGGCTGGAGATGCAGTAGGACAGCCGGCAGTTGATCTTCCGGAAAAGTTGCTTGTTAATTGGCCAGAGGAGGAGAGTGAAGAGCTGAATGGTGTTGATGATGAGCCCCGAGGCGATAAACACGTAACAGAAGATGAGATGGCACAGGAACTGAGACTTCAGCAATGCGATGAGGTCCATGCTGGGTGGGCGCTCCTCCGCCAAACCACAAACGCCCACCGTAGAACACGTCCAGAGGACAGGACGGCCGGGACTCAGGAATACGCCTGAAACACACACCGATGTCAAATGTGAGAAAAAATATTATCTGCTCTTACAGGCAGGGGAAAAAAACTCTTAGAAGAAAAATATACTCTCGAGATTAAACACATTCTACAAGGAATTCTCTGGTGGTCCCGTGGTTAGGATTCCAAGCTTTCACTGCAAGGGGCACGGGTTTGATCCCTGGTCAGGGAACTAAGGTCCCCGCAAGCCAAGTGGCCAAAAATTAAAAAATTTTAAACACGTTGTACATTCGTTGATTTATTTTTATTTCAAAAACTTTTTTTTTTCTTTTTTTTTTTTTGGCCAAGCCGTGCAGCTTGTGGGATCTTAACTCCCCGACCAGGGACTGAAGCCAGGCCCTCAGCGCGAAGTCCTAACCACTGGACCGCCCGGGAATTCCAGCAAGCATTTATAATAGCGCTTCCTTAAGGTTGGGCACAGTTTCAGTCCTTTAAAAAGAATAGTTCCTTTAACTGCACTAATGCCTGCGAGGCGGGCACTGTTATTACAAAGGAGGGAATGAGGCCCACAGAGGTTAAGCAACTTGGTCAGGGTTCCACAGGCCTCACCGCTAAGGAGAGGCAGGTGGCCAGAGTCCGCATCTCTGGACCTTCCCTCCTGCCTGCCTACTGCCCCCGAGCGACCCCTCCACACCTCCCTCCACTCGTCATCTCCAGATCTCAGTCCAAACGGCACCTCTTCTGGCAAGACCTCCCCGAATGCATGCCTGCCCGGGGGAGGCTGGGGGCCACCCCTGGGGTGGTGTTTGGAGGGGGGCGCCCAGGCGGCACCCTCTGCCGTTACTGTGTTACTGCTTCGCCTGTTCGCCTTCCTACACTGGACTGTCCCTCCTCCGGGGCACACGACTATTCTGAAGATCATCCCTGTCTCCCCCAGCCTTGAAGCAATCACTGGCACAGAGTTGGAACTTAATTAAAAATACATATATGGGGCTTCCCTGGTGGCGCAATGGTTAAGAATCCGCCTGCCAATGCAGGGGACACAGGTTCGAGCCCTGGTCTGGGAAGATCCCACATGCGGCGGAGCAACGAAGCCCGTGTGCCACAACTACTGAGCCTGCGCTCTAGAGCCCACAAACCACAACTACTGAGCCTGTGCCCCATAACTACTGAAGCCTGTGCACCTAGAGCCCGTGCTCCACAGTAAGAGAAGCCACCGCACCGCAACGAAGAGTAGCCCCCGCTCGCCGCAACTAGAGAAAGCCCACCAGCAGCAACGAAGACCCCATGCAGCCAAAAACTAAATAAATGAATGAATAAGAATTTTAAAAAATACATATATATTTGTGGAATGATTTAACGAAGGGAAACAAGGGATGAACTTTGAGATATCAGTAAACACAAATAACCAACTATGAAGGCAAGAGGAACATGCCACCACACTCCTGACACACACACACACACACACACACACACACATGTGCGCGCACACATGCACCCTTAAGAGTTCTAAGATTGAACAGAAACTCAAAACATGCACAGCGGCCAGACTCACGGCCCTGTCATCAGTCTCCAACCCCAGAATGGAATAATGAAATAACTGTCCAGTTTGGCAAATTAAGCCTTTGAGGAACAGCCTGGAGGCAGGAGGTTCAAATACTCTGCTGGAGAAAACATATGTCTGAGAGCATGATGCGTAGCAGGCTAGCTTCTCCCAGAAGCAGAACGTCATTGCAAACGACCTCAGGAACAGCTCCAACGGCAGGACGAACTTTCTAACAGTAACAGTGAAGAGACCCTAGGCGTCATTACAATCTTTATGGATAATACTGTCCCGCAAAAAATCTGTACAACAGTATCACATATATGATCTCATTTTAAGCCTCAGATGAATCCCATGAGTATTATTATTATCCCATTTTTCGGAGTAAGAAACTGAGATGCCCCATAGGTTGGGCGATTTGCCTGAGGTCGCCACCATCAGTAACTGACCTTAAGATTCAGTCTGACAGGGCTTCCCTGGTGGCACAGTGGTTAAGAATCCGCCTGCCAATGCAGGGGACATGGGTTCGAGCCCTGGTCCGGGAAGATCCCACATGCCGCGGAGCAACTAAGCCCGTGCACCACAACTACTGAAGCCTGCACACCACAACCACTGAAGGCCACTCGCCTACAGTCCGTGCTCTGCAACAAGAGAAGCCACCGCAATGAGAAGCCCATGCACCACAACAAAGAGCAGCCCCCGCTCGCCGCAACTAGAGAAAGCCCGCGCGCAGCAACAGAGGCAACGCAGCCATAATTAATTAATTAATTATTTTAAAAGTGCTTAAAAGGATTCAGTCTGACGTCCGAGCTCTTTCTCCTCCAGCTCTCCGGGCGACTTTACCCCTGGGGTGTGAGGTGGGGCTTCTCGTGGGCTCAGAACTCCCCTCCACAGAGCAGCCCAGAAAGGAGCCCAGGGCAAAAGCAGTGCAGCGTTCAGTGAGGTTCACAGTCCCAAACTAGGCGCAGAGTTGGGGACACGGGACTCGCTTCTGGGACTCCCAGGCTGGTTCTGAGGACAGTCTTGGGCATAAGGACAGTCACAAGGTGCATTCCTGTAAAACATGACCCTCGCTTAGACTAACCGGAAGGCACCTGTGATTCCTATGTGTTTCTGAGACGAGGGGAATAGAAAGTACCTTTGGCCTGATTTCTCTGAAGTCAGCTCAGCTCAGCTGAGACCATCTGTCTCCCCAGAAGCCCTGCTCTCTGGCACAAAGCCAGGACGCTGCAGGGGCTGAAGCAGCCCTTCTTCAATGTTTTCCAGAAAGCACTGCCCTGGGACACCTCCAAGTTGTCAAACTCTTTACTTAGTTTCAACACACCCAGTCTCTCTCGAAGGCACAGACGCCAAGCTGGTAGCTCACCTCAATGCACGTGGCTTTCAGGAGCTACGTGAATAGAAGTGACGGACGTCGGTGACGATTCAGCAGCAGCTATAGTCCGAGGTGGACTGTATTCATTTGTCCTTGGATTAGCCTCTAAAAGCTTCCGGACACTCTGGGCCAGAAGAAGTGTGATGCTTCACTAGGTTTCTGGGACCTAGTGTTTGGAAAGTATTTGACAAATCCTTTGCTTTGCTGACTTAACACTAAGAAATGGAAGTCAGCTGGTACTGGAAACGCAGGGGATTGAATGCCGCCTTCCTCGGTTTCCTGTCAGAAGTAGGGCATGACGAAGAAAAAGTCAGCTTTTCTTTTTTTCCTTGTATAAGTCCAGGGACCAGCATGCCCTTTAGTAAAACCCTCGCTAGTACTGCATGAACCAGGGGCCTAACGCAACGTTGGTGAGCTTCAGGAGTCACGAGGCGGGTCACAGACAGGCGAGCCTTGGCTGGCTTTGTTCTGCCCCAGATCCCCTTCCTAGACTGGTGTGGGTTTGGAGTTCAACTGTCTGGGTTTGAAGCTCTGGGTTGCGTATCCTCAGGTGAATTAACTTTTCTGAATCTCGGATTCTTTATCTACAAAAAGGGCTAATAGATTGCAATCAAAATTCCAAGGAGGCTATTGTTTTTTGCAAAACTTTAGTTGATTCTCAAATTTATATTCAAGAGCAAAAACGACAAGAATAGCAAAGGAAATGCATGATGAACAATAAGGTAAGAAGTGCTGTGAGTTTATGAAACAATTTAACTGATTATTAAAAGAGAGACAAGGCTAAACTTTTTAGGGAGGGTGTCTAGTGGGTGAATATGTGTTGCATGTCTTAAGTTTATTCCAGATAGAAGTTTGGGGGGACCATCCTACCCTTCTTGACTAAAGGCAAGCTTTCTCTCTAATGTGGTGCTTTGCCAATTCGGTACCATACTGAGGAAAGATGGTGTAAAGATCTGACCAGTGACAAAAACAGGTAGAGAGAAAGCATTTTAAAATTCTTGCCTTTTCCTCTAATTTTTGGTGGAAGGATTACAGGTGGTTTCTCTTTTCTTGCCCGTGTTTTATTGTTCTTTTCTATAATGAGAATGAGATTCTCCCCCTTCCTGGGCACAGAGCTGGATGGACGCGTTTCCCAGCATCCCTGCCATTGGTCAGATGTGGTCAGAGGGTGGAGCACACGGGATGATGAAGGTGGTCCCTGCAGGCTGCTTGCAAACTTGATGAGGAAGAACCACGGGGTGGGCTCACCCTGTCAGGTGAGCGGAAAGGTGGAAATCCAGCCCATCAGCAACGGACCAGAGAAATTCTGGAACGTGAAGGCAACCTGAGACCACCTTGAATCCAAGCACAGCTGATGGTGAGGGTGATACAGGCCAGATGCTAGAGGGTAAGGGACGCTGCAGGAACATTCGAATCTGGCAGTCCTGGCTAGAAATCCAGGCTCGGCCACTGCCTAGCTCCATCCCTTACTGAACTTCCACAGCCCCCAGCTTCCTCCTCTGCGAAACCAGAACAAGACCACCAACACAAGGTTGCTGCAAGGCTCACGTATAATAAAGCATCTGAAACACTTAACACGATGCCTGGAACACAGGGAGCTCACAATAATGGGAGAATTTTTCTCTCATTTCAAGAAAAGAAAGAAGGAGCAGCTAAGATGTATTACTTTGGCATCCCTGGGAAAGCCAGTGAGATATAAATCAGTTTTCCTTCTCACTCCCTACCTACTGATAGAGGCTGATGTTTTCTTTAATTTACCTTGAAGTGTGTTAAAACATTGCCTCCCCCATTTGTTTTCATTCTAATCTGTCCTTTACTGCTAGTGACTCTGAAATGGGAAGTGATGCGTTCACCAAAACTCACATGGATGGTACCCTTTTAACTAGGTAATAACCTTGGCAAAGCATGGAGATGACAAAGGGACTTCGGAATAAGGGAAAGCGCCAACCAGCAGGATGCTTTCATTACCCTCGGGTTTCCCACGCAGATTTCTACCCTGAAACTGGGCAGATGCAGAGAAGCTGGCGTGCACACACCAGTGGAGCTTTGCTACCTGGGACTCCTGCAGGGTGAGGGGTGGGAACGCAGATGGCATCAGCGGAAACATAAACAAATAAAAGCAGCCCAGAATCTCCCCATGAGAGAATTCAAGGTGCATCCTTCTCTAAAGACGCGGCTTCAACGTAAAGCATCAAATTAGAGAACCAACGGGAGAACCTGAGTTAAGACTTGGGTCTTCTGCCCTAGTCACTATTCTGCAACTATTAAATAAGCACGAGCTTCAGACACACTCAGGAAGAGACTAAACCTGAACGGGATGAACTCTTTCACTAGCTTGTTTTTAAAGATTTTGGTGGGGGTATTTTTTGTTGTTTTTTTTGTACATTTACATGACAGAATTAAACCAGGTCAGGGTTTTAAAAGAAGCCAAAGCTTCTTTCCAAAAAAATCACTCCAGGTGGAATTGCTAAGATAATGCCCATGATCAATTTAGTACCATCACTGAAATCTATACAACCCATTATTTAGGCTCTTTTAATCCCAAACACCAGAAGAGTGTTCACAAAACAGAAGAGATATCTAACAAATGCTAATTGAAACGATGCTACTTTTTATATTGCAAACTAAAACTGATAATACGCCATTTTAAAAGAGCTGGGGTGAAACGGACTCATTCTCACAATGAGAACCACCACACGATCTTTTTAGAAAGCAACGTGGCATACACAGAAAGACCTCAACATCTTCACACCACTTGATTTCGTAGGCCAACCTCTGACCATCTCTCTCAAGGATAAAACTAGCTTTTAGAAAATTCTCTCTGCACCAAGATATTCAACCAGTATTATTTATAAGCACCCAAAATTAGAAACCACTTACCTTTCTGACATGAGGAAACAATCAAGTGAATTATGGGAAACCCACACAATCGAATGAAGAAAGTATCACTATAATAGGTTTGTAGCAAGATGGAAACATTTTCATTATGATATTGGGAGATGAAGGTCACCGAATTATATATAGAGAGAATAATCACAACTCTAAAAACACTACCAGTAGTTGTCTTTCTGTGTGTGCACGTACAACTCAAGTAGGGCTGGCTGGTGGACTTTGTTTCCGGACGAATACTTTTGGTCTGTAAGGCAGAGAATGCCCAGGCACAAAGGTGTCCTGCAGGAAAGGGATGTGGATGCGGTCCCAGGTGAAATGAGTGGCGGACTGTTCCAGGGGTCCAACTTTCAGATCTCGAATTCTACTTTAAGTTAAATAAATTTAGCAAGATCTCCAAGAGGGCAGCAACGAACTCGTGGCAGCCCGAGGCAGCCACTTAGCACTTCCTCCTGAGAAACATGGATAAATTTAGTGTTGGATTCCCGGGAGTTACACTGGCCCAAGGCCCAAAACAAAACACGAGAGAAAGTGTTCTAGACTGAATTTAACTGTCTCTGGGACCATCTCTTACTAAAATATTCCTCAATTAAAAAATTATCATTGTCTAATGGGTTGGCAGAAGCCTCTATAAAATTAGCTTTTTTAAAGATTGATGGAGCACTCCTTTGTCTAATACCCCTGTACCATATATGAAGTCCATTAAAACAAAAACTCCAAAGAAGTCATAAATCATACTCAACTATTTCATTACATCCAATAATAAATAACCCTCACTCAGTCTCTCTCCAAAATCTAATTTTAGGATAATAAAAATGTAAGTCTATAGAAAACTGAGGTTTCTAAGTTTATGTTTAACAGCTGCTTCTGAGCAGCTTATAAGAGAAAAAGAAATCCTAAAGAGTTTTAAATCTAATCCAAGGAAACCAGGATCAGGTAAACCCAGATGGATAACCTAGGTAACTTTTCCTGTCATAAGAAAAAACAAAGATAAAGGAAATTAAATGAGGTATTTTCCAAGGTCTTTTGTAGCTCTGACAGCTACAAGATTAAAATATCTAGAGTTAGACATCAGGTCTTCTGAATGGTACCCAGTGCAGCAGAATAAGTCCACTGAATGTTTTACAC
The DNA here is from genome assembly GCF_949774975.1 of Lagenorhynchus albirostris. Classification (NCBI taxonomy): domain Eukaryota; kingdom Metazoa; phylum Chordata; class Mammalia; order Artiodactyla; family Delphinidae; genus Lagenorhynchus; species Lagenorhynchus albirostris. Next base: position 7,060,670 of record NC_083106.1, on the reverse strand, counting down.
ACACATTGTCCCATTAACTGTCACAAAAACCTACTATGGAAGGTATTGTTATCCCCATTTTACAGATGAGGAAACTGAGGTTTAGTGAGACCAGGGAACATGCAAAAGTCAAAGAGAGAGTAAACTACGCTCAGGTTAGGCTGCCTTTAAGACAGGAAGCCCAAGGCAGCTAGACTCCATAGGAACGTGGCCTTATTTCATGAACTTGGTTCCATATTTCACCTCCCGGTTCCCTGTCCGACTGTTGGGGTGATCGTGAGTTTTTGAGTCACTGCCCCAGCAGTCAGTCCTGCAGAGACCCAGTCATGCCCTCCTTCCAGGTAGAAGGTCTGCCATCCCCAAACCCCAATCCAGCTCTCTCACGGTCCCTGGGATTGGAGGGCTCTGACCTCACAGAGTTGGTGCAGTCGGAGCGAGCTGGTGCCTAGCTGCATTTCCAACAACCAAGAGTGTGTGAACTATTTTATAAGATACTCAGTGGAAAATATATTTTTAAGTTATGTTCGATCTCTGGAAGTTTCCAAAAAATTTTATGAAGGACTTTTATGAAGTCCTGATAAAACTCGAATATCATGAAATCATGAAACCCAAAACTGAAATGAAAATTAATCTTCCAAGTGGGGAAGCAGACACATTTCTGCTTTAAATGAGTCTATTCCAATTAATCTTGAAACCTTTTCAAAAATGGAAGACTGATGGAGGTTGCATGGAGACTGTTATAATCTTCGCACCATTATTGCTGCCACGTGGCACGGCCATCAACTCAGTCACACACCTGTGAAGGCTGAAAATCTATGGAGGCTGAGGAAGAGGAAGGGGCCGCTCTCGCCTCCCCGCCCATCCAAGCAGGGAGATGGCCTGCGACCAGCTCAGGGCCTCCGGGAGCAGGCGTGAGGTACGTGCATCGCCAGTTGGCACCCGCAACAAAAAGGAGAGCTTTATTCAGTGTAGAATCCACCTCCTACTCCAGTTCTACCGTCACCACGGCAACACGGTCAGGACAGCGGTCTCATCACACTGCCCACCTCTCTCCTTCCCACGTGGGTCGTGACAAAGCCGTGTGGCCAAGGCACGCCGCCTAAGGGGAACCTCGGCAGGTGGCCGCTGGTGTCAAGCCCATCTACCTACCGTGTGACGCTGGGCGAGGAACTTGTCTTCTCTGAGCCTCGGTTTCTGCATCTGTTTAATGGAGGCAGTAATCCGGTCCCCAGGGATGTTGTGCTGAGGAGCTGCAGCAGCCAGCTCAGGCCTCAGGAGGGCACTCCTGGGTACCAGGGTCCACCGGGGCTCCCAGACTGCCTGGGACATGCCCCTCCTTCAGCTGCTTCTCCCACGTGCCCCCACCCCAAAACCAGCTACCATCTTTTTTTACTAAACTTTCCGCCTGTGGCTCTCATGATCCATTTCTTTTGTTTGTTTTTGTAAAATTGTTCTCATTGGAACATGTTTTTCGGACATCCGCACAATCCAGAATGCCTCTGAGCCCAAAGTGCCTTGTAAGGCTGCCCCGAAGTCCACTCACGAGTTTCAATGAAGGGATCACGTCTCCATTCCCAACCTAAAGGAAGACAGTTCACAGTCATCTGTTCTGACGCCCTCTTTATAATGATGGGCAATACCTGTTAGTTCCCATAGAAATTATATTAAAGAAATTAGTTGAAGAAAACAGTATGAAGGTGCCTCAAAACACCAAAAATAGAGCTGCCATGTGATCCTGCAATCCCACTCCTGGGCACATGTTTGGAGAAAACTATCATTTGAAAATATACATGCACCCCTATGTGCACAGCAGCACTATTTACAAGAGCCAAGACATGGAAACTACCTAAATGTCCACCAACAGATGAATGAACAGAGAAGTTGTGGTACATATATACAATGGAATACTATTCAGCCATAAAAAGGAATGAAATAATGCCATTTGCAGCAACATGGATGGACCTAGAGATGATCATACTAAGCAAAGTCAGTCAGAAAGAGAAAGACAAATATCATGTGATATCACTTATATGTGGAATCTAAAATATGACACAAATGAACTTATCTATGAAACAGAAACAGACTCATAGACATAGAGAACAGACTTGTGGGGAGAGGGGTGGGAGAGGGATGGGAGAGGGGTGGGAGAGGGATGGACTGGGGGTTTGGGATTAGCAGATGCCAACTAGTATATATAAAATGGATAAACAAACAAGGTCCTACTGTAGAGCACAGGGAACTCTATTCAATATCCTGTGATAAACCATAATGGAAAAGAATATGAAAAAGAATGTATGTAAATGTATAACTGGATCAATTTGCTGCCGTACAGCAGAAATTAACACTTCATTGTAGATCAACTATACTTCAACAAAATAAATTTTAAAAAAAGAAAAGAGCTGAACATAATACAATAAATATGAACCTTGTTCTGACTTCATGGAGGAGAAATAAAAACTGGTATTGACAAGACGCAGACTCTCAGCACTCTGGTGCCCTGTGACTATGCCAGTATTGCCCTGACCTCACGGAGCCTTACGATAAGGAGCTGAGGACACAATTCTCGCCAGAAGTTATATGTAAAGGATGAGCAGATAAAAGGTGTGTCTGCACCACCAAGGGGGCAGATTGGAGTGGGCAGACTTCTGAGTAGTGTGAAGCCGGGGCCAGTTACCAGCGCAGACAGACGTGTGCTTGGGTCCCCAGCAAATCACGGCACCTAATTGTTTTCATAAAAGCTGCTCTTTAATATTTCAAAATAAACCGAAAACCAATAATAATAAAAAGCCTTTAAAATTAAGACTTATGGGGCTTCCCTGGTGGTGCAGCGGTTGAGAGTCCGCCTGCCGATGCAGGGGACACGGGTTCCAGCCCTGGTCTGAGAAGATCCCACATGCCGCGGAGCGGCTGGGCCCGTGAGCCATGGCCGCTGAGCCTGCGCATCTGGAGCCTGTGCCCCGCAACGGGAGAGGCCACAGCAGTGAGAGGCCCGCATACCGCAAAAAAAAAAAAAAAAAAAAAATTAAGACTTATGGCAAAATTCAAAACATTGTTGGAAATTTCCTTAAACTTATTTTATAATTCAATATTTTCATTTTCAGTACCCATTGGGGGAAGGGGTACAACCCTAACCTTTTCAGTATTGAGGAGCTCTAACCTTTAAGCAGGCTCCCCTATGGACAAACAACTGCACGTGGTCTGTGAATGGCCAAGCCAGGACACCGTGTGGATACCACCGAACAGAGTCAGCCAAGCACATCCTCCGGCATCGTTTTCCAATGAAGTTGAGAAGATCGCCCAAATCTCTCCACTCCTTCTGGCCTGGCCCACCTAGTCTGTCTGGGTCGCCGGCTCCATCAGGAGTGATGACTCTCACCATTATTCTGAGGACGACACACTGCCTGTGGCCATGTGAGCAGGGCACGTAACCAGCAGAGGTCACCAGCCTTGGACAAATGGCCAAACTGCTAGCTCTTGGGGGGGCTCCAAGCATCAGAGACAGGCCATCTCAGAAAGCCAAGCAGACGTGAAGTGACAGTAACCAAAGCTAGAAAAGCATATGTCACAAAACCATGTGGACATGGGAAGCTCTACACAGCAGCTAACTGGTGCAAATACAAGTCAGGAGGCATCATGACTGGGAACTGATTTTGCACCGGGACGTGTCAACTGGACTACAGCCCTCCTTGGGAACCCAGAAATCATGACTCTACTAGTGGCTGAAGAAATAAATGCAGAAGCGGAGGCACCAGTATTGAGTTGGTGGCTGGGTTTGACTACTGATCATCTATCTGTGTGTCCGTATCACCTTGGTTACTTGGCCTCTAGAAATCTCAGCTTCCTCATCTGTCAGTGGGAGGCTCTGCCAGATACACCGACCCCACAAGGGTGGTGGGAGAGGTCAGTGAGGTAAGAAAAGAATGTGCAAAGGCTCTGCTGGGCGGACGCTTAGGCACCTGTAACCACTCTCAATTCTATGGCTCAGAAAATGGAAAATGGGGCCACTTGTCCAGATGTCCTCAACTAGAATGCTTCTGATTCATGGAAACTAACATGGCCTTAGTACCCTGGGGTACTTACCAGGGAGTAGGATTTGGAGGAAGCACCCTGCTGGCTCTGTCATGATCAAGAGTTCACTGTAGGTGGGGTGGGTCCCTGAGGGTCTGCTCAGAGGAGCTAATTTGGGCGGGGACAGCAAGTGATCTTTTTTTTTTTTTTTAAATTTATTATTTTTGGCTGCGTTGGGTCTTTGTTGCTGCGCATGGACTTTCTGTAGTTGTGGCGAGCGGGGGCTACTCTTCACTGCGGTGTGTGGGCTTCTCATTGCGGTGGCTTCTCTTGTTGTGGAGCACGGGCTCTAGGTGTGTGGGCTTCAGTAGTTGTGGCTCGCAGGCTCTAGAGCACAAGCTCAGTAGTTGTGGCACACGGGCTCAGTAGTTGTGGCTCGCGGTCTCTAGAGCGCAGGCTCAGTAGTTGTGGCGCACGGGCTTAGTTGCTCCGCGGCATGTGGGATCTTCCCGGACCAGGGCTCAAACTATCGAACCTATGTCCCCTGTGTTGGCAGGCGGATTCTTAACCACTGCGCCACCAGGGAAGCCCCAACAAGTGATCTTTCTTTTTCTTCTGCATCACAGACACCAGTAACCAGGCTCTTTTCTCTCCAGTGGGTCCCTCTCCATTGTCCTCACTGCTCGTTAAGCGCCCTTGACCCTCGAGTTCTCGGAGAACCTGCTGTTGCCCATCCTCATGTTCTGGTAAGGAGGGTAGGGGACAGTGGGAGATCGATAAGACTAGATTTCAAATCTTTCATTTCTTTGATTTTCATAAAGGGATGCCAATGAACCCAGGCAATTTCCCCGACTTGATCCATGCATAATGGACCCGAAGAGAGACTTACTAGAAAACAAATGCACTTAAATGCTTTCCTGACATGAATCATTTATTGAAGACAGAATTGCTGGCTGTGAGCGCTCAAAATAAGTTGCCTTACAGTATCCTTGTTTCTAGATAGATCTGAAATACGATCACAGAATATTGACGTACTCAGCTATGAACGATGCTTTTGGGGTCATTATGGACTGGCTATTCCTCGAAAAGTTTCATTAAGAACAGCAGTGATAAAACACAAAACAGGGCCTTCTCTCTCTCTCCTTTTCTTTTTCTACTTTCCTGAGTCACAAAGCTCAGGAATACAGGATGCTTGGTGAAAGCAGTGATGTTCCTTCCAATTTCTGTTAAGGAGAATCTGGAACAGGTATTCTGGGATTCATGCAAACATTCATTAATCCACTGACAACTTTATTCATTCATTAGGTCATCTGTCCACCAAGCTACCCATTCATCCATTAAGTCAAAAATTCACTGATTCATATTTATTGTTGCAGCTCTATTTATACCATTGCATTAGACTGCTGAAAGTAAGCACAGGGGATTCTTACAGAGTCCCTCTCTGTGTTTTATGGGGGTGAGTATCATGCCCAATAAACCAAAGTATTTGAGTAATTATTTCCAGGCCCGGGATGAACCCCCAACCCCTTCCACTTCTTACAGAATAAATAGATGCTCAATACATGTTGATTCAATCCAAATTTCTAGACGACCTAATTTAGTCTCCATACCAATAACCCTGAATTGTCAAAAACAACGTACAAAGGGATAACATGAACTGAGAAAGTCCTAGGTTTCTTTCCCATTATAATAAGGACGGAGCAGATGACCCAACAATTTACTCTCCCTACAGAAGCCATGCAGATAAACCCACACGATTTCTTTCTAAACCGTTATATCCTGTAACCAAGCAGAGAATCCTCTTCTACCTCATGAAATTGCATGAGGCAATATATCAAACTGACATGAAAATAACTAAAATGAAAGCAAATTACCTACTTAAACCACAGTAGGGGAGTTCAGATGTTGGTTGGGGAACAGAGTTGACTTTTCTTTAAACAAAGAATCTTCTATTAAAATAAAATCTGGTAAAAGTAAAGGAAACTACTCTCATAGAGTAAGTCACTTAGTGAACCAAAGTCATGAATTCTTTTAAAGGTAACTTCCCCCATTATAACAGTAATTCACATTCATTATAAAAATTTTGTAGTCTAAAATGTAGAAATTTTACCACCTATATGGCCACTGACACTTTGGTTTATTTTCTTCTAGTCTTCAGTGAAGACACTGGCTTTTTTTTTTTTTTTTTCTTTGCTAGATAAAACCATTGCAGGGACTTCCCTGGTGGCGCAGTGGTTAAGAATCCGCCTGCCAATGCAGGGGACACGGGTTTGAGCCCTGGTCCAGGAAGATCCCACATGCTACGGAGCAACTAAGCCCGTGAGCCACAACTACTGGAGCCCGTGTGCGTAGCACCCATGCTCTTCAACAAGAGAAGCCACCACAATGAGAAGCCCGGGCACCGCAATGAAGAGTAGCCCCCACTCGCTGCAACTAGAGAAAGCCCGCATGCAGCAACGAAGATCCAACACAGCCAAAAATAAATAAATAAATAAATAACCATTGCAGAGGCTTTTCGTTTTCAAATATAGTTGCGATCTTGTGTTAAATCAATTTTACATGACCTTTCTTTAACCTTTAGTGAGATCATTTTCAATGTCCTTATCCCAATATAAATACTCTAGTAGTTACACTGGACATATCATAATTGTTATCTTATTGCCTCATCATTGTATTATTTAGGCTTCTTTTGTCTTTTTAATAACAAGTAATGCAGGGAACTTCCTGGGTGGCTCAGTAGTTAAGAATCCACTTACCAATGCTGGGGACATGGGTTTGATCCCTGGTCTGGGAAGATCCCACATGTCGCAGAGCAACTAACCGCATGTACCACAACTACTGAACCTGCACTCTAGAGTCCGCGAGCCACAACTACTGAGCCCGCACGCCACAACTACTGAGCCTGTGAGCCTAGAGCCCGTGCTCTGCCACAAGAGAAGCCACCGCAATGAGAAGCCCGCGCACAGCAATGAAGAGTAGCCTCCACTCGCCACAACTAGAGAAAGCCATCGCACAGCAACAAAGACCCAACACAGCCAAAAATAAATAACTAAATTTATTTTTTAAAAATAATTAGTAATGCAACAATTAACAATTCAGGGTATAAAGCCCTTTTTCCCCCTTAATTTTGGGTAATATCTTTAGAATAAATTCCCACATGCAGGATTTCTGGGTTCAAGGAACAAACATTTTAAGGCATCTAGTGAAATTTGCCAAATTAATTTCCAAAAGGTTTATAGCTATTTATGTTCTTACCAGCAATTTACAAAAATACACATTCCACCACGTTTGTCGGCGATAAGAATTCTCATCTAAAAGCAACAAAAACCCGATTAACGCTTCATACATTAAAAGTTGTGTCTCTGTTTTAATCTGCATTTTGGGGGTTATAAGTGTTAACATTTATTAAACTACTACTTTCTGTCACGACTTGTCTATTGTATCTGCTGCCCGCTTATCTCTTGTATATTGATTTGCACGAGCTCTCCATATATTAAATAGAATAACATCTTAACTATTCCATTTAGAGTGACCAATTTTTCCAGTATTTTTAGCTCATTAAAGCCTTAAATTATTATGGAGTAAAAGCTGTGATTTCTTTCAGAAAGTTTAGGCTTAGAAAGTCCTTCCTTCTACCCTTAATTCTTGTCCTGCAGAAAACTGGTACACATTCACTTATTTCATCTCCTTTTTCCATGATTAATTTTATATATTTTTAACTCTTAGATCTGACATTTATTTTTTGGCTATGGTGCTCCACGAGAATCTAAATGGGTTTATTTCCAAATATTTAATGAGCTGTATCCAAGGCATTTATTGGAAGTTCTTTCCCTCCTCCATTAATTCATACTATAATCATACATTAAATACCAATAAACAGAGAAGAAATGAACTGTAGAGATCAATATACTAACCACTCATTTAACAGATGAAAAACTGGTACCTACTGAGTCAACGAGCAGCTCGATCCCTCCGACGGGAGGGACAAAGCTCTGAGGATTCTTTCTTCCCCTTGTCCCTTGTGCTCCCGCCCACCTGACATTTACTCTCTTAGAGGGAGTAAAATATTACTGTGCATTACAGCCTTCCCCAATCACTGGTTAAAGACCTGCAGGAAATCAGGAAGCTGTACCTTAGAACTACATTCAAGCCAACATAATCTCAGATGGGAATGAGGGAAACCAAGGTGGACACAGAAGCCACTTGCTGGGCCTTATTTTTCCCATTCAAAGACCAGAAGGATTCTCTAATGTTGTACCAATCTACCTATGGGAGGGTTTCTGCAGGAGAAAAGAGAAAAGCAGATAGGAAAAGTACCTCATGTTTTTAAAAGGGATTCCTTACCGATGTGTGATTAGGGAATGGAAGCCATAGTAAGGCAGGGAGTTTTAGGCTGTCTCCGTCAACGGTGCATCTCAAGAACCCAGAACAAGAATTCCGCAGGGGGCTTCACCGGTGGCGCAGTGGTTGAGAATCTGCCTGCTAATGCAGAGGACACGGGTTCGAGCCCTGGTCTGGGAAGATCCCACATGCCGCGGAGCAACTAGGCCCGTGAGCCACAACTACTGAACCTGCGCGTCTGGAGCCTGCGCTCCGCAACGAGAGGCCGCAGTAGTGAGAGGCCCGCGCACCGCGATGAAGAGTGGCCCCCGCCTGCCGCAACTAGAAAAATCCCTCGCACAGAAACAAAGACCCAACACAGCCAAAAATAAATGCTTAAATAAAAGATTACTATTAATAAAAAAACCGAACAAACAAAAAGAATTTCTCAGGAATGGAGAGGACGCCAAAGCCTCACGAGGCCCCTGGGCCACTTTCTGCTAAGGGACCAACAGCCTAGAACACAGAGACACTGAGGGGAGGCCTGAGACACAGACACACTGAAGGGAGGCCTGGGGCACGGGGAAAATGTAGGGAGGCCCGGGGCACGGGGAAAATGAAGGGAGGCCCGGGGCACGGGCAAAATGTAGGGAGGCCCGGGGCACGGGGAAAATGAAGGGAGGCCCGGGGCACGGGGAAAATGTAGGGAGGCCCGGGGCACGGGGAAAATGAAGGGAGGCCCGGGGCACGGGGAAAATGTAGGGAGGCCCGGGGCACGGGGAAAATGAAGGGAGGCCCGGGGCACGGGGAAAATGTAGGGAGGCCCGGGGCACGGGGAAAATGAAGGGAGTCGTGAACAGTAGCCAATGTCTGAGGTCTGGAAACAGGGACGAGAGAATCCTTTCCAAGCCAGACATTTGCTTAATTGGTATTTTTCGTAATAGTATATAAAAGCTACAATGTGAATTCCCAAACTTTGAGGAGTTCCTAACTCCTAATGGATTCTTTGTGTGTTGACTAAACCAGACTTTAATTTTGCCTCTGCTTTTAGGTTATGAGCTCCTCCAGTGTCAGAGAACAAATATATCATAAACGAACTAGAAATAATTATGAACAATTACAAATGAATAAGTAAAAACTAATTATAAGATATTAACAGGAAGCCCCAGCATTTACTTCTTCTAAAAATTTCTCTGAGAAAATAATGAAATTGGAACAGAAAGTCTTGGGAGGGCCAGGAAGAACAATAAGGAAATATATTTAGTGACAAAAAGAGGTTTACAATATACAAAGTCAACAAGAACATGCACCATATGAGACAAATCTTAAAGCCAAAAAAAAAAAAAAAAACCCAGTGCATCTCCATGCTTAGGAAGTACTTGGTTGGTAAGTCAAACTTTTTTTTTAATATCAAAAATATTTAAAATACACAAAACATTTTACCACATTGATATCTAGTCACGTTTACTTCATTTTTTTAGAAAATAAAATATATAGATATTGAAGCCACTTCTGCTATTTGAGCTTGAAATTGGTGTGTTTCCTTCAATGTTTTTGTTCTTTTACTCTATATGTATTCACAAACAACATATACTTTTTTTTTTTTTTGCGGTATGTGGGCCTCTCACTGTTGTGGCCTCTCCCGTTGCGGAGCAACAGGCTCCGGACGCGCAGGCTCAGTGGCCATGGCTCAACGGGCCCAGCCGCTCCGCGGCATGTGGGATCTTCCCAGATCGGGGCACGAACCCACGTCCCCTGCATCGGCAGGCGGACTCTCAACCACTGCGCCACCAGGGAAGCCCCAACATATACTTTTTATGTTGTAAAGATGTGTGTAAATAATATTCGAATCCTTCTGGGATTTCCTTTCTACATTTAACACTAAATTTTTGAAATTTTATGCATCTAGTTTAGTCGTTTTAATTTTGGAAGAGTATTCTTTTGTATGGCTACACCAAAAATTAATCTATTACCATACTGATGGACATTTAGAGTATTTCCACTTTTTTCTCTATTATAGATAGTGCACTAATGAGCACTGGAATTGCTGCGTCATTCTGACGTGACATCCTCCAGATATTAACAAACTTCTTTTCAAAATTTAACACACTCGGAAGATGTTTGGGGTTAGAGCAGTGATCCCCAACGCTTTTGGCACCAGGGACTGGTTTTGTGGAAGACAATTTTTCCATGGATTGTGGGGGGGGGATAGTTTCGGGATGATTCAAGCACATTACATTTACTGTAATTTCTATTATTATATTGTATAACAGAAATATTGTATTGTAATGTATGATGAAATAATTATACAACTCACTATAATGGTGACAGGAGATGGAGCTCAGGCGGTAATGCGAGCGATGGGGAGCGGCTGTAAATACAGATGAAGCTTCACTTGCCTGCCACTTGCCTCCTACTGTGCGGCTCAGTTCCTAACAGGCCATGACCAATACTGGTCCGTGGCCCGGGGGTTGGGGACCCCTGGGTTAGAGAGATAATGGGCAATAATACTTTTCTTCTTTATGCTTCCCTGTATATTCTAATTGTTCAACCAAGAGTATTTACCACTCTGGTAATATATTTAAGTTAAAAAACAAAAGCTCAAATTTTTACACTACATTTTTCAGATGACTTATGTATGTTAACATATATTGCTTGATATCGCTCTCTGATTTATTAGTGTACCCATGCTACAGAAAAGCAAATGGAGGCTTAGGGAAGTTCTATGGCTTATTTAGTTTGGTCACTAAACTGGTCCCGTACCTTCTCTGAGTCTCAGTCTCCTCTTTATTATTTCCATCAGCCTACCTCACAAAACTATTGAGAGTGAAAAATAAGACAACTGACTTGAAACACCAAAAAATTTTTAAGTGACTTATAAATATATGATCCACTGGTTATCTTTTTTCACGATTATGTTCTTTACATCTCTGTCCCTGCTCTGTACACAGTGAGAAATAACTAAGTATGGAGGAATATGGGAAAAGGTACATTCTTACAAAACCTCGGGTACCATTTCAACTGTTCCTTCCCAAGGAAAGAAGTATTCGTTAGCCAATGGTTTACTGCCGGGAGATTTACTCCTTAGTCCTTGATCGAAGCTTCATTCTAACGGTAATTTAATTCTTAGAGATGAGTAAATACAGACTCAAATGACAGAACAAAAAAAAAATGGATTCAGTACTAAAAGCAAGTGCTTTTTGGTTTCAGATAATGCTGTTCACACGACTTCCTTCCTGGTTTCTAAGAAAGCAAACCCTGGCAGAGTGGAGAGCTCTGGAAATACAACGCCTGGACGCAGAAAAGCTGGTGCCCGAAAACTGTTAAGGAAAAGCACAAACTGCTGCACACACGCAGCAAACCGTTTGTACTGTTGCGAGGGCGGTACAGAGCCAGCTAACCTGCACGGCGCTTCCAGTCCAAGAATACTCTAGGTTGAAAGGGACATAGCCTTGGTTCCCTGATAAAACCCAATAAAATCGCCACTATTTGAGTTGAACCAACAACCCTTCTGACAGTCACTTCTTCATTCCTTGCCTGTGGTATCTCACAGATCAAATTCTCCTGCATTAATTCTATAACAACATTTTGATATAGGTCTGAATACCAAAGCGTATTGGATTTGAAAACCTGACACATTTATGCAAAATATTATGCTTCCTTAGCCCCAGAGAAGACTTGGAGAAAGAAGTGAATGAAAAACACCTAGCTCTAGTTCCTCAGATATTAAACAGATTTGCCATATGTATGACCCAGAAATTAACACTCGTAGGTGTCTACCCAAAAGAAATGAAAACAATAAGTCCTCACAAAACCCTGTACACAGACGTTTACAGTAGCATTATTCATAACAGCTAAAAGATGGCAACAGCCCCAAAGTCTGTCAACTGACACATGGATAAACAAAAAACTGACCCACAGATAGCCCCACAGTGGAATATTATCCAGCCACAAAAAAGAATGAATTACCGATACATGCTACAACATGGATGAACTTCAAAAACATTACACTAAGTGAAAGAAACCAGTTAAAGAAGACCACACATTGTATGATTCTGTTTATACAAAATGTCCAAAATAGGCAAATCTAGAGACAAAAAGTAGCCTAGTGACTGTCCAGGGCCAGAGGGCAGGGGGGGATGGGAAATGCCCATGGGTAAAGGGCTTCTTTCTGAGGTGATGAAAATGTTCTAAAAGTAGATAGTGGTGGTGATGGTTGCACAACTCTGTATATATTACAATAGATTACAAGCCACTGACTGTACACTTAAAATGGGTGAACTTTATGGCACGTGAATTATATCTCATAGTTGTTTAAAAACACAAAACAAACTCCTGGCCCTACAGAAGACAAAACCTAAGCATAGTCAGCTCTCAGGCCACGTGTGATAGAACCACGTGTCCTGGCACTGTCTGAATGAAGGAGTGAATGAGGCCGAGGGGAGTTCCAGCCTGCAGGAAAAAGGGGCTCTCCCCTCACCCAGGGAACAGAGCAAGGTGTTGGGGCCCAGGTCTGCTGATGCAACGCTGGTGCCAGCCTGAGGGCTGTCGGGGTGTAGAGCGGGTCTTCCGACACTGGCATGACTTCTGTGAGGCTGGGCCACAAATAAGGTAGCAGGGGACCTCACCTCTGATCCTGAGTATAGCCTGTGGGAAAGGCTGGAAGGATTTTCACCACCTCTGAGTTTTCCAGGCAGCCCCAAAGAGCAGAGGGAACTCACCCCCAGACACATGCCAACAGCAGCTACTGCCACAATCTAGGCTTTGGCTTAAGGTCCAGAGGAAATCTTCAGTGGATCAAAGGTGTTTTCCCCTTCATGCAAGGCTGCTCTGAATACCTGAGACTGAATACTCTGCCTCCGGTCAAACCCGCTCAAGTTGGAAGTAGACCGTGTTTGCTATAGCGGACTCACCATGATTAAATTCGGATGAAACTTCAAGGCTCAAATATGCGGAAGAAATGCTGCTTAGAGCTATAAGGTCAGCTGCCCTTTAATGCCAAGCGGAGCAGATGCGGACAAAGCTTCCCCGGAGCAGAGCTCCATGAGGCAGGTGTGGAGTCTGGGGGCTCACACGGTCCCCCCAGGAGCCAGCACGCCCTCCCGACCCCGGCCACCACGGCAGACATTACGGGAAGAGTTCATGAATGAAACCTGGAGAGTTGCCAAGAGTGGGTTAATGAAATCCGCGGGGAGATAAGTAATTGAAGGGAAATAAATGGATCCATCCGCCCGTCAACATCGAAATCTTCACATTTTCTGGATGGTGGAAGGCGAACGAAGCAACAAGACAGAAAGCAAGAATTTATGTCCCTGGGCTCCAATTTTAGCTCCAGAAGACTTTCTCTTTTCCCAAAGTCAGAGTGGTGAATTTGATCAACGTCCTGCATCAAATTCAAAACGTTCGCTGTGCTAGTGTCACTGAGCCCCTGTGGCCAGGGAGGGGTCGGGGCAGCTGCCTCAGTTTTCCTCTGAACTCTTGCTATGGAAATTAGTGTCCACAAACGGGATGCTGGGATAGGGATAAAGTGACGAGGAAAATGGGACTTATTTCTAATCTGTCTTTAGTTATGAAGGAGGCCTGTAGCTTCCTGCTGCCTTCTTATAACAGGGGACCCTGAATGCTGAGTATCTGAAGGGCTCCACAGTGTAAAGGTAGCAACCTTCGCGCCTGAGCAGGGGCTCAGGAGGCAGCAGCTGGTTTGCCTTTATCAGCTGCTTGACCCTGGGCAAATTACTGAACCTCAGTTTCTTCACTTGTAAACTGGAGACAGTAATAGTTCCTACTTCATGGGGTTGTGGTGAAGATTAGTTGTTTCTAGAGCCCTGCCTGGTACGTGGCAATCTTAAATGTGGCATCATCTTCACCATCCTCATCACCATCACCATCACCACCGTCATCACCGTCACCGTCATCACCGTCACCATCACCATCGTCACCATCATCGTCACCATCACCATCACCACCGCCTTTGTCATGGCTCTGGCTTTCCTTTTGTCCCATCACTTTCCTGCTAGTCACCCTCCTTCCATCAGTGGTCCAAGTTCTCCTAGCCCCTTGGAAACACCTAGAAAACTTAAAAACAAAAACAAGGAACCAGTGAGTCGACTAGCCGGTCCAAGGCAGGTGATTCTAACGAACAGGCAAGGCTGAGCCCACAGCCGAGACTCTGCCAGTGAGACCTGAATTCAGGGAGTGAGATGCGGCCCCTTCGCCACAGCAGCCGTTTCCTCCCTTCACAGGATCCGTGGCTGGTCCCCTGACTCTGCATCGAAGACCAGGTGTTTGTGCAGGTCACCAAGGCCTTCACCGGTAGCTCCACATCGGCTCACTCCTCCTGCCTTTGATTAAACCCCCTCCTCCTTCTGTTTTAATGTCAAAGACTCCATTTCGTGTTTGGAAGGCCAGCTCAGAGCACAGCTTCTGAAGTGAGGGCCAAGCCGGGACCAGGCTGCAGGCCACCGTGACCCCCACTGGGTCAGACCCCCACTGGGTCCCTCACCTGGGTCAGCCAGAGACATGTTCTGAATGAAGCAACTATCTGGAAAGCTAAAATGTATAACTAAGTTGCCAAAAGGTAAAACTGACAGAACTTTTGTTTCGGTGACGAGCTTTCCAGTGTCACCTGGACTCTCCTGCCTTAGGAAATGAAGTCCGCTGGGGCCAACATGGACAGCTCAGGACCATGGCTCTGCTGTTCATCAGTCAGTCTCAACCAGTAGTCATCTTTTTAGTTCCCCGTTCTTTCTTTTCCTGCCCTGCCATCAATTGCTGCTTTTCTACCATTTACCCAGGAAAACGGAGAACCAAGCTTGTTAAGCCAGTCATTTCAGTGTTTGGCGCGCTAAGTAGGTTTCCGGAAAAATCAGATTAAGCCTAAGGAAGAACACAGGCTTTTGACGATAATGTTTCTCACTTTATACTTAAGATCTGGGGCTGCGTTCCACATGGCTGGATATGTCACCATCTCTTAACTGGGATATGTTTCAGCAGACTTTTGGTTTAATCTGAATTAGATAAACTCCCTGTTGTCAGAGAGTACCTTTTCTCCACTTTCCCCCCAGAATGCCAATCCCATCGCCTGTGTCACACAAATATTCTAATGTGAATTTCCCTGGAATAGATGGTAGTACTTCTAATGCACAGACCCCACAGCACCTTGATAATCTGACAGCACTATTTCCATTTTCAAATGATTACTATGGGGACTTCCCTGGTGGTCCAGTGGTTAAGACTCCACACTTCCAATGCAGGGAGCACGGATTCGATTCCT
Source organism: Lagenorhynchus albirostris (assembly GCF_949774975.1). Classification (NCBI taxonomy): domain Eukaryota; kingdom Metazoa; phylum Chordata; class Mammalia; order Artiodactyla; family Delphinidae; genus Lagenorhynchus; species Lagenorhynchus albirostris. The sequence goes on along the minus strand of NC_083106.1, from coordinate 7,045,090 downwards.
GGCTGGGGAGCTAAGATCCCACGTGCCGAGGGGCGTGGCCAAAAAGTTAAAAAAAAGATTATTATGAAATGTTGGGTCAAGGGACACTTCATATAATGCACTTAATAACATGATTTTAAAAAGAGCATGTACACACACACACACACACACACACACACACACACAAGAGGCCCACCCTTCTTCCTTATTACTCTCTAATACATTAAAAAAAAACAGCTTGCTTGTGCCTGGGCAAAGTTCATAGGTCAGATTTTTTTTCATCCAACGTCTTACTGTAAAGGAAAAAATAAAGTGGTCTATTGGGGTAGTTAGGTATCGGGCTCTCTTTCCATCTCTTACAATGAGCTCTATCCAAGCTTTTCATTTCACGCAGGAGGTTTGGGTGAGGTTACTCTGCAGAATGTGAGACCCTTCGAGTGAGGGGTACCTTTATGATAGCTTGTTCGTATCTGAATTGGCAAAGTTCACCTGCCTGACTGTTTCGTTCAGATTTCAAAAGATAACCCCATGCAGGAAGGTTTTATGAGAACAGGAAGATAACTCACCCCAAAACGATAAGATAACAGATATCAGCCAGCAATAAGAGCTGATTCCTTGTCCAAGAGATAGTCAAGGTACTGGGAGAGGAAGAGAGATCAGAAAGAAAAGAACAAGGGCTGGGCTCATCTAGAGAAGCTATTACTCCATTATCAAGGGAGGGAGGGCACAAAAGGTGGGTGACCAGAGACAGAAAGGGATCCAAGCAACCTTCCATCAGTTAGACCTTCAGGAGCAGATAGACACAGAGAAGAAAACAGTCAAGGTGGGTAAACTCTCAGGGATTACTCAGGCCCGGCCCCATCCCACCCCATCCCATCCCATCCCATCCCCAAGACTCACCACTGGAGAGAGTAGGAAGGAGGGGAAGGGAAAGGACTGTTCCTTCCCACAGCCAGCTACAGGTTATCCAGCTCAGTCTTTTCTTCTCAAAACTGTCCACAGAAATATTACCTTCTGCAGAGGAGACTAACTGTGAAGGGTCTGGAGCTATGGCCTAAAGCCATCCAAACAACCCAGCCTGAAAAGTCTTCTGTATTGTCTTAAAAGATCATGTAAATTTTGCGTTATGTCATGGCATGTCCATGTTTGTTTTCTTTTTAAAAATTCTTTTCCCTTGGATCTTCTGGCAAAATTGATGCTTGAGTGAGCCGGGCCCAGTTTACCCTGCGACCGGCACATGCCCCAGATAGCCACAGGATGAGGTGGATGAAGAATTTGCATCCAGCCTTGACCCTTCCTTAATGGGATCAGGAAACAAGTGCCAGGCCACTTCCCAGTGCCAGGGGACAGCACCGACTAAGACAATCCCTGGTTTCAAGGAGCCCAAGGTCACACGGAGAGTAAGCAGGTGGCCACCGCTGGGGCCGAACCCAGGCTCTGCGGCACAGCCCTGCGCCCCCTTACGCCACGCTACTCCCTGTGGACCTAAAGGCTGCCAGTCTACTAGGCCCAGCAGAAAGCAGCTAGAGAAGGGGGCCTGGTAGTCTCCGAACTCTCATTAATGAAACACTCCTGTGGCCTTTGACAAGGGCAGGACACCTTGACCGCCAGGAGGATCCTCTCCCTGCCCAGAGAAGCAGGCAAGGTTATGTCATGTGCTCATTAGCAAATTGCAGCTCAGGGCCCGCCCAGCACCCACAGGACACAGCGAGCTCCCAGCCTTGCAAAGCACAGACAGTATGTCTTCTCTGGGGAGTCAGGCCAGAGGGAAGCTTTTTAAACCAGACTGTCTTAAAGACAAATCACAGTTCAGAAGACAGCAGCAGTGGGAGAAAGGAGGCAGTGCCAACCTGGCTAAAATTGGAACCCACATAAATAATTAAAATAATCAGGCACATCGAAAATATCTCTGTGGTCCTCTCTCTCTGCTTCCCTTAAACATTAACTCTATTATTCCTCTAGGAATGGAGGTCAAATGAGCATTTTACAGACACCATGAAACTTTATTATATTGCTTGGTCTTAAGTAACTTCTTAAACTTCTGCATGATTTGGGAGGTTAAGATGAATTTCTGCACATTTTGAAGCTATGGAAATCCTTTCCCCCTAAAAGAAGATCCAGGGAAATTGGGGGCAAGAATACATCATACAAGTAAATAAGATGCCTGTATAATTCTTTATAGATCAAAAGTCACAGTCTTTGCTCCCCTAACAGGTATTGCTAGCTCTGTGACTCAGGAAAGCTAGCTAACCACTCTGTGCCTCAGTTTCAAGTCAGACTAGAGAAAAGAATTCACAACCCACAAGGCTGGGTAAGGACAAAATAGGACCGGACAGGCAGAGCACACAGTACAGTAGCAGATGCTGAATAACGGGGGTTGATATTATTAAAGTGCATAAATGACTACGTTACAAAGCATAACAGAGGTGACCCTTTGGGAAGAGTATTACAGGAAAGGTTTCTTTCTGTACTTACTATCCCAGAGCATCAAAGAGGCCCTCTGTACAACCCATTACAAAATCCTGGGGCTCCATCTCCCGGAGTTCTCAGCCCGGCTCTTTCTGCGTCATCCTCCCAGGCCTGGCCTCCACCTTGGTCTCCTGCAGCGAGGCACCAGCCTGACGGGGCTCTCCCTGCCTACGATGACAGCCAGATCAGTTCACAGGGTCCGAGGGACGGGGTGTCCCCCACCTCGCTGTCCCTGCTGTCCAGGCCCCTTCACCACCCCTTCACACTCTCATCTCTGATCACTTCCTGATTCACATCCTGCTCCTCTGTAAACAGAGCACCCCAGCGTTAGCACCCCGCTTCTAGGAAGCATTTCTGAAGCCCCAGACTGGATGGGGGATCAGAGGCTCCCCTTTCTATGCTTCCACAGCGCTCTGCACTCTCCCGCCAGTGTGTTAAAATGATCCACTTAGGTTTCTGTCCTGTCCTCCAGGCAGTGACCCTGTCTGGCTCATCTGCGTACCCTCAGTGCCCAGCCAATAATAGGCTGGACACAAGGATTCAGAAACGCTGTAAGAAGATTCTGGAATTGTGTGGGGTGTGGGAATAACAGACTCACTCCACTCACTCCCATCTTTCAGGTCCTGTAAGGGAGGAGGGAGAAGGGCAGACAAAAGGAAGGGACAGCGCAGAGACTAGACACCTTGTGAGCCCCAGGCATGGGGCTGGGGAGCGGGCCTTACCTGAAGCTGGAGACCAGGGACCAGGAGGGAGAGGCTGAAAACACCCACCACAGCTGGAGGTCTGTGCTCAGAGACAAGTGATTACTAGTGAGACCTGGGCATGTAGCACGTGGTTCCCGGTGTAGACCCAGGAAATGGGGTGAATCAGCAAATCCCAGCAAAGGTGAGGTCAGTTATGCCAAGCAGCTCGCAATCTTTCTATAGGTATGTTAATCCAACCCACCCGGAGTTTAGGCCACCCTGTCGGCCAGGCCCAAGGGCAGGGTCTCCCTAAACAGAGTTCTGAGTCAGGTCCGCCCACCCAGCCCCGCCCAGCTCCCTCCCTGCAGCCTCGGGTTACAAGGTGACTGCGACAGGTTTGCCAGAGAAAGGGCACTAAACTTCGAATACTTCCAGTTACAGGTCTGCCTTTCACTTATTTTATTATTATTTTCCAATTCCTGTCTACTTATTAATTTCAGTGAATGAATTGCACCTTTGGTTTGGACTCATGTCTGTAAACCTGGGGAGTACAGGTTAATCCTGAGGGACGCGTTTGCTTGGATGGGGGAGCCGACCACGTGAGCTCAGACGTGGCAATTCCCTAAAGCAGTGGTTCTCAAGTGCAGGTGACTTCGCCCTTCCAGGGGACATTTGGCAGAGTCTGGGGCATTTTTGGCTGTCACAATTGGGGCGGCGGTGGCATCTAGACGATGGAGGCCAGGAACGCACAGGACGGCTCCACAACAAAGACTTATCTGGCCCAAAATGTCAACAGTGCTGAGATTAAGAACTTGCCCTAAGGGGAGGGGGCGGGGTGGGGCGGGTGAGGGGCGGTGATGAATTGGGCCGTTGGGATTGACGTGTATACACTGATGTGCATAAAATTGATGACTAATAAGAACCTGCTGTATAAAAAAATAAATAAAATTAAATTAAAAAAAAAAAGAACTTGCCCTAAAAGGAATGTCAACCTTGGAGGACCTGGCTGGAAGGAATCAGCTCAGGCACATCTGACCCTGGATCTCTTGTGCCCACTTTTTGTCTAGGCTACAGCAACCATTCAGTGCCAGGCGTGCTGCTCTGTGCTAGAAACTTCCATGAGAAAGCCCCAGTGCAGTCACGAGGCTAGAACTGTAAAGGATTGTCTATAATGTAATAGCATCTGGAAAGAGTGACTTTTAGGAAGAATGAACGGGATTGAGGAAGAATATCAAGCCAGCAGAGGCCAGAGATTCGGGAGATAGAGGCCCAAAGGGCGACACACATTTGGGAAGGAAGCTACTCCCCTCGTCTCCTTTCAGCCTACCCTTCCCCACAGCAAAGGAGAGAGGAAAGGGGAGGTTTTAGATGATGGCATTGATTGTGTGTTGATGGCTGCAGCATCCTGGGAAGAAGCGCTAGGTATGGACAGACTCTTTAAAATTTCATCAGCCTGGGTTAACCTCTGCCCCAAGAGAGGTGACAGCTCATGAGGGAGCTGACAGAGATGGGAAGAAGACCAAACTTCACTCAATTCATTTCTCCCATTCTCATTTCAAAGTCTGTCTAAGATAAGCACTGGTGGTATCTTTTCAGATAACACTCTGCCTTTAAACTTGCTAACTGATCTGTTGACAACCAACAACAGACAAGAAACGCTAACTCCATCTACCCATGGCCTTGGAAACCACTGAGATCCGCCATAGCACATATCCTTAAGAGCAACTTCTTGGCAAAGTTCAATCCTTGGTTATAAATTGGTTTTGCGAACAGTTCATATTTAATTTGATGTATGAACTGCACTGTCACTCAGATGTTTTCATCACAGGACCTGTTCCCTTCCCCCACCGTAACACCTTTCTGGCTAAACCACAACAAAATAACAAAGCCCCCTGAAAACTATTAAGAGTAGTTTGTTTAGAAGTACGGCTATTAGTCCCCCCCCCCACCTCTCCAAGTTCTAAAATACTACTCTCTCTTCTAAAATTTCTGAAGCTCCTAAAATGTAGGATGGAAGGCATGCAAGGGAAGGTCCATACGGTAGAGAGCTGTTCACAACTGCAGAAATACTGTGTGTCTATGTCCCAGGCACTGGGCTGGCTCGGGCATAGGTGCATAAATACGATACCATGGAAATAGGGGGTCAGCAGTGGGGTACCATGGTCTTGGGTCCAATCTCAGCTCTGTTACTTATTATGGTATTAGGGGAGTAACTTACTCTCTCTCAACTTTATCTAAAATGCAAACTGATAACAGTTTAACTTGCTCGTTTGTTATGAGGATAAAGGGAATGAATAAATGTGAGGTCTGTGTAAAAGACTGGCCCATAGGGTGCTCTCAGCACAGGTGGGCTGCTATCATTATCATATATATCCTACAGGTTGGCCGGTCACCTCAGCGTCCCTGATGGCTTCTACAGGTTACCTGTAATCCCCCAGGCTGAGGAATAATCTCCTGCAGGAATTTCAGTGTCCGGTTTCAAACTACCATGAGGTACACAAGGTGCCTCTTCTCTCGTAGGATCCTACATAGAAATGACCATGAAACAGCCATCATGTGTGACCCAACGTCAGAGGGGAGAGATGGGAACAACTTTCTGCTGAAGGGAGAAGCTGATCTCACCCACAATCAAAATAACAAAGAAGAGGGGGAATTTGCTAAACGGTTTTTTCTCTGAAGGTCAGGTGGGCACTGGAGGGGGGGCATTCCAGATGAACTCGGTTAGGTTGCCCATATCATTTCCGGCTGAAGGTAGAAATCACGTGCGGTCAGACAATCCTGCTGAGAGGAGCTGCATGACGGCAGGAAATACAAACAGGAAGTGTTGCAACAAGGTTTTAACATTATTTATTCGGGGTATTTAGATTTAAAGTGTTGAAACCCACTTGCTTGTGTCGAACAAGACATAGACTTGCAACATCTTATGGGAAATCTAATGGCAAGAGGATTATCTAGTAAACCAATGGGCATATAATTTGGATGCAGTTGGGAGTCTGTCTTTTTAAAATGTTTTATTTTGAGTCCATCTGGAAGGACCTATAGTCCCACGGAGTCTACAGGGAACTCACTCTGAGGGAACTTTGAGAGATTATCTCACTCAGTTTGTATTTTTCAGAAAGAGAATTTACAAGTCTTCTGCCCTCTGTGCCTCTGTGACCCCAGGGTCAAATCCTCACTTCTTGCATATCGTTAACAAATGTTTACTGACATCAAACATAAGCAAACCAATGAAGGAAGAGACAAGAAAGTTATAAGATGAACAGTCAACTGCTAAACACTCTCTCCCTCTCTGCCCAGAACAATCTATGTATAAAATTGTTCAATGAAAGAAGCATCTGGTGCCATTAGCCAACAGATGCTTCAATCAAAAACAATTACCCCTGTATATTACACAATGGAATATTACTCAGCCATTCAAAAGAGTGAAATATTGCCATTTGCAGCAAAACAGACAGACCTAGAGATTATCATACTAAGTGAAGTAAGTCAGGCAGAGAAAGACTAGCATTATATGACATATATATTATATGACTAGATTATATTCCATTATATGGAATCTAAAAAAATAATAAAAATTAACTTATTTACAAAACAGAAACAGATTCACAGACATAGAAAACAAATTTATGGTTACCAAAAGGGAAAGGGGAGGGGGAGGAAAGAATTTTAAACATGGGCTTAATAGACACACACAACTATATATAAAACAGATAAACAAGGACTTCCTGCATAGTACATGGAACTATATTCAATACCTTGTATAACCTATATGGAAAAGAATCTGAAGGTGTACACCTGAAACTAACACAATATTGTAAATCAACTATAGTTTAATTAAAAAAAAAAAAAGAACAATACGCCCTGGTTTAAGGGGCTGTTTCTACATCTGTCTCTCTGCTAGTTCCTGAGCTTTTTTAGGGAAGAAATAGTTTGCCATTTATTGCTAGATCCATAATATATAGTGCCTGACACATGATACTGATATCAGTTGTTGAGTGAATGAGTAAATGGATGGGTGGATGGATGATATATATATGAATGAATGAATGGTGACTGAAAGGTAGGACTAAAGGTGAAAGGAAGAAGTAAAGCAAACCAGACTGGAACACAAGTAGAAAATCTTTGTGGAACAAGTCTTGAAAAATAAAGAAAGACAGGTTAGATAGATTGTTCCATGATAACGTTCACCAAAAATTGCTCTTGTTTTAAGATATTTCCTCTTAATTAGTCATTAGAAGAGAATGGAGATCACCCAGTCACAGTATCTCCCTTAAAAACCCTTAGGATATTTGAAAACTAGCTATTTACACTGTATGCGGTTTTGCTCACAGTGTGTCCACAGCACTCGGCACACAATAAATGCACAAGAAATACTGTTAAAAGAACAAGTTCATGATTTAAGCTCCCTCTTTCCCAGAACCTTAGCAGTGATTCTCCCTGGTCCATACATGAAGCCAAATTTCCGAGTTCCAAAACTTTCCAAATGGATTCTGTCTTGGGACGAAGATTATTGCATTAGAGCTGCCCAGGTTCTGGGTGATGTGAGATCGTTTTTAAGCCCGGCGTGATTACATATGATCATTTAGGCGTCAAAAACCTTTCAGAACTGTGAACACAGTGTCTTCCCATACCCATTAGACCTCCTTTTCAGAATACAGCAGATTGCACAAAATATAGTAAGTTTGCCAAATGTTCATCTGAGCATCCCACAATTTAAAGCAACAGCAATGGTCGGTATTATTAGAATGACGTTGTGGGTGCATGTGGAGTTCCCGCATTCAAATTTCTGACTCGTTTAAAGTCTGATTTAAGTCTGATTGCAGTTCGTAGAGCTTCAGCTCAAGAATAACTGAATTACGAAGGATTCTGCCTCCTACTTACACAGTCCTTCTTTTCTACCAGTCTCGTTCTGGGTTAAACAAAATTCTGTCCCTGAATCCCTACTAGTTCTTTCCACCAGCACAGACTGCTCCTGGGCTATTTCCATGCTAAAGATGGACATCTCCCTGCTTTGGACAAGAACCTTGAACCAGGACCCATCTCTCACCATCCGTCCCTGTTACCTGAGACACCTTTGCCTCTTCGCCTTGAATCATCTGTCCCCTCCCCTTCAAACCTTCAATGTCACCATCCTCTACTTCTTCCCAGACTCACAGCATCTCACTTCTCATATCCCTCTTGCCCTGCCTCCTTCTCTCCAGCTCTGTGCCCATCTACACACTTTGTCACCCCTATTTGGAGGATTTTAAACTTGAGAGCACAGACCACCACTTCTGTTTTCTTCACAAACTTGACAGCACACAGTTCAGAGCCATGAAATCCCAACACGATGGTGACTGACTCCAGCTTCACCAGTTATTTCCTCAGCATCACCTCCAACCAGCCTCTTTCACTGGACCCAGAATTTGCTTTGCATCTATAGCTCCACTGACCCTCTCCGGGTCAAGACTGTTAATTATGGGTTTTTTTGTTTTTAGTGTGTGTGGTACGCGGGCCTCTCACTGCTGTGGCCTCTCCCGTTGCAGAGCACAGGTTCCGGACGCACAGGCTCAGCGGCCATGGCTCACTGGCCCAGCCGCTCCGCGGCATGTGGGATCCTCCCGGACCGGGGCACGAACCCGTGTCCCCTGCATCGGCAGGCGGACTCTCAACCACTGCGCCACCAGGGAAGCCCCTGTTAATTATGTTTTTAACTTCTACTCAGGGTCTGATCATAGGACAGTGATTTCCCTTTTTTTTTTGGCTGAAATTCCAAACAATTCTTGCTACTTTTCCTTTGAACTCCATCTTACAAGGATTTTTGCTGTGAAACTCCTATATTTGGAAACTCAAGAGCACTCTTACCACACACTTGACTTACACACTTTCCATCTGCTCCGCAGGGTCATGTAGTTAAGTCCACATCCTTGAGGACCATCTCAGGCTGGAAAAACAGTAACTTAGTCTGACTAGTTTCCACACTTTGCAGACATCGCAAACCTATAAACCTACAACTGTTCACATGTACTAACATGTGCTTTCCAAAACAAGAGTCATATTTTTTAATGACACTTTTCTGTGTTTTATGACTTTTTAACTAGTGCTCTTGTCTTTACTTAGTTCCTGTTAGTTTTGTGCCACGCTATTTAGCCCCTTTTTTAGATAACTTTTGTATCTGAAATACTTAAGACCTCTTGCACTATAAAAAGTTTTATAAGTCATAGACAACAGCATGCTGAGATAAGGATCTTGGCAAGCAGAACCTCATTAAATCACCCCTTCTTCCTGCTTCCCTGAGGAGGGGTTACTCTGAGCTTTCTAAGTGATGCTTTTGGCTTCATAGTGGAAAGGCATTGTGAAGGCTAAGCCAGCTTCACAAATCTTTATCCAAAACTACAGATAATGTTAAGAATCAAGGGTGAGATTACTATCGATTGGTCTTATAAAGCCTAATTTGGTAATTCAGGATGCCCATTAGAAGAATGGTGTCTGTTATCAAACATCTCCTCAGATGCACTGAATAAAAGCATCAATTTGACTCCTACCTGTTAATAAGCCCATTTGGACTATGTCTGTTCAACAGCTGTGTCACTTGATTTTAATTATATTTAACTTTGCTTAATACTATGTAGATGATACTTTTTTTCTCTCATGTTTTATATTTTTCCTGAAAATCAACTTTTTCTCTCCATAGAGGATACTTAGAAGATTCAGTAGTTTCCCTGCCCAACTACACACACACACACACACACACACACCACATATCACACACATCAGATACACATACACACCACAGACACACACTTTCTTCCTTGTGATATCTTTTTTTTTCCCCAACTGAGGATGCTTGACTAACAATCACAGCTGGGTTAATCTCTTCCCAGTTTTAAAAAAGAGAAGGTCTATGGACCATCAGCTTAAGGAGAGCGGACAGCTGATCCATATTAGGACGACGCCCGAAAAACTGAGAATCCTGCTGGTAGTTAACATTTGTTACTCATTTACACTTGTTGAACTTGGATTGTGTGCTAAGTAAGTTCAGACTAGAGCAAAGACCCCTCTTTTAAACATTCAGACTTTTAGGCAGAACTGGGCAGACAATAACGTCCGTGTGAATTCTCAAACACCCTCTACAACTTTTTCCAAGGATCTCACCTCCTCTAAAGAAGTGCTCTTCCCCGCCCCCCGCCACTTAGTTTGATCACAGGATTAATATCACGTCTTGAGAACAGTTTAGGTTTTCAAAAAAGACCAGAAACTGAAGACTTACATAAACATCAGATCATTCCTTTTTCTAATTCCCAGATATGATGAGGAAATTCATAGGCTGAAAATTCAGTAAATAAAGAGGTAATTACAAATGCCCGTTTCCTTGACAACTCCCCTCCCCCAGCCCTCCGGTGATAGGGAAAAACCAAAACGGGGGTGAGGAGGGGTAGCCGCGAAGCCAGGTTGCCTCCGAGCAGCCTGGGCGAGAACCAGCGCGGAAAGCAGCCGACGCGCAGCAAACACAAATAAAGCAATGGATATCGGGGCTGCACTTGGGTGTAGTATTTTTGTGGTTGCCATAGAAACGGCAGAGACGGAAGAACATGTTGCATGACACAAAAGAGACCGATCGGTAACAGGAACCTTCTCCCCGGCTTCGTCTATTGCAGAGAAAATTATTTCACCCGAGGCGGGGGGGGGGGGGCGCTGGGCAGGGGGAAATGAACCCCAGCACGGCAGCTCGAAATCACAGCGCGGACGGCCACGCTCCCCCAGCTGAGCACAAAGAAACGGTCCTTGTGCGGCAGCAAAGCCCCCGCTGCCTTCCAGGGCTGCCCCTCCACGTTCCCACTGTCTCCTCACTTCCTTCTCCGCCTTCCTCTCCTCCTCTTTCTTACCTACCCCTTCCAGAGGTTTTAATGAAATCCAGCCCAGGAGAGAATAAGGGTGATAGAGAGAGGGGTGCAAACATCCGCCACGCCCAGAGGTGAAGTCGCCTGGAAATAGCACGAACGGCACATACCTCCTTTCTGGAAGCCCTGGACACATGGACTTAGAAATCAGAAACTGAAAGGGAGCAGGCTGGGGTGCAGAAATTGCCACTAGTTTATAGGAGCTGTAAGTCAGCCAACACTGGAAAGAAAAAGCGAGACTCCACCCATGGGGTGGACTCTTCGGAAAAAAAAAAAAAGTGGTCCTCAGCTGACGTCTCTCCCCACCCCATGTCACTTCCTTTTAAAGCTACAATTTAGCAGTTATGGGGAGGGAGATACGAGCTGGTGTAACATGAGTCCCTCCCCCTCCCCTTCCAATTAGTGTAAGGAAGTGCTTCAGCTGGCTTCACGTCTGAAATCTCTGGCCGGAGAACCTGCCAGAATCGGAAACAAAGCCCGCTAGGTGGCCTTTCTTTTTCGGCCGCGCCTCCCGAATCCTGTTGCATCCCTATGCCGACATGGCTCCTCCAACCTCAGCTCGGACAGATCCAGCCCCGTCTGTGCTGAGACCTGGAAATTGCCCTAAACTGGCTCATATTTTGTTTGGTAAAATACCCGCACTCTGCAATCCCCCCTCACCTCTCACTGGTACGCGGTGCGGAAAGGAGATTGCATTCCACTCGGAAGAGCCCCAAAGCACCTTCGACAAAATACTACTGAAAATTCCAGCGATGTGAGATGTTAAGAACTGGGAAACAGAGGCTTGGAGGTCGATGGATTTTCTCCCCGCAAAGCAGCTACTGGGTGGATTCCCCGTGCGCGCGCGGGCGCGCACGCAAGCACATGCACGTGGCATTCACGCGCAGTGTTAGAGAGGGTCTGGGCAGATCTTTATAATAAAATAGAGTCCTCATAATTTTAAAAGAGGGCGGGCTGTTGAACCTCCAGAAATGCCAGGTCTCCAACATTTCTAAAAAACACTTTCAACCTCCAAACAGTTAAGATGTATGCCCTTCAAATGTTCTTTATTAGAGCCATTGCCACAAATAATATTTGAGTATTAACATATGACTCCTGTGTTCACCGCCGTTCTTTAGATGTTTACAATCCACAGGGGAAAAAAATAAATGTTCACAAATAACTAGACCATATTGCAGAATTACTAAGAGCTACAAAAGTGCTAAAAACAGCGTGCCATGAGAAAATAGAAGGATGGAAAGAGCTCTATTGGGTTATGATGAGCGAAAAAAAGGCATTCAGAATTCAGCAAACATGGTTTGGACTGGGTCCTATAGGGTGTGCGGCGTTTTGATAGTCTGTGATGGAGAGAGGGAAAAGCATGAATGGGGTTGAAGGACATCTAAGGCATAAAAAAGGACCAGAACAGAAAACCCATTTGTGGCAATGGTTTATTTTAATATTCATGGGAAAATAAATTTGACCATGTAAACATGTTTATAAAAGATGTTTGTAAGAAGTTCTCGCAGCCAAGGCAATTTTTGAGTTCTCATAACTTTTCAAATTATGTTTTAAAATTCATTTGTTTACAGTTTTTCAAAGCACTTCTAAAGTAGAGTTAGACTGCTGCTTTTTCATAGTTGAATTTTGAATGGGGATTAACTTCAAAATCTACAAATTGCATAAATTTGTGCTACATTTACTACAAGTAGAGCCACTGATTTCAACAGAAACAATATGAAATAAAAATTTTTGACATTTGCAAGTCTTATTCTGATCATAATACTATGATATGTCTATTCCATTAAGATTATCATTATTAATTTTTAATTTAATTATTTTATACATCAGTTTCTCTTTTTTTGAATTTTATTTTATTTTTTTATACAGCAGTTTCCTATTAGTTATCCATTTTATGCACATCAGTATATACATGTCAATCCCAATCTCCCAATTCATCCCACCTGCACCACCCCCCACTCGGCTTTCCCCCTTTGGTGTCCATAAGTTTGTTCTCTACATCTGTGTCTCTATTTCTGCTTTGCAAACCAGTTCATCTGTACCATTTTTCTAGATTCCACATATATGTGTTAATATACGATATTTGTTTTTCTCTTTCTGACTTACTTCACTCTGTATGACAGTCTCTAGGTCCATCCACGTCTCTACAAATGACCCAATTTCGTTCCTTTTTATGGCTGAGTAATATTCCATTGTATATATGTACCACATCTTCTTTATCCATTCGTCTGTCAGTGGGCATTTAGGTTGCTTCCATGTCCTGGCTATTGTAAATAGTGCTGCAATGAACAATGGGGTGCGTGTGTCTTCTTGAATTATGGTTTTCTCAGGGTATATGCCCAGTAGTGGGATTGCTGGGTCATATGGTAGTTCTATTTTTAGTTTTTTAAGGAACTTCCTTACTGTTCTTCGTAATGGCTGTATCCATTTACATTCCCACCAACAGTGCCAGAGGGTTCCCTTTTAAGATTATTGTTATTATTATGCTTATTTTTGCTACAGTAACACTTTGCCTATTTAGATGATGTTACTCACAGTCTCAATTACCTTAGAAATATAGCTGAGAAATATGGGAGGAAAAAACACTACTTCTCAAAATTTAAAGTGGAAATACAACCTTTGAGAATTAAACCCTATGCACTTGACTCAGTCCCATTTAGAATCTCTCCTTTATTTCAGATATCCTGATTTAGCTCTTTCTATCTAAATAAGGAACTGTGAACATTTCCAGATCAAAATCTAACAATTCAGTTCAACAAATAGGTATTGAGTATCTGTGCTGGTTGCTGAAGATACAAAAACACAAGTAAGACATGGACCTTGCCCCAAAGGCCTCAGAGTCTTAGGAAAGAAAGAGGCCTGGAAGCAATTAAGATATGAAGGCAGTAATTGAAGTCTGTACAAGGTTCAGAGATGAACCAAAGAATGGGAAAAGGGAAGTAGGGGTGTATGTCTACATAGTTTCTTTCTTTCTTCTTCGTAAATAAATTTAATTAATTAATTTTTGTCTGCGTTGTCTTCGTTTGTCTTCGTTGCTGTGCACGGGCTTTCTCTACTTGCAGCGAGCAGGGGCTACTCTTCGTTGCAGTGCGTGGGCTTCTCATTGCGGTGGCTTCTCTTGTTGCAGAGCACAGGCTCTAAGTGCACGGGCTTCAGTAGTTGTGGCGCATGGGCTCAGTAGTTGTGGCTCGCGGGCTCTAGAGCACAGGCTCAGTAGTTACAGTGCAGGGGCTTAGTTACTCTGCGGCATGTGGGATCTTCCCAGACCAGGGATCGAACCCTTGTCCCCTGCATTGGCAGGCGGATTCTTAACCACTGCGCCACCAGGGAAGCCCCTCTACATAGTTTCTTAATTCACAGCAAACTATAAAAGGGATGAGAATGATCAGTATATTCACCGGTGAGACAGCAAGAAATAAACGCTGACAGCTGGAGCTAAGAGGCGTAAAGTGGTAACTCGTAAAAAGGATACACAAATAGCCATTAAATAACAACAACAAAAAGGATGCAACCTCACATAAAATAAAAGTAGAAAGGAAGAGATGTTCTCTCTTTGCCTGTCTGCTTGTCAAACATTCAGAAAACTATAGTGTACAATGTGAAGAGGATGCTGTACGATGGGTTGGCTCCTCTCTTCCTGGTGACAGTGAATTGGTACCTTCTTTCTGGAATTTAAACAAGGTATATCACAAGCTTTTAAAATGTTCATACTTTTTTTTTTTTTTTTTTTTTTTTTTTTTTTTGCGGTACGCGGGCATCTCACTGTTGTGGCCTCTCCCGTTGCAGAGCACAGGCTCTGGACGCGCAGGCTCAGCGGCCATGGCTCATGGGCCCAGCCACTCCACGGCATGTGGGATCCTCGGGAACCGGGGCATGAACCCGTGTCCCCTGCATCTGCAGGCGGACTCTCAACCACTGCGCCACCAGGGAAGCCCTATTTGTAACTTTTATAAAAGAAAATGACCATGATTAAAAAACAAACGACTCAAGGTTTCTAAAGTCTTAGGTGATTTAGGACAGAAGCAAAGAATAATCGATGGAGATTACAACATGTTCAATCCCAAAGATTGAAATATTTTCAGAATCCTCTATTAAAGGTAAAATTCTATGTGTTTCAGAAGAGTTTCTTTTAACCTAAATTCTGGTACTTAGAATGATAAGTATCATTTATCTAAAATGTTAACTTACATACTGTGTTTTTCGCTGCCATGCTAGATGGTTGAGTTATTAGGGACATTATTTCCAACAGCCTTTTCTCTTAACACATTGTTAGCTACACAATGACAATAGTTTTGCTTTCTTTTCATTTGGCTTATTTTATGAACATGAATATAGATACATCTATATAAATCTATATACACAGTTTGAAATTTTCCTCAAGTTATAAAATATAAACATATCACAGACTTGTAATTATAATAATCTCACTAAATTCGGAATTGTTACTGCTTTGAGGTGACAAAGAAAAAGTGTAAATAATAAATTCAATTTGATATTTGGAGTGTTTCATCTTATATTTAATAGTTGTATATTTCAATCATTTCTAATAGAGCCTTACAAATGTGTCACATATATGTTTTTAACTACCAGTAATCTCTTATGGCTATGTTGTTATTATTGCAATCATTTTAAGTACTTTCAAATAGCTTTAACATTACCTGTCATTGAGGAAAATACAGAGGAATCAGGCAAGATTCCTCCTTCATCAATAATGATTACAATAAGTCATTCCCCAAACATTAATGTCCATTGATCAGCTCTCAACACATCTTAACTCAGAATTTTTCTTTAAACCTCTTACAAATTGTTCTCAGTGTTCACTCAGCTCCTTTCTCTTCTAGACCACTCCAGGTTCATTCAGACTGGCAGAGATGACCCTGGAAAGTCATTCATTCCCTCCTCTTGCATCCAGGCACTGAGAAACTGGAAATCATATAATGCAGGAGGAAATCTACCCCAACAGGAGGAACTGAATTCAAATCAATTAAAGCCCGACGGATGGGTAACAAATGGAAAAAGGTTCCAGCTTCTCTATCTGGTTTTAAAAGACAAGGTCATACAAAAGATTACTGAGACTTAGCCCTCGCATTCTTTGCAACCAAGTAAAAAGAAAGCACACCACTTCAGGTGGTGTTTCACTCTGGATGACTTTCAGCCCTTGTACTTTATATGTTGGGTAATTTTTTTTAAGTTTTGATAAGATGGATTATCCTTATAAACAGAAATGTGAAACATTGTTTTTTAAATAAATCTTTATTGTTCTCAATTGTTGACATAATGCTTGTCTTTATTTGGCAAGCTTATAGCCTAGTGGCACCTTGGAGGTTGATCTACTTAAAGTGTCGTCATGGACCATGAGGATGAGAGCTTGTTAGAAATGCAGAGGGGACTTCCCTGGCGGTCCAGTGGTTAAGACTCCATGCTTCCACCGCAGGGGGCACGGGTTCAATCCCTGGTCGAGGAACTAAGAACCCAATTGCTGTGCAGCGGCCAAAAAATTAAAAAAAAATTTTTTTTAATTAAAGAAAAAAGAAATGCAGAGTCTTGGGCCCCACCCCAGACCTAGTGAATCAAACTATTTTCACAATAGCCCCAGGAAATTCACACGTGCATGGAAGTTTGAGAAGTACTTGCTTGAGTCCACATCTCTCATTTTACAGAGGACACTTCAGAGTCCAGGAAGGGTGAGTCTGCTTGTCCTGGGTTACACAACGAACAGGAAATAGAGCTGAAGCAAAACCACAGTTTTTAATGATTCCGACTACGGAATTCTTTCCACTGTATTCCTCCAGCTTGCAGATGAAAAGCAAGTCTGAAAGAAAATCTATTGGCATAAAAATGTTAAAAAGAGAATTTCTACTTAAACTCATGTTTATTATTCTAAGTGTAGTTATTAAAAGTCTACACTCTGTGCATTTGAGTTTATACACAGTCAGCTTTACCCAAAGAAAATGAATCTTGGAATTTGGCAACTTTCAGGCCAAAATTGGCAAAAAGCAGGTGACATCTTTTCTCCATGATCACTCATTTTATTTTGGTTTCAAGCCAAAGCCAAGTCTCGTTGAATAAAACTTAGCTTCAGGGGCTTCCCTGGTGGCGCAGGGGTTGAGAGTCCGCCTGCCGATGCAGGGGAGATGGGTTCGTGCCCCGGTCCGGGAAGATCCCACATGCCGCGGAGCGGCTGGGCCCGTGAGCCATGGCCGCTGAGCCTGCGCATCCGGAGCCCACTTAGCTTCATGACTGATTTGCAAGAGGCGACAGAAAGAAAAATGTGCTCCACAAGTCCCCTTGTTTCTGCTCTTGCCACTTTCAAATCTGCTTGTTCCTCACCTGGCAGCCTTTGCAAAACGGAGCTTTGTAAAATAAAAAACAAGAGCATGTGATTCTCCCCTCTCTCATCTCTGCCCTTGAGTGCATGAGAGTCCCCTGTATCCTGACAACAGATCTTTCATTGAGCTGCCTTTGTTACTTGCAATAGAGTCCTAATTCTTCATGTAAAGTTTTGGAGTTTCAGCTTCCTCCTACATAAAATTCATGGGGTGGTTGTGAAGTTTAAATGAGACGGCGTATGTGAAGCTCCTTAATAGCGTAGAACCTCCAAAAAAAATGATCATTCTTTTCTCCTGCCCTCACCCCATTCATTAAAATACAGATGACTTTCAGATATTTTTGGTTGACATCCTTCTCCTAAACCTCAGACCCGTTTACCTAATTAGCTGATGAATATCTCCAGGGAGACATCCTAAAGGCTTCTCAAATTGAACAAGCCCAAAAAGTTTTGGCCCCAACCTAGCCAACGTTCTGCAATCCTATCCTGCAAGTTTCTGGTTCCCTATTTTGGTGAGAGTTGACATCAAAGTTATCTTTGATTCTTCCCTGTTCCTCTTGCAGCTCTTTCTCCCCACACCAGCCTGTTAATACTCTTCTCAAAGATATTTATAAAGAGCCCTCTCCTCTGATTGCCACTGCTGCTGCTCCAGGCCTCATGACTTTTCTCTTGGTTGTCTGCAAAAAACGCTCTTCAACTTTTTGTTGCAGTCTGAAACTTCAACTCCTTTGGGTAACATGCAATGCCCTTTTATGATCTGGCCCTACCGCTCCCTCCAGTCTCATCTCTTGCCTCTTTCCATACTTTTCCAAGGACCCCCCTTTTTTCACCTCTCATCAGCTGACTTACCTCTCCCAGCCTCTAAGACTTGCTGACCACCTCCTCCAGGAAGCCCTCAATTCTTTAAAAGGAAGAATGGTCTGAGTGTATTTGTGTTAATGCACTTGCCACATGGCATCTAATTGGTTGTTGTTTTTATAGGTTTATTCCCGACTGGCTTGTGAGGACAGGATCTTTGTTTTCAAAGATCTGACATGCCACAGGGCTCCATAAATACTAACTGAATCAGTGGACATCATCTCTGTGTTACCTTTCCCCACGGGGCAGGTGGGACTCTCAGTTTCCACTCTTATAACTCAAGAAGTTTCTTTTCAGGAAACCTTTTTATCCTTGGTTTTCCTATATTGCAGATACATTTAAGAAAAAATTTTAACTCTCCATGAAATCACCTCCCTCATTTTCCCTTATCCTGTTCCTTTCCACTCTTTGCTCATAGGCAGGCATAGTTTATTTCCCTATAATCCTAGTAGCGTAGAAAATTCCATCATCTTTTTATTTCACACATCCTAAGCAGATTTCCTTAACAGAATTTTCATAGCTGTCTTTTTAATGCATTGCAAGTAGTCTACTTAGTATAGGATCATTTTCCGAACTGTCCTCCTGTTGAATGTGGCCTGTCTCCTGCTTTCACCTACCGTGGGTCAGTCCTCAATTTCACCTGCTTCCACTTACTGAGCACGTAGCGCTTTGTATCAGATATTATGAGCTTCCATTTATTAATCGAAGAGCCTGAAGCTTAGCTGGGTTAAGTCACTGCCTCAAGGTTACATAGCCGGTAAGTAGCACAGAGTCAGGATCTCCACTGAGGTGTGCCCAGCTCCGCAGAGCACACTGTTCTCCTCTGAGGTCCACTGGCCGCTAGGACAACAAGCAGGGCTTGCCCCTTATGGGTGATGCCCTAGGATAACGTCCCGGAAGAAGAGGATTTTGTGACTCATTCCTGCACTGCGTGGGCGACTATGTTGCTGCTCTTCACTGTCATTAATTAATACCTTAAAGTTTGGGTGAGTTTCACAATCTTAAATAATACCAATTTTAATTTTTGTAAGTTATGTGTAAAGTTCAATCTCTTTCAGAGTTTGCTTTTATTTACTCTTATCACTTGTGTGTATTCTTGTGTGAGATCTCTTCTTATGCATCGACTGTTTATGCTTTCGTCTTGGTATTTATCATTTGCAGGTACATTTGTTTTTCGAGTCATACTGTGTGGCTTGTGGGATCGTAGTTCCCCGACCAGGGATGGAACCCGGACCCTAGCAGTGAAAGCGTGGAGTCCTAACCACTGGTCGCCAGGGAATCCCCTGCAGGTACATTTCAATGTGTCAGTTGTTTCTTCTAGGATCTCAACTGCTTCAACACTCAATTCTATTTTCCATGCATTGTCCTGTCATTCTATATTTAACTGCTTATCTCGAGTTCGCCCATCGTGTATGGTGTAAGGTGTTTAAGATATTAGCCAACTGCCATTCTCTCCTGCCGTGTAGTAAGTAAATCTTCCGCTGTTTTGAGTGTGCTGACATGGAAGGAGTGTGGGCTTTTGGAGAAAACAGATCTTGGTCAGGACGCTGGCTGAGGAGATCAATCTTATGGTAGCGGGGTGCAGCCTTTCCCGGGAAGGATTGCTCACCCTCTCCTCTGCTCCACCTGCAGGGCTCAGGGGTGTGGGACCCAAGCAAGACAATCGGGAAGACGGAAGGACCCCCTGCCCCGCCCGCATCCCACACCAGGGCGCCCCTTCTGGAGGACATGAGCCTTTCTCCAAGTTGAAGCTGCAGGACACATGCGTGCCAGCCAGACATCTCCCAAAGGAGCTGGTGGCCCAGGGCCCTGGACATGGCCAGTGACCAGAGGCAGATCTGGAGCAGCTGGCTGAGCAGGGACCTTTGCCAGAGGAGAAAGGCAAGCAGGTAGCTCTTGACGCAGCCGTAGCAGAAGAGAAACAAACATGCCTCCGGGAAGGGGGATGAGGGCGTGGGGCTGCCCCCTTGGCGTGTCTGTCCCGCTGCGGCTGACATCGCCCTGCCGCTCGCTGCGCAGCATTCGTCCCACCGCGCCGTGGGCACAGTGCTGTGGCCGGGCCGTTCCCACACTGACACGGGGCCTGGCAGCATCTGACCCTGCACTGGATGTTGCTGTTTCTCTCCTTGGTAGCCTTGGTTACGCTGCCACCAAATGTGTTTTCCTGGCCTGTCCACTGAGAAGCAGCCTGTGGGATGTTTTCTCTAGTTGCTATGCTTCGCCCCGGCATTTTCCAAATCCTACTCAGAAGGTTGTTCTCTTGACTCGGGGGGCACGGCTTTACCCCTCATTCCGGATCCTCCACTGTCTGCCCCTTGGGCACCTGCACCTCAAGCCCTGGAGTTCTTGGGACTGACTTAGTGGTGCTCTGTCGTCCCACTTTGCGATCATAGAACTTGGTCCTTGCCCTCAGAGGGCTGGGTTTCACCTTTGAATGGCATATGATACATTGGGAGGGCTGGTCTCTACGTGCTCACGCCCCTTTCCTAAAATCTGTGGCCTGTGGTTTACTCACATCATATTTTCCATGAGCTGGTGTTCAGTTACCTTCGTACATTTCTTCCGGGTTGATCTCCAGACTTCAAGTGCTCACTACATAGGAGGTGGCTCTTCCCGTGACCCCAACTGAGCTGGCCCAACAACAAGGTGGAGGAAATATCCCACAGGCTTTGAAAATCAATTATTTGCTGAGATGAAAAGGAGGATCTGGGGCTTCCCTGGTGGCGCAGTGGTTGAGAGTCCTCCTGCCGATGTAGGGGACACGGGTTCATGCCCCGGTCCGGGAGGATCCCACATGCCGCGGAGCGGCTGGGCCCGTGAGCCATGGCCGCTGAGCCTGCGCGTCCGGAGCCTGTGCTCTGCAACGGGAGAGGCCACAACAGTGAGAGGCCCACATATCGCAAAAAAATAAATAAACAAAAATAAATAAAATAAAAATATTTACAATAGCATCCAAAAACTCAAATACTTAATTAAGGATGGATCTAATGAAAGATGTGTAAGACCTTTACACAGGAAACTATAAAACTCTACTAAGAGAAATTAGAGAAGGTTCAAATGAATCAAGGAATATACCACAGACACAAATTCAAATATTCATATAAAGGTGTACA
This sequence comes from Lagenorhynchus albirostris, assembly GCF_949774975.1. Lineage (NCBI taxonomy): Eukaryota > Metazoa > Chordata > Mammalia > Artiodactyla > Delphinidae > Lagenorhynchus > Lagenorhynchus albirostris. The sequence goes on along the minus strand of NC_083106.1, from coordinate 7,023,780 downwards.
TTTTCTATAACCTGATCTGTAGTTTTGATGCAATCCATTCAGAGTCAGCAGATGTGAGGGTGTTTCTAACACGTGTATGGAAATGCAGAGCCAAGAAGAACAGGAGGGAGGACCCGCTGTGCAGATCCTAGAGCTTGGGGCACGTATGATAAAGCTACACTGATTAAAGCAGGGCAAGAATAGAAAACAGACCAATGAAGCCGAACGGGAAGTCCAGAAACAGACCTCTGTATTTATGGGCACTTGAGTTATGATGATGGTGGCACTACAGGGCAGTTAGGAAAGAACAGTAAGACAATTGATAAAATAGCACTGAGTCAATTAGGTATTAGCCACACAGAAAAAATAAAACTTAACTCTTCCTCACACCACACACAGAAGTCATTACCAGGTGCGCTTAGATTTAAATGTGAAAGGCAAAACACTAAGGCATGTTGAAGACAAAATAGGAAACTATCTTCTGGACTTTGGGATAGAGTAAGTTTTCTTTCTCTCTCTCTGTTTTTTTTTTAAATTCATCTTTATTGGAGTATGGTTGCTTTACAATGTCGTGTTAGCCTCCACTGCACAACAAAGTGAATCAGCCATACACATACAGATAGGGGATAAGGTAAGTTTTCTTAAACAGGGTTCAAAAAGTACCATAAAGGAAAAGACTGAGAAACCGGATGATGACCAAATAAAGTTCCGTTCATCAAAAGTTAGGAGTAAAAGAGTCAAAAGACAAGCTACAGGACTTCCCTGGTGGCGCGGTGGTTAAGAATCCGCCTGCCAATGCAGGGGACACGCATTCGAGCCCTGGTCTGGGAAGATCCCACATGCTGCGGAACAACTAAGCCCCTGCACCACAACTACTGAGCCTGCACTCTAGAGCCCGTGAGCCACAACTACTGAGCCCTCATGCCACAACTACTGAAGCCCACGTGCCTAGAGCCCCAGCTCCGCAACAAAGAGAAGCCACTGCAATGAGAAGCCCGCGCACCGCAACAAAGAGTAGCCCCTGCTCGCCACTACTAGAGAAAAGCCCGCGCACAGCAACGAAGACCCAACGCAGCCAATAAATAAATAAATATTTTTTTTAAAAGAAAGACAAGCTACAGAGAGTGAGAAGATATTATTACATGAATGACTGACAAAGAGCCCTTATTTGGAATGTGTTAAAACAGCCTTCAAATCAGTAAGAAAAAGTCAACCTCACAGAAAATGGGAAAAATTTGAACAGGCACCTCACAAGAGAGAATGTTCAAATCAACACACATTTGAAAAGATGATTAACCTTGTTAGTACACACCCATCAGAATGACTACCGTACAAAGGATGAAATATACCTAGAGGGAGGTAAAGAGATGCAGCCGCTCTGGCAAGTGGTGTCACATGTTCCGAAAAAGTCAAAGGTGTGCATACCCCACGATCCAGCAATTCTACCCTTAGGCGCACGCCCGACAGAAATGCACGCACAACGTTCAACAGTCTTCATAGCGGCTTTATGTGTAACAGTAAACAACAATGACCTGATCCACAGTGAAAGAGCGTGTATAGCACATATAAAGAACATACGTAGAAAGGGTGGTATATTTAGACTCTAAGATACTATTCAGCAAAGGAAATGACTGGAACTCAACTGAATGCAACAAATGTGGAAAGATATCTCAAGGGCAATTTTGACCAAAGAAGCTAGACACCAAAGATTACCTACTCCGTGATTCCATCAGTAAGTTCACAACCGGGGAAAACCAGTCTACACACTGTAAGTTAAGATGGGTTACCTTTGGAGGTGCAGGAGGGTAGGGGGCTTTTGGGGTACTGGAAATATTCTGTTTCTTGTTCTGTAGTCATTATATGGGTGGATTCACTTTGGAAAAATTCACTGATGCGTATACACTTAGGTTTGGTGCCCTTCTCCACATGCATGTTGTCTCAATTTTTAAAAAAAGCCAAAAAGAAAATCTATTTACACCAATTTGTCCATCTGTTATCTAAGAGAAAACTCAAGATCTCCTCTCAAAAACAACAGGTTTTATGCTCTCCCAGCCCAATATTAATCTACTCAAGGTCCCCGGGAATGGAACTGATTCTTAATTTGGTTCATGAAAAGGGCTTCAGCAAGAATATCATAGGTAAGCGTGGCCGAAGGTGATCTGTATAAACTACAATAGTTTGTATTTGTTGGGATATGCTTTGTAATCATTCTGTGTTGTTGTTGGTTGTTTTTCCACGTGGATCTGTTTTGATTCCTTCCTTTATTGTAAGGACATGCCCTATAGTTTAGCATTCTTTATAACAACTATATATATATATATGTATATATCATGCCTCTACTACTTAATACCAACTCTTTGAAGACAGGTTTGATAAATATTGCCAAGAACCAATTACAGAATCTAGTTTGGTTCTGGAAAGAGTCTGTGTTTTTCATGCACATAATTTGGACTAAAAAGTACGTTGGCCAGAGTGTTGCTTTAAGATTACAGGCTGCTCCTACATTGTCACTGTGGGAACAGCCAAGTATCTGGCCAGGGCAAAGATGTTTCACATGTAGACTCCTGTCTGATTTCTAAATATTCATCGAAGCAAAACTGCACCCTTCAGGCAAATGAGTTTCACCTTGCTTGGGACATTCTGTTTTAGTTAAATTGTTTTCTTAGGACCCAGCAGCCAGCATCTGTCACTTTTTTCCCGAAGAATGAAAGTACCTACAATGCATTGTGTACTCGCTATACTCAAGGCGCCACGCTAAGTACATTACATTCATATTTCACGTGTGTTTCCCAGCACCCCTTTGGCGTAGCATCCCTATTTTACAGAAAAGGAGACTGAGGCTCCGGCAGGCTGAGAATTTCCCACAGGGAAGTCGAGCTGGACCTTCATCCAAGTCAGTTAGTGTGAAGCGTGGACTCGGCATCCTGTCACCCTGCCCAGGATCAGGGTCCCTGAGGCTGTCGTGGGAGGCGGTCAGGGACCAGTCCCAACCTGGTTCCCTTGCATGTGATTTTTGTCAAGATGCATAAGTCACTTCAGCAAGCAACACCCATCATTTCTTCCCTTATCTCATCCCCTGAAACGTGGCATTCACAGGATCCTCCTGAACTAAAATTGACAACCTCACCCAGGAAAATAACTATTAGTAACCAAGTGGCACGGCTTATGGCCCCATTTGCAGTGAGACTCATTTCAACATATCACGTCGACATCATGGGGCTCCCTGTGGGTCGTTAGTCTCTTAGACATGAACGTGGGGCAGTAGAGCCCGAGAACAAGTAGCTGTTTGCCAGCCAGGAAGTTAATGATTGGTCTCGAGAAGGTTTGTCTTAGGAAACTGCTGGGATGGCTTCCCTGGGACTCTGCCCACCTGGAGGTGCAGGGCAACTGCGTCTTATTTGCACTTAACCTGCCCGCATCTAACTTCGAGGGACAGAGAGGGAGTGGGAAGGAAGGAGTCGAAGGGCGATTTAAGTTCTGCAAGTGATTTCTCTTCTGTTCCATCCAGTGAATTGTGCTCTGGAAGGAACGTGGGCTGACCTGGACCTGTGTTTCCTGCAATCACCTCTGTGATTCATTCATCCATCCATCCATTCATTCAACACTATGTCTGCCTACTGTGAGGCCAGCCCTCCGCCAGGTGCCAGGTACACGAGGGAACCAAACAAGGATTCCTGCGGTTGTGGAACTTTCTAAGGGGAAGAGTCTGAAAACAAGTGATAATTGTAATAAGTGTTTATGATATGCTAGAATTGGATATTTATGGAAAAATGAAAAGTCAGGCAAGGAGTGTCTGCAGTGTGGGGGGTGGTGAGTGGTGGGAATGTGAAGCAGGGGGTCAGTGCAAGCTTCACTGGGAAGGTGGGACTGAGCAAAGATTGGGGGATCTAGGGGTGGTCCAGGCAGATGTGTCCCCAAGTGAAGAGCCTTCCAAGGGGAAGAAGTGAACGCCAGGACCAGGGTCCATGGCAGGACATGCTGGCTTGTTAGAGGAACAAGGAGGGCCGCAGGTGAGATAATGTCGGAGGGGCATGGGGTGCTGGGCTGTGGGGCTCTGCAGTACGGTGTAAAGACCTCTGGGTTTTATGCTGAGTGGTTTGGGGAGCCTTGCGGTGGGCTGGAAAGTGACATGACATGACTGAGGTTTTAAAGAATCACTCTTGCTGGTGTGTTGAGGAGAAGCCGTATGGGGCACGGACCAAGCAGGCGCATGAGCAGGAGGTGTTTGTAGTGATCCAGCAACAGATGCTGGTGCAGACCAGCCAGAACCAGTGGACTTCCTGAGGGATTGGACGTGGGGCCTGAAGAACGAGTGGAATCAAGGTTTGTGCTTGAGGTTTCGGCTGAGCAAATTCGGGGACGAAATTACCTGTGAGTAGAGCAGGTATTTTGGTAAAGATTAGCATTGTTTGTGACATGTTGAGGTAGAGACGTCTGTTAATTATCCTTGTGGAAGTGGGGCGTTGGCAGTGGGAGTGTAAAGTTCTGGAGAGAAGATCCAGGCTGGAGATAGACGTCTGGGAGAAGTCAGCGTCTAGGTGGCATCGAAAGCCACGAGACTGGATGAGATCATCTCAGTGTTGGCGGATGAAACACGGGAGGCTGAATTAAACTTGAATGCGGATGAAGAGTTTCCAGCGGTATGTTTCGTGCGACACTTACTTGTTAGCCATGTAAATACTGGCCACCACGCAATACTGGGGACATACCTATGCTATGGAATTAGTAGTTGTTTATCTGAGTTTCTGGCTTGCTGATTCTGGCCGTGCTCAGTGCGGAGTGAGAGCAGGGAGGTTAGAGGGGTGGGAACTGAGCCCTGGGTCCCCAGCAGTAAGAGGCTGGGGGGAGGGAAGGAACAGGGAAGAGGACAGAGAGATGCACGAGGCAGGAAGAAAACCGCCCGAGGGTACGGTGTCCTGGAGCCTGGAGGGGGGGCGCGATCAGCTGTCCTCCAGGAAGACGGGTCGGGAGTTGAGCACTGGATGTGGCAATGAGTAGGCTGCCCGTGGCCTGGCAGAGCAGCCGCATCTCCAAGAGCAGGAGCACTTTGCGAGGCTGAGTGAGACCGCTCTTTCCAGGTTGGGGCTGTTTCTCCAGCGGGCGCCTGAGTGAACGCAGGCGGGTAGTTCAGGGCGCTGGTCTGATGAAAGCGTCGTGATGACATCGAGCTTGTGTTCAGTACACTCCTTCTACCTGAAGACGCCCTTGAGGACCACGAAGCGGGGTTTTCAGCAGGTTCCTTGGACGCCTCCCCGAGATGTGGACTCAGTCCCTCAGTGCAGACGCAGAACCGCAGTGATGAGCAGGGATGCTTCTGCTGAGAGCAGGGAGGCTGCCTGCCTGGCGCGGGGCGGGGAGGTGGGGTAGGGCGGGGACCGCAGGGGCTTGCAGAGCCACGCAGCCTGCCTCGTGTGGGAGGAGCTCGGGGAAGCAGGACGCCGACTCAGCAGGGAACCGTGACGATCCAAGGGCGAAGGTAGCCCGGTGCCCACTTTCCAAAGCTCCAAGTTCAAACACTTTTTTTTCTCCGGAAAAAGAAAGCAACAGTGGTACCACTTGAATTCTTTAATTCTTTTACAGTGGGGCTGTTCCCACATTTGCTAAGTCCCTTCATTCAACTAAAAACCAACATTTTTTCTTCACCTGAAAGCAATGAGGTGTGGGCCCTGGGTCACATCCCCGGAGCAGGACTTATTTCTTAGAGTTAAAAACGAAAATGAACAAACAAAAACAAACTTTCAATATATAGCTTGACTATCACTACACTGAAATATAAAAAATGGCCCTGAAAGTGGGAGGTGAGGTGATTTTCACCCCGACACAAGGCATTCTCCTGCCTTGATATAACCCAGGGCCGCTGCTCAAAAGGACATCCCGCCTCACATTTCATAGCCCAGGGCTCATCTTTGTCCAAATAACATCACGACTGGAAACCTTAGTCAGCTTTTTGTATTACAAAATGAGCTACAGAGTATGATTGCACATAACTGCAAACTGTTAGGGGTGTTCGACTTGCCTTTTAAGAAAAAAGATAATATTTATTCAGCCATAGAAAAGAATGAAACACTATATATAAAATAGATAACCAATAAGAACCTACTGTATAGCACAGGGAACTCTACTCAATACCTTGTAATAAGCTATAATGGAAAAGAATCTGAAAAAAACAGAATATATATGTATACGCATATATGTATAACCGAATCACTTTGCTGTACACCTGAAACTTACACAACATTGTAAATCAGCTACAATTCAATAAAAAAAATTTTTAAAAAGAGTGAAATAATGCCATTTGCAGCAACATGGATGGACCTACAGATGACCATAGGAAGTGAAGTCAGACAGAGAAGGACAAATATCGTATGATATCATTTATAGGTGGCATCTAAAAACATGATACAAAGGAAATTATTTACAAAACAGAAATAGACTCACAGACATAGGAAACAGATTTATGGTTACCAAAGGGCAAAGGGTTGGGGGAAATTAGGGATTTGAGATTCACAGATACACACTACTATATATGAAATAAACAACAAGGACCTACTATACAGCACAGGGAACTCTACTCAGTATCTTGTAATAACCTATAATGGAAAAGAATCTGAAAAAACAGAATATATCTCTGTATATCTATATAGATAGATATAGGTATGTAGATATACCTGAATCACTTTGCTGTACACCTGAAACACTGTAAATCAACTATACTTCAAGTAAAAAATGAAATTACAAAAAAGACAATATTTATTCTCACAATACTGTGACTAAGTATATAGTCTAGCTACTTAAATCTAAAGTCATTTTGTTTTTATAAGTCACCACCCACCCCGAGAAACTCCATGACATGGCTTTGAAAAATAATTTGCACAGATCTCTGTAAGTTAATTATTGTGCGACTATCTCTGAAAGCTTTTTGTGTATTGTACATTTAATCAGAGAGAGAGGCCTGGTTAACTACACTGCTGTTCTTTTAAAAAATCAAGATTATTTAACCACAGTAAAATAAATGGAAGACACGACATGTTTTTAAATTGCCTGTGAAAATGTACTTGCTCTAATGATTTTTGAAGAAGTCCTGGTCCCTGTTTATCATCTTCCCCGTAGTGAAGTGATGAGGCCCGATTCCCACACAGCCTGCCAACTCGGTCCTTTATTTATATTAGAGCGGCGGTTCTCAGACTTTCAGCGTACACCAGAATTATCTGTAGGGCTGGTAACGTCACAGAGTTCTGGGCCACACCCACCCCCAGAGTTTCTGATTCAGTAGGTTTGGGCGGGGCCTGAGAACTTACCTTTCTACCCAGTTCCCAGGTGATGCCGATTCTGCTGGGCTGGAGAAGGACGGTCTATAGGTAAAGAAGTTCTCCGTGCTGAACCGTGCAGGTGCCATTGGGAGCATCTGAGCCCAGCTCCCTGTTTACAGCTGAGGAAGCACGATGCAGGTGGAAGAATGTCAGGTCAGTCCAGGCCCAGGGAGCCTGGGTGGGGAGGTGGCATTCATTCGACGTAGGAACGGGGTGAGCACAGAGGCCTGGGGCAGCACCACCCTCCCCTCGGCCCTTCCTGAAGCCACAGCCAGCAGAAAAAGATGTCAGCCCCAGTATGCTCAGGCCAGGATGTAGCCAACTGCTTTCCAGTTTTGTCCATCACTAGAAGACTTCATGATCTCTATATCGGGCAAGTCACTGGTCTCAGAGCTTTGGTTTTCTCACCACAAAATGAAGGCATTGGTCCAGCTTATTTTTAAAATTCCTTGGAACTCCAACTTTCTATGACTCTACCTAAACATAATAAACCTCTGACGAACGTTTGTTGAATGAGTAATGGGAAACAGAAGTATTTGTGCTCTGCTGAGAGAAAACAGAGGAAGGGTCAGAGGCTTCCCTTTTTGGGTGAGTGGGACCTGGATGACTCCCTGCATCGCCTCGGTCAGCAGGATGTCCGAGGGTGTCTCCTTACTGCAGGAAATCCCAAAGAAAAGCAGAGGTTCAAGGTTCCAGACTGAGAGAATTATTCTTTTCCTTTAAGTGAGAATATTCATCATGGAGTGAAAAGGAACCAACAAAACACGAAACTGGAACATAGGAAAGAAGAGCCTGGGGTCCGGAGCAGTGATGGGAAGTGGGGTGTAAGTGGATGGAAGTCCCTAGAGAAGGGGATGTTTCTTCACTTGGGACCAGCTCCCTCCCATCCTGGGGTCTGTCCTGCACCCTGCAGGGCAGATGGAGCCGGTGGTCTCTGCAGACATTGAGAAGTCGCTTTTGTAAATATTTAAACAAGAAGTAAATGTGTCTTTAGCTAAGAGAAAATGGACAGAGATACAATCTTCAAATCCCTTTGCTTTAGCTTTGAAGTAACTACAATTTTAAAATAAATGTAAGATGGATGTATAAGACTATAGATTCTTGATATTTGGAAACCATTGACTTCTTAGGAAGGGAGATGCTAACTGCCTTATAAATACCCAGTTTTGGTTTTCTTGGATAACCCTACTTCTGAAAGAAAACTGGAATTATGTGTGGCAGGTCAACTTTAAGTACTATTAAACACACTAATATAACAACTTGCTGTTTCAGACAGTGGAACTGTCCGACCTGGGAAATGCGCCACACACAATCTCCTTGTGCCAAGAGGGTCCTGAAGAAGTAACGTTACAAAGACAGGCACGGCTAGTCCCCATTTAGAATCGCCGAGGATGAGAAGCTCCACTAAAATTTCTCCACGTTTACATCTTTAAACGACAAAATGGCTTTCAAATTCAAATAACTCTGATGGAGACATTTATACAATAGAGTTCACGCCTGCACAGGCTCCAGACGCGCAGGCTCAGCGGCCATGGCTCACGGGCCCAGCCGCTCCGCGGCATGTGGGATCTTCCCGGACCGGGGCACGAACCCGCGTCCCCTGCATCGGCAGGCGGACTCTCAACCACTGTGCCACCAGGGAAGCCCTGCCTGTTTTCTTAACTAGAATATTCAGAACATAATTTAGCCTTTTTCTTGTTGACTCACTAAGAATCATCATTATGAGTCAAAACCATAGAATTTTAGTACAAAAGCGTCCTTAGAGACCAGCTAGCTCCATTTCTTCCTTTTCGAGATGCTCAAGCAGAGGTGTGACAGGAGTTAAGTGGAAAGCAGAACCGTGCTGCCAGTTTGAAGGGAGTTGATCCAGAAGCCACGGCTTCGATTCTTGGTCCAAGGCTGTGACCGCCACACCTGCCGAGGCCTCGTGCCTTCCAGACTGGGGAGTGGGGTGACGCTCATGAGACCCTGTAGATGCGGCAGAAGCCAGCTTCCCCTTTGCAAGATGGGCTCAGACTCAATGCATTTTGCATTTTGGAGTCTACTTTTTATATTTTTTCCCTCTTTGCATTCACCTATCGTCTGTAGTGCTGTGGGTGTGTAAACGTGGTTCTGCCTCTAAACGTTACCCTACTCTCTTCAGCTGGGGCTTCCGCTCGGCTGTAAAATATTGCAGGCGGGATCTCACAGGGGTCTTTCTGCTGTGAGCCCCAGTCACTTCCTGGGGACGGGGCCTCTCCCTTTCCTTTTGGCCTGGCCCCCACTCCTCCCCTCCCCTTCCCGCTCCTATAGAATGAGGGCGAAAAGCCTTCTGTTTTCCCCTGCATGTGGGTATTCAGTCCCTGTGCTTGTTTGCTACCATCATAAAGCACCATAGACCTGGGGGTGGTACTTAAACAATCGAAAGCTTTGTAAGTCTGAGATCAAGGTGTCAGCAGAGCTGGCTTCTCCTTGGCTTGTGGAAGGCCCTCTGCTCCCTGCGTCTTCACATGCTTGTCCCGCTGTGTCTGTGTCCTTATCGCCTCTTCTAAAAAGGTCACCAATCATATCAGATCAGGACCCACCCTGGTGATTCATTTTAACTTAATTACCTCTTTAAAGTATCTATCTTCAAATATAGTCACATTCTGCGGTATTGGGGCTTAGGACTTCATCATATGAATTTGACGTTGGGACACAATTTAGCCCATGACAGGCCCTTTGCACTTTTAAAGTTACCATGAATCACTCTAGGGAAACAGACAGTTGTAATGGCTCCAGGATTTTATAAAGTTCTTATGGCCAAGGTCCCTGAGTAATAGTTCCAGAATTACTTCTAAGATGGTAATTGAAATGAAGAATGACTGACAGATTCACTCATTCCAGAAGGATCCCTTCATGTTCCAACAAAGGCAGTGACTGACACCACAAACTTGAGCCCTGAGGATTGTTTCCCAAGCCCTGCAGGTGCGGGAGGAATGGGAAAGGCCAGGTGGCAGCCTCTGGGCGGCAAAGTAGGGAGAACACAGAGAGGGCGGGAGAGGACAGAGCCCAGGCCAAACAGAAATGATGGCTCCAGAGGCTAGGATGGGGGTGGGGCTTCCTGGGGCTGGCGGTTAGCACCACTGGTTCAAACCCCTTTTCAGTCTGTGCCTTTCCCCTTCACTGACAACTGGCTGAGAAAAGGCCACAGGAGAAACATGGGTCACCTGGGTGCTGGGGAGCAATTAAAAACCAACTGGGTAAGAGGTACATTCTTTGATGGGAACAAAAGTCCTTTGTAGGTACAGCGGACTCACGCTTGAAATCTGGCCGTAAGAGTCTATGGAATGTTCAGCGCCTGCAGCTGCTTTTCAAGTCTGGCCTGGAAACACTGAGTGCTATCTGTCCACGTTCTACCTTCATACAGAGCCCAGCCCTTAGCCTGCCTGCCTGCTTGTCCTCTTTACTGCCAGGGGAACTCTCTGTCCTCACATCCCATCTCCCACCCTCACCTCACCCCAAAACTGGCTGTTGAGGGAAACATGCATCCACTACCCCATCCAACATCTACCCAACATCCATCTACTCCATCCAGTGTCTACCCAAAATGCATCCCCTCCCCCACCCAGTATCCACCCAACATCCATCTACTCCATCCAATGTCTACCCAAAATGCATCCCCTCCCCCACCCAACATCCACCCAACATCCATCCCCTCCCCCACCCAGTATCCACCCAACATCCATCTACTCCATCCAATGTCTACCCAAAATGCATCCCCTCCCCCACCCAACATCCATCCCCTCCCCCACCCAGTATCCACCCAACATCCATCTACTCCATCCAATGTCTACCCAAAATGCATCTACTCCCCCACCCAACATCCACCCAACATCCATCCCCTCCCCCACCCAGTATCCACCCATCCATCCACTCTTCTATCCAACATCCATCTATTCCTTTGAACCCTGAACACGAGCAGAGCACCAAGGGCCACTCTTATTCCTTTAAAAACCTTTTATTTTCTGAAGATGACTACTTAAGAAGCCTGATGACCAAGCTTGTCAGCGTAAACCGAGGCCTAAGAAGTGCTTGCCCAACTCAGTGTGACTAACCCACATGAATTTCAGAGAATGTGACTGTGACTGTGTTGGCTTCTCTATGATTTCCTTCTCTCTGATCTTGTATAGGTGAAGTGTTGCTTAAGAAGGGTGTTACTTAAAAAGAAAAAAGCTGGGAAGCGGGGTGGAGAATAAGTTGATACATTTTTAGAAATCACAGTAGGACGAAATACCAAGGAAAACATGAACTAAGAAATCAGAATGGCCTCTTAGGCCCTGGTCACATATGGGTTAGGAAGTGGTTTGCAATGTTAGAAAGATCTTTCAGTCCACATTAAAATACCTTTTACAAGGATCCCTGAATCTGAATTTTCACACTGGCCATTTCCTGGTGAATCGGTCTTTCTTTCCACACCCAGGAACAAAGTTCCCTCTGGGAGTCAGACATTGACGCTTCCCTGGGGGAACACGGGGGCCTAAGCCAATTTTCCTAAATTAATTTTACTCTTATCTTGCACTTTTTTCTTTCTTTTTTTCTCTCTCTCTCTCTCTATATATATATTTTTTAACATCTTTATTGGAGTATAATTGCTTTACAGTGGTGTGTTAGTTTCTGCTGTATAACAGAGTGAATCAGCTATATGTATACATATATCCCCATATCTCCTCCCTCTTGCGTCTCCCTCCCACCCTCCCTATCCCATCCCTCTAGGTGGTCACAAAGCACGGAGCTGATCTCCCTTATCTTGCACTTTTAATCTGCATAAAGTCATCAGTCCTTGTTCATCTTATGCCCTGTCTCTGGCGAAAATCCCATTCAGAAGAAATACGATAATTCAAAGTAACTTAAGGCTTGACTGTTGTCTCTAAAGGGGCACATACAAAACACACTCAAATTCTTCTTAAAGTCCTCTTTCCCATTCTCTTTACTCTCAAAATCTCAACAGCTCACAGGGGAATTGCTTCTAGTTCCCTCTCCCCCACCCCAAACCCCCAGACTCTCCAAGACTTCAGCTTGTATGGGGGTTCGTCTATCTCACCCCACTTTCCTCTGCTCTCCTCTTTCTAGATTTTTTTTCTCCCATAAACAGCTACGGGAGAGAAAAAGATCTCTGCCCTTAAGGTCAATCCAGTTCACTTTGCTTTTCCAGTTGGCTGTTCTTTTGTGTCCTTGACCCATGTATCCAATCGCTTCAGCCAACAACACCCAAGCTCCCCTGTTACGAGCTGCCCAGCCAAGGGGGAAGAACGCTCATAGGTTATTCATTGTGTTTTTGTTCCTGTCACGTAATGTTGGTCATCTGCTCATCATCCACAGTCTGAGAGGAAAAGGATAAACAAGTTTAAAAATCTTTTGGAAATAACCTAATAGCTTTGCACTTACATTTTTGGAAAACCATTGTTGGTATTCAATGTTGAAAATGTCTAAATCATAGGACTTCCCTGGTGGTCCAGTGGCAAAGACTCTGCACTCCCAATGCAGAGGGCCCACTGGGTTTGATCCCTGGTCAGGGAACTAGATCCCACATGCCACAACTGAAAAAAAAAAAAAAGATCCCACATGCCACAACTGAAGACCCCACATGCTGCAATGAAGACCCGGCCCAGATAAAAAAACAAACAAACGAACAAATAAATAAATAATAAATAAGTGCTTTAAAAAAAGAAAATGTCTAAATCATAAAAAGATTCCGTTGCCTTCAGAAAGCTAGCACATTGTATGAAAAATCGAGTAAAAAAGGAAAAAGAATTGATTTTATTTTTGTCATTTACTGTGATTACATATGTATTAGAATTCTGTTCCAGCCAATCAGACTATGCTTTTGTACTTGTGTGAAGGTACATCCGAAGGCATAAATACCAAAGGGATAAACTCAGACAAAGGGTGTGAAGGATGGAAGGTGAAGAGAGTGGGCTCTTACTGAACGAGCTCTGGCTCTGGTGCAGGCTGTCCAGGTTCTGTTCTCAGATGTGTCTCCCATCGGCTGATTCTCTTTAAACGCAAGAGCCCTGCTGGGACATCAGGGCCATTTCCTCTGTCTTCCTTTAGGAACGCTGGGCTGTGTTTGCCAAGAGCTTTGATCAGCCCATCTGGCTCCACAGAACAGAGCAGGCAGTTTTCTAGAACAGGGTAGGAGAGAGGCTCTTGCCTGTAGCTCCAGCAGGAAGATAGTGAGACAGAAGAGGTACAGGTCCGCTGCCTGCTCTCACTCTGGACAGTAAGCCGTAAATTGGGGAACCAAACGGAATAACCCCTAAGTGCTTTATTTTTATTATATATATATTACATATATAATATATATGTATATATAATTTGAAGTATAGTTGATTTACAACGTTGTGTTAGTTTCAGGTGTATAGCACAGTGATTCAGTGATGCCTACATATGTATCTTTTTTTTTTTTCAGATTCTTTTCCCTTACAGGTTATTACAGAGTATTGAGTAGAGTTCCCTGTGCTATACAGTAGGTCCTTATTGGTTACCTATTTTATATATAGTAGTGTGTATTCCCCTAAATGTTTTAAAATCACAAAACAGTACTTCCATGAGCCAAGAATTAGCACTGTGAGAAGGCCTAACAGCTGCTTTTTAAGAATCAGATAGGAGAGATATGGGGAAGGGGGCTGGCGCATGAGTTCAGAAATTCCAGTTGGAAGCCTCACGGTAGTGACAGTGAGCCTGGGAGGATGGCGACCAATTCAAGAGACACTATTGAAGCTGAAATGGGAGTGTAAATAACCCATTAGAGAGGAAGGACATGGGGAAGATGTGAGTGGTGGTACTGTTCAGAAAAACTCAGAGGAGAAAGGAGGTTGCCTCGTGGCCGCTCTTCTCTCCTCCCCATCTTGTGTCTAACGTTTTAAGAAGCTCAGGCCTCTCCTAGCCCCGCGGGGGGCTGAACCTTGTACAGCAGCAGGGAAGAGCCCCTGGGCCTGGAGTCCGGTCAGGCCTGGCTGCCTGCTGTATCCCTATGTCTTTTTCCATCACCTTCTGTAAAGTCCTTCTGAAGAAGGACAAAGCCAGGGTGTTTGTTCCATCTTCTTTCTGATTTATGTTCATAAACATCCTCTTTGCTTTCCTCAGCACTAAAGACCCTTTCGGGTGTTGTTCAGCCATCATTTCTGTAGTGACTGGAGACATCTGTGGCATGAAGGTCGGGCTGATAGGATAGATCAGACGCTGGATTGCTGTCGTCTTCTCTGAGGAGCTCGTCTACAGCAGGGGCCCGTCTCCAGGTGCTGGGGGTCTCCGTGGAGCCCTGCAGTGTTTGCTTCCCTGAGGGCACCCACTGTGGGCTGGAACCTGGCTGGACCCCTGGGTAGAGGCTGGGGCTCAGCTGGACCCAACATCGTCTGCCAGGGGGCTTCCTTCTTTATACTTAAATCTCTGGGTATGGCTGGCACGGGCCCCCAAGACCTCCTCACCGAAGATTCCCAGTCTTGACTTAATAGTTTCAACATCCTTCAAGTGACTTGTGACCCTATGTTTTAAATCTAATCTTCCCCTCTTTTCCCTTTTATTAGAAAAAGAAAATTGATCTCCAGATTGTAAGCTCCTTAAAGCTAGAGATGATGAATTTTCCTCTAAATATTTATTGTGAAAAATTTAAACACTATAGAAAAAGTGCAAGATAAATATAATGAACACCCCTACACTCTTCACCTGGATTCACCAATTGCTACTATTTTGCAAGTTTCTTTCTCTCTTTATAAAGATACATATACACACATAATATATATTATACATAATATATATACACTGTAGATACATTGTATATGTGCGTGTATGTATACACACGCACATATATACTTTTTGCCAAAACTATCTCATAGTTGTGCACATCATGACACTTTAGCCCTGAATATACACCTCTTATGAACAATGGTATTCTCCTATGTAATTGCAATATAATGACAATATTCAGGAATTTAACATTGCTTCAATGTTATGATCTAATACAATGTTTCTGTAGATCTTTTTTTCAGAGATTATGTAATTTTCCCCCGAATACATTTTTACCTCTTCCTGCTTAACCAACTCAACTCAGGACCTAGCACAACATGACACACACAGAAGTCCCTAAATAAACATTAGTTGAATGAATGAAGAGATGGGTGGAAGAATGAAAAGTTCTTTCGATGTATCTTCAGACTTCAAAAGGTGCGTGACTGAGCACAGTTCATGAACTCCATGTGGGAATCACACGACCTTCAAGCTCTTCTCATTGATCTTGGCAGAAACCCTACACCCAACAGGATACGTATTTTGCAACTGTGGCTTTTTGTCCTCAGCTGGGTGATATTTAAGTTACTGGTGCTTAGAGGCACCATCCGGAACTTGGCAAACCTGCTCAAAGTGAAACATGTCAGAATCTCTGTTAATCATCCCTCATACATCCCACAAGCACCCAGGCTCCACCATCACTTCCAGCTACTGGGAATGCAAACGAGCATTGTAAAAAGAAAGCAGGAGGAGGACGGAGCTCTGCATTGTAGGATTTCACATCCGACAACAAAGAAGGGCACAGCTTCTGCTGGGATGGCATTCATGGTGTCAGAGGTGATCTGTCACAAAGAGGCTTTTGCGGAAACTGACAGCAATTCATTGCCACGGGGCACAGCATTCAGTGAGGCAGACTTTCCCCCCTCATATTTGACGGAAATTGTCTACTCATATCCGGTATCAAATAGCCCCAGCAGAAAATTCTACTTAAAGAGTGCTCTTTCTGCCAGAGGACGGGTCCCAGGCGTGAGGCTGTGCACATGGCAGGTGCCCCAGCCCTGGTTGTCTCCTCTTTTGCTGGCATCTACGGCAGGGGCATCCTAACTATGGTGGTAGGCAGATAGAGTTCATGATCATGCCTACTTTTCATTGGAACTTAAGGTAAATGAACTTCAATCTCTCCATTCGGACAGTTTATAATTTTGCTTTTCCCCCCATATTTCCTATGCATCCTTTTAAGACTGTAGGCATCCCAAGTTCTACATAGAATCTCAGCAGCGAGTTATTGTTAATATGTTTTATGGGCGCATCAAAGCAATTATCCTAAAGCATGCTCGAGACAAGGATAGCTGGGTTCTAATTGTATCTAATAGACTTCAGATGAATAGCACTGCACTTCAGAAGCACACAGTTATGAAGAAAATTCTCTTTTTCATTTTGGTTTCCTTCTCTCCTAACTGATTTGTTTGAAAGACTGAAATTTGACTCTTGAGGGTGGAGGATGAGTTTGGGAATCCTTCCCCACCTCCCAGAACGCTTCCATCCTGCGCCCAGTTTCCCCGTTCTTCGCTATATGCCCAGCGCCGCCCACGTGACGTGATGAAAGCTGCACTGTTTCACATCTGGAGCATCTCTCGGTCCACGGTTCAGGGACCCAAGTCCCCCTGGTCTCTTCCGGGAACGGACTGGCTCCCGGACAATCGCCTAGTGTCCAGGCAGGGGCCCCTTTCCTTTCAGAGGACATTTGATGTGAAGAGATCACTGTTCATTACATCAGGGGAGGTAATCTGGCAGCTCTGCGCTGGTGCTCCAATGCTATTTGGTTTGTAAACTATAGATTTTCTTTACTGCGTGTTTCCTTTACACAGCTTGTCTTTGTCTAGATTCACAGTATTTCCTCTGACATAATCATCCTTCAAATATTACCCAAAACAGCAGTGGTGGTGGTGGGGTCACAGAGAAATACTCAAATAGTTCTATCTTATTATACTAGTGAACTCTTTCCTACAGGATACAAAGGACACTGATAAGAATATTAGCGTCTGTTGTCTTGGCAGTAGGGTTACTGTTAAAATAGTGGAATTTAGGGACATATTTTGGTTATTTTATAAACTGCGTTACTCCGCCTTTATCTATGAAACCCAATGATCGATTTCTTCAAGGAAGTGATAAAACATTAGTTAGAACAATCACAATCTTGGATAAATAAAACGACAACCAATAAAACCGCCGACTACTTGGATGAGAAGAGTACTGTGTTACCCCGCTGTGAAGGGACAACACGGAACTTGGATAAAAGCTGGGGAAGGGAAACTGCTGACAGCGTCAGCTGGTGTCTTTCTGAAACTCAGTCTTCAGTCACACTGCACTTGCTCACCAGTGTCTTCCACGTATTTGCTTTCGTGCACCTATGGCGATTTGGGGAGTCACAATGTTGGATTCTGATATATTTTTAAAAATCTGGATTAGAGCCAGTTGACTGAACTTGGTTAACTGGGTGAGTAAATAATCCTGCAGCATAAACTGTTCACCTGGAATGATGCACTCGTTTTGAGGTTAAGGATGCAGGCGAAACAAATCTTTGCATCCCTGTCCCTGAAGGAAGGGCTTTTCAGTGAGGGGGTCCAGAACCCTGAGCTCAGCCTCCAAGGAGGCGGGTGAGGCCACTTCCTAGCTGGGTGACCTTGAGCAAATCAGTCTCTTCAAGGGTCTCTTTCTTCCTGGGTCACATGAAGTCAACCGGTTCAGAGGGGTGGAAGAGAAAAGCAAATGAGATCGTGTCTGTGAAGTTCTTAGCGCAGTGGCTGGGACACACGTGCTTGATACATGATTGCTATGAGTACTACTAACTCTAACCAGATGTTGCTGTTGTTTTAAAAGAAGAGATACACTCACAAAGGTATGTTTAGGACTTCCCTGGTGGCGCAGCGGTTAAGAATCTGCCTGCCAATGCAAGGGACACAGGTTCGAGCCCTGGTCTGGGAAGATCCCACATGCCACGGAGCAACTAAGCCTGTGCGCCACAACTACTGAGCCTGCGCTCTAGAGCCTGCAAGCCACAACTACTGAGCCCACACGCCACAACCACTGAAGCCTGCACGCCTAGAGCCCATGATCCGCAACAAGAGAAGCCACCGCAATGAGAAGCCCACGCACCGCAACGAAGAGTAGCCCCCGCTTGCCACAACTAGAGAAAGCCCGCGTGCAGCAACGAAGACCCAACGCAGCCAAAAAATAAATAAATAAATTTACTTTTTTTAAAAAAAAGGTACGTTTAGATTATCCGTTTTAAGAAAAGAACGAAAGAACCAGGGAAGGTCTCAATGCCTCCTTCCTCAAAGTGAAGATACATTTCCTTGTTCTGTGATCTCTGTGCAGTTAGAATGCAGGATAAGACTTAAGATATACAGGTATTTATTTTCCTATTCAGGGAAAAATGTACTCATTTACCCAAGTAAGTTTACCCATTCATTCAAGACACATTTATTAACTCCTAGTAGGTGACAGGTATGAACATACTATTTTTTTCAGAAGATATTTCCTATATTTCTAATCAAGGGATTTTCTTTTAACATTTATTTGTGTCTTGCAAATTCCCAGGATACCTTCTGCTGGAAAAACCTACCTCATATTTGAAAGCAAAGGCTATGTCGCTGTACTAATTTTATGTCAAGTCCGAATTATAGCAAACCTGGTGTCTGTGAATGCCCTTGAAAGGTTTATACGGTGGCCAGTGTTATGCCAGCACTCATTCAGTTGTGAGCAATTGTCTTTTTCAAGGTGGCGAATTCTAGAATGTTTACCTTTGACCTTGGCCTTCTGTGGATTTGTGCATCTTTGTCTGCTACCCTTGGGCTTGTGTTCCTGGGCTCTGGGCTGCAAAGTGCTCTCCTTTGCATCCGAGGCTCCTGCAAAGTGCCAGGTAGACAGTGGGCTGAAGCAAAGCTGAATTACGGAAATAAAGAAGAAGGAAAAGTGAGAAGGGAACAGAGAGATGGTGTATAAGAGGAGGAGGGTGGGCGGACAGAACTTTACCCACGTGGTTGGCTATTGAACAAGTTGATACATTAGAGACAATACAAAATGTAGTGCATGTAAAGGATATTTCTCCTTTCATGGATTCCAGAGGGAGAAGAAGTCAAAAGGAACAGGTCAGAGATGCACAAGTCAGAAGGGGGATGGGGCGAAAGTGCGTTTGTCCAGCAAGAAACTGGCAGGGCCCCTTCTAAGGGGCCCTTAGAAGGTGACATTGTCCAACTGGAAATAGGGGAGCGACCGAGGCATCACTGCTTACACCTGGTTCAATCTCCAGTCCAGAGAATACGGCAAAGGGGACTGAGTCACTGATGTAACCCTTAAAGTTTCCTTACGAGGGGATGGCCATTCTGGAGACCAATGAACTTCTCAGTAAGTCCAATAAAATCAGTTTTTCTTCCAGGGCTAAAACAAATGACTGTTTCTCAGGCTGAGGACCAGCTGAAGTAGCTGATTTGTGTTATTTGGGCTGTGCTGTTTAAAAATAATACAGTATAATCACACTCATGTGGAGGCCGGAAATAAGAAGAGAAGGAGGGTCAGATTCACCGCTGCTCTCCTACACACCCACACCTTCTGAGCGCAGGGGCAGATGTAACTGTCTGCACTGTGTATCCTTTTGTCTTGTCTTTTCGTGCTTCTTAGCCAAGTGTAAAGAGTCAATTTGATGTCAGTTAAAAGCACACATGGTATTAAACTGATAAGAACAGATACTACACTTGATCTTAGCCAAAAGGCCGAAAAAGAAAAAAAAAAATAGCACACACGGTAGAACTCCATTGTACTAGTCATCTGCTGATGACCCACCAGGAGAAGCTTGGGAGCCAAGTTTGGACTTATGTCCATAGAAGAACCCTCGCTCACCCCAGCTAACTGAGGTTTTATATCAACATTTCAAATGGAATGGGAGACACAGCTCTTTAAGAAGGGGCACTGACAACAGGAAATTAAATTCTGTAGGTATTTGCCAAGGATGTAAAACGTGATGCACGTTTAAATACTAGAAACTGCAATCCCGTTGGCACCGGGAAAACAATGTAGGAAAACGGTCATGTGGCTGACTTTTGTGCCTGAGACATCATTTTGTACCTGGAATCGTGATCTGCTGTAAAAATTCTGAAGTACCTGACAGGATGCTTTTAATTACACAAGTAATATACACTGTCTTCTCGTTTGCAGAAAACCTTAATAGCAATTAGAAACTTCCCAGATGAGCTGTGACGGGGCTGAGAATCGAAAAGCTTGGGTGGGAAAGCAGAAACCCAGATTTGGTTGTTTTGTTTTGGAGAAATTGAGCTTCAGTTTTAGGTGAATTCGAGCCTTCCTGACGGGTTACCAGATAGTACAGCCCCTATTCATCCGCAGGCAGTGGATGGGATGGTGCGGGGCAAGCTTTTCCTGAATTGCCTTAAGTGTATATTTGCCATCTCTCCTGCGGCTAAGAGCCATTCAAATTCACTCCCAGAATACCCTGGGACTTTCTCCAGAAATGGTCACTCCAGAGCACATCTTCGCACAGGAATCACACCGCTGTCAACGAGGTGATGTCAGCCAGACAGGGAAACAGTCGGTAGCCGTGGATCTCGGCAAAAACCTCTCCTGTGTGGACACACGGGGAATTTGAAAGGAAGATGTGTCGGTGAAATGACATCACCTCAACACACAATACTGCAGGGACGCGGTGGGCCAGTGGTCCTCAGTGGGGAGTGGTTTGGTCTCCGGGGACATTGGCAATGTCTGGAGACATCTGGGGTTGTTACCACAGGGTCGGGGGCTGCGGGCATCTCGGTGGGCAGAGGCCAGGGACCCTGCTGAGCGTCCTGACGTGCTCAGGCCAGCCCCACAACTGGGAATTATCCAGCCCCAAAGGTCAGCAGCGCTGAGGCTGAGAAACCCTGCGTCAGCGAAGAGAAAAGGAGTTTCAGTTCACAGGACCGCTGTGCCAACAAGGAGTCTGTGTGAATATTTAAACATAGTCAACTTGCGAGCTGGGAAGTGGCTTTAGAGAGCTGCTCCTGTCTGGCCTGTGAGCCAGTTCATCCAATCTCAGCGGAGTCCGCTTGTCCCACGTGAAGCACCGGCTGGGCAGGCACCGGAGGTGTCTCCAGGATAAATCTGCAGAGGTGGTGGCCTCGGCTTGTGAACAGATCCATGCGTGGTGACCAAGGAGCAGAACGGGCACCGGAGCTTTTCTCCCTGTGATCTCGTGATTCCAGAAATTACTGATCCAGGGCTGCCGTGCTTTTCATTTGTTTTCAGACCATGGAACACACTTCTTTTCACAACTGTCTTGAATATTCACGAAGTCTAGCTGTATTTTCATAATACAGTGAGGAAGATGTGACAGTGTATCACTGTCCGCATTTTACAGAGGAAAAACCACGAAGGAGGTAACTGACCTGCCTAAATTAAGAGTCGGCCAAGACCAGTCACAACTGCTGCTGGTGCAAATAGGAACCGTTTGTTTGGCACTTACTGCGGGCAGACAGTGTGCTGAACACGGCATGTATGTGTCTCATTTTATCCCCTTCCCTCCGCCCCATCCTCACTGGGACTTGGCTGAAGGCCTGAGGTCCGGCTTCACAGCAGGGGACTGGCCCACCTGGGGCGTGAGCCCCTTTCCCCCTCCTCCATCGCTGCCCCCCACCCCACTCCGATGTGGGTACAGAGTTCTCAGATTGCAACTAGGAAGAAGGCTCAATGAATCATAGGAAAGAACTTTTTTATTTAAATGGGATTGACGCTTCAATCATAGAAATGGTTTGATCTCCATTACAATTTTTTTTTCAAAACGTAACTTCCCATTCATTTTTACTACATCGTGTAGATACACAGCAGGCAGATAAGAGCACTGACTCCAATTGATGCATTCACTCGCTCACTCATGAGACAGTAAGCACCTGTTGTGTACCAGGGAAGGTTCTAGGCCATGGGGGGAGGCGGGGTGGTAGTTAGGATTGTTGACTCTAAGCTCTTGTCTTCAGTGTGCTCACAACCTAGTGTGGGAGGTGGTGAGTCACATTACAAGACACACACACACAAGAGAGGTGTGACGTGCTGGGACATTTCAGACAGGGAAGAAAAAAGCCTGGCTGAGTTTTGACGGGGACCGTTTGCCTGGAGCCTGGAGCGTGTGGGAGTGTTAGAAGGAGACGGGCTGGATTCACTGCAGGAGTGTGGTTCACATTCTCTAGTGGCTGAGGTGCTGTTTTTGGCTTCCTCGTCTGTATGGACTCTGTCAGTGATGTCTGTACCTTTCACCCAGGGGTCATCCTTGTCACTCATGTCTATTTGGTTACCAAGGTCTGCCTTCCCCTCCCCGCTCCAAATGGCTTCCACATAGGATGGCCTGGGGTAAATTACTTATTTCTGTGATCGTTTCTCCTCTTCTATAAAGCGGGAGTAATAAAAGTGGTATGTAGGGACTTCCCTGGTGGTGCAGTGGTTAAGAATCCGCCTGTCAATGCAGGGGACACAGGTTCAATCCCTGGTCGGGGAACTAAGATCCCACAGGCCGCGGGGCAACTAAGCCCTCACGCCACAACTACTGAGCCCGTGCGCTCTGGAGCCCAGAAGCCACAACTAGAGAGAAGCCCGCGCTCCGCAATGAAGAGCCTGTGTCCCGCAACTAAGACCCGATGCTGCCAAAACTAAATAAATAAATATTAAAAAAATAAAAGCTACTGTACTCCAATAAAAGTTAATTCAAAAAAGCCTTTAAAAAAAAAGTGGTATGTATATGATAGATGTGAGGATTAAATTGGACACTCAGACACAGGAACCCGGACTTTGGGGGTGTGGAGATGACTGCTCTGTTTCCAGTGGCCCCCTCTTTGCCTTCTCTCCATCCCCTCACCTCCTTTCTTTAGGCACCTAACGTCACCCTGGACACCCTGGAGGCCCTTCTGGTTTGTTTCTTCTCTGCTAATCTCTCCTCTCTCCAAACTTTCTGCCACTAGTCTTTGGTAGGAACCCCTTCTTTCTTCCAGGGAGTTTAAATAAGTAAGGTTGTTGGACTAGAAATAATTTATTAACTCAATTGTTTATGAACTCATTGTTTTCCAACTCATTAAAGGTAGCTTTAAACACTTGATCTTAAAGTCCCGAATCAAGTGTTTTTTTCCTGCACTTGGGGAAGAATTTTTGCTATTTGCAGCCCTCCGTTCATTTGCACATGTGTAGGCAGAGTAACCATGTTGCCTTATTAAAGATCTCCAGACACCCAAACTATAGAACATTAAACGATATATCTAGATCGTGTGTTTTCTTCTCAATCACAGTTAATTAAAGCCAAACTATATTTTTCGAGTTCCTCATGGGTAAAGACATGTTGTTCTCACTTCAGCCATGTGGGTGTCCCCAGTTTTTACCCTGAACACCAACGGCTTAGCGGAGAAAGTTAGGAGACGCAAGATTCCTATTTCTTTTGAATTTGTATTGTTAAATCAGGAAATATTTTTAAAGGTAATGGTTGAACACTGAAAAGGTGAAAATTGCTTTAATTTATAGCAGGAAACCAGGCTTACTTGAAATTTCTATGTGTTTGATTGAAAGGAAAAGATCGCATTTGAATACTTATCCCTGAGACCAGAAATAGATATAAAATGCAATTAATCGATCTGCTAATTGTTCTTCCTTGTGTGAAGAGCTGTTTAGTGTTTACTACCCACCATGACTGTTCTGTGGAACTGACCCAAACCTGGGTCCAAAGCCCTTCTGTGCTTTCCTTCCTCCCTCCTGGGTGTGGAGGAAGGTTGGGGGAGGGGGAGAGGAGCTGCCCGCTTCCCAAACTATGGAACATTAAAGGATATATCAGCATCCAGCAGCCTCTCTGCTCTCCAGCTTCCCTGGGGTCTCTCCCAGGGTATCCGCGGGCCACCTGCTCACATGGACTGTCCCTTGGGCAGGCGTAGCTCGGGCACGGTCTCTGCCTGGGTCTGCCCTGGCTTGGGCAGCAGGATGGGTTCAAAGGCACACTACACTGTTTTCTTAGAAGGAGGCTCTATGAACAGCACAAAGGACAGGCGTTAGAGGCCTCCTGGCCAGCCTTCTTGCTCTAGGAGTCCTGTGTGAATCGTGTCTTCTCTCTTCTAGAACCTTCACTCATAACTCTCTATTTTCCACTTCTCCCTATGTGCTGGCTCCTGAGGTCACAATCCCATCTTAAAACAAACACCTGAGGTCACAATCCCATCTTAAAACAAACACCTCACCTTGACCCTTATCTGTCCCCCTGCCACCAAGTCCCTCAAGAGAACAAGGTCATATTTGCTCTGTCTACTTTTCCATCCTCCATTTATTCTTTTTTGGTAGCAGCTTTATTGAGATATAATTCACATATCATGCAATTCACCCATTCAGGTGTATGATTCAACAGCTTCAGTATATTCACAGAGTTACGGCATCCGTCATCCAAATCAACTTTACAACATTTCCATCACCCCATGAAGAAACACTGTGCCCGTTAGCAATGGTTCCCCATTCCCTCCCCCACCCCAGCTCTGTTTTCCATCTCTGTGGATTTGCCCCTTCTGGACGTTTCATATAAAAGGAATCACACAATATGTGGTCTTTTGTGTCTGACTTATTTCCTTTGGTGTGATGTTCTCAAGCTTCATCCATGTTGTAATATGTCACAGTATTTCATTCCTTTTAATGAACAAATAACCTTCCATTCTGTAGACAGACCACATTTTAGTTTATCTATTCAACAGCTGATGGACATAAGAGCAAAAGTTCCTTCCTTTTGCTCTTATGGATAAAGCTGCTCTGAACATTCCTGTACGAGGTTTTGTCTGGATGAATGTTTTTATTTCTCTGGGGTGTGGTTGGTCACCTTCCCCTGAGGCATGTGGCTGAAAGGGGGAGTGGATAACCTAACAAAATCAAGGTCTCTCGGGAAAAAGAGGGAGCGGAGATGCTGGGTGAATAACCAATAGTTGTCACTAAAATGTTTCTTCTTTTTATAAGGGTTAATCTTCATGAGCATATGCCTGTACGTCCCACCCATGAGTCATGTTCTCTATCAAGTTTAGAAAGCATCCTTCAATTTCTAGTTAAGTGTTGTTCATTAATAATGAACATTTATCAAATGTCTTTTGCCATCAAAAGAGATTATTTTATGTTATGAATTTTGCTATAGTGTGAAATGCTAAACTTATAGATTTCTCAATACTAATTTATCATTAAATTAATGGGATTAAAACTTGCTTGGTTGTAGTGGGCAGTTCTCTTAATACATTGTTAAAATGGTCTTTATAGTTCTTGATTTAAAATGCTCACATCTAAGTTGCAATATGTATGTAGGGATTCAGTTCTCTGGACCATAGGCAGATAGTTTAGCTCAGGCACACATGATAAGTACAACTAGTGAGTATTAATGCAGAGATGTAGCAAGGCAGCCTGGAAAGGAAATTCAGCAATTGGAGGAGGTTTTGTGGCCTGAAAGTCTACATAGAATTGTCCAGTCAAAGCAGAGGCCAGGAAACCCTCGGTGCCATTATCTGGTCTGCACGGAGACCCTCCACACCTCTGTCTGGGTCACGGTTAACTCACAAATCAGACCAATTTGGACACATTCAAGCCAACAGATGGAGGTTCAATTTTAACAGAACCTTGAACATCGTCGACCTCTGTACCGTTAAGGTCTCCCCACATGGGCATCACAGCACGGATGTGTGATGCCCACGTGGGGCATAAGAATCCCAGTAAGAACCCCCAGTACGCTCCCCACAAGAACCCCAGTGAGAACCCCCAGTACATATGCACTAGCTAGTCTGGTCTCTGGTCTTAGATTCCTGGTGGGCTTCTCCCTTTAAGTAACAACTTTTGTTTTCTCTATGAATATGATGCCTTCTTGTTATAAAACATTCAACTACTATAGAAAAGCACAAAAAAGAAGAGAAAAATCACCCCAAATCTCACTACCCACAAATGCCAGCACTGCTTTTGGTTTAAGCCTCTTTCCAGCCATCAACCTCTGGGAAACATACAGATGGAAGGATCAGCAGATGTGCATGTAAATGAAAATACATATGATTTCATTGTATAAAAAGTGAGTCATACTAGACACGCTCTTTTCTTGTTAAGTAGTAACTTTCATTTCATGTAAAGTTGTCAGAAGAAAAAGAAAATGCAGTGAAACTGAATGGACTGCTAAACTTATATATAAATACTCCTTCAGAAGATATATTAGTTCCCAAAGTTGCCTCTAATGTTGAGGAATTACAGTCACCGTGGAGAGGTCAAGACTGTATTTTTTGGCATATTTTTCCATGTTGGACAATCTGGGTTGACTTTGCTTGAAAAACCAGGTGAGAAGCTCTCATACATCTTCCGATCTCCCCTGCCCGACCTCCTACCTTTCTTCCTCATGTGCTGTAAACATGATTCCCTGGGGGCTGCTTGTTTGCTTTTTCTTACCCTTTCCTCTGAATTGACCCGATGGGAACCAAAGCTCACGGCCTGGCCTTCAGCCACAGCGCCTCCCTTATCACTTAAATCACATTTTCGCTTCTACTCAGATCACTTATTTGGAAGGAGAAGGTTTAATCTAAAATACTGTGTAACAATTAGAGATGCACATCTCATCTTTTACAGACAGGTTAACATGACATGGCCTCTCTTAGTCATTTCTTTACCATCTTAAGGTGTCATCTAAAATTATCATTCTGAAGAGTCTATTTATTAAAAATGACTTCTCAGTAGCACAGAGAGCCACATAAAACAGGTCTAGGAGGTCTCTCCTGAGATTGGACTGGCCTTTCCACAGTGTGTCAGAGGCAGAAAGGTGCATAGGAGCCACTCCTTTGCTGCCACCAAGGCCACATGCAGACGTGGCCCTGATCCTGTGTCCTGTCTCCTGGCTGAAGGGACACCAGCCTCACAGCCACTCAGGACAACCTTGGGTTTACCCGAGAGCTCTCTCTGTCTCACTTGTCCCATTTAACTGATTACCAAATCCCATACTTTTTTGGGGGGGAATAATTTTAGGTTTACAGAAAAGTGGCAGAGATGTAGACAGCATCCCTTTATATTTGCCCAGCTTTCCCTAATTTTAGCAGCTTACATAACCATGGCACAATTATCCCAACGGAGGCATGAACATTTGGTACAATACTACGAAGTGAACTACAGACCTGATTTAGATTTCATTGGTTTGTCTCTCATGTCGTATTTCTGCTCCTGGGTCCACTGAGGCGGAGACTTCAGGGCCTAACTACGTATGTACTGAAGTCTTTCTTGTCCTGGTCAGCACGTTGCCTTCACTCCGGCCCTCCGCTCCCCTCGTGTCCACTCTGCGGAAAGGCTTTGAAATGACCCCCTTTCTCCAGTCTCACTCCCCTTCAGCCATTCCTTACAGAATGATCTTTCATAAATGCAGATTTGATAGTGGACCTTCCTTCTCAAATGCCCTCAAAGTTTTCCCTTCATGCATGACACGGGGTTGAGGCTTTCTAGCAGGGCCACGTCTGGATCTGCTTCTCCGGCCTCATTTCCCTTAATTTCTCCCAATTCAGGACCCACGCAGGAAGGTCCCTGTGCTCTCCGTGGCCGCCGGCTCACAGCCTCCGGGCCTAACGCTGGCCGTCCACCCGCTCTCACTCATGCTTTCAACCTGCCCCTGGGAAGTTTCCCCTCATCCTTCCCCTCGCCAAGCCTGGACCTAGCACAGCTTCTGTTAGGGTGCTGACCAAACTGCGTTGCGGTTGCATATCTGTCTCCTCTGATGGTTTGTCAGTCTTTTGGGTTCTTTTCGGCCGCACCGCAGCTTGTTTTGGATCTTAGTTCCCTGACCAGGGATTGAACCCGGGCCCTCGGCAGTGACAGCACCGACTCCTAACCATGAACCCCCAGGGAATTCCCTGTCATTCTTGAGCAGAGGAAATTTGTCTTTATTTCTGTAGCCCTGACACCCATCATATTTAGTGCTCAGTAATTGTTTGTTGAAGACACAGAAAACAAACTTATACTTACCAAAGGGGTCAGGGGGGATAAATTAGGAGTTTGGGATTGATAGCTACACACTACTATATATAAAATAGACAAACAACAAGGACTTACCATATAACACAGGGAACTAAACTCAATATTTTGTAATAACCTATAGTGGAAAAGAATCTGAAAAAGAATGTGTGTGCGTGTGTGTGTGTGTGTGTGTGTGTGTGTGTAACTAACTCACTTTCCTGTACACCTGAAACTAACACAAGTTGTACATCAACTATATTTCAGGCAAGCAGGCTGGAGACAGCACAGAGCTCGTGTGAAATCATGGAATTGGAACATCTCCATGACAAATGGCCCTGAACATAAAGCCAGCTGCTACTGCAGAGAGGTACTTCAGAATTCAAAGGTTTTCAAATACCACGTGATGGGTCCCTGGTGAGAGTCAAGGGCTTCCTATGGTATCAGCCCATCCTCTTCCGAGTGGGACAAACTCCTTGGGAGGCATCAGTATCGGTCGGTTCGGCTTGAGGGAGGCTCAGGAGAAATTTCAGGTGGGGGTAGGGGTGTCAGGCGGCGACAGCAGCCAAGGCTGCGGGGCCTGCTGGAGGCCCGTTCCTGGGGCCAGGCTCCCCAAAGTGTGGCCCACGGCAGGGAGCCCAACTCATCGTTCTTCGCCCAGGATGGCCTCAGTTTCTGAACTGCCAGTCCGTGTGCAGCAGCCCCCCCAGTGCTGGGCTCCGTGGGAAGGTTGGTCATCCCCACAAGAGGCAGAGAAGATGCTCACGAGAAACTCAGAAGGGTCGTATTCACGGGCGGCTGGAGACTGAGTGCCGTCTTCCCAGAGCTTCCACCCAACTCATTTTTCTCCCACTCCACCCTGTCCAAATCCATTTGGCAAAACTCCTTTGAAAGAAGCAGTAGAGTGTTTTTAAATGGTTCGTTATCATTTGTGTAAAGTTCAGGTAATGCAAGGACTGAATTATTCATTGGAAAATCTTCATTTCTTGGCTGCGTTCAATCTGGGCAGCTTAAACTGTCACGGGAGATTAAAAACTGTTTTTCATTATAAAGTGATATTTTCACACTGCCAAGAAACGTGCAAAGTAGAGACAAGTGAAAGTTCACATATAATTTTGTCACCATAGCAAAATGCATTTTAATATAGGTTCTTCAATCACTTTTTCTTAGACTTAATTTTTAAAAAATAATTGCAACTACAGCATACGTACCATTTTGGTAAGCTCCTTTTTACTCCCCATTACATTATAAACATTTTTTCATGCTGCTCAGTAGTTTTCATACCCAAACTGTTTAATGACTACGTGAAAAACACTTTTGAATTAAACTGGGAAATTTCAAAGAAATACTTATTAACTTAATTAGCATACAGTTGATCATAATGAAGTCCTGATAAGTTGTCATTTTAGAAATCTATTGGCATGGGAAGATACTCATCTTATGTTTTTAAGTAGAAATAAGTAAGATGCGAGATAATTATTTCTAAACGTTGGTTTTAATTTTTCCTTTTTGCCTTTTTTACTTTCTGGAATGTGATAATGAAATAATTACTTTGTAATAAAAACACAAGGAACACTTTCCAGGGGAAAAAATACTGAGAGGAGATTTGATGCTTAATAGCATCTCACAAAAACGCCACTGAAGTCACTCTGAGTTTGGAATTAAGAAGCCAAGAATCATGGATAAAACAAATTATCTATAGAAAGGAAAAACTGCAGAGTTTGTCTTTGCTAGTACAGTTGGAGAGGCTTTTCAAGAACAGCCAATGTACACGTGAGGTCACCCGGGCACTGAAGGGGAGGAGGGTTCAAGGGGAGAACCCTTTGAGTGCAATTCTCAGGGACTCCCAGCTAAGGATACCTGATCTGAGACCAGGGATTTCCGTCCTGCGTCATATGTGCCTTTGGAATGGAAAGTGATCGTCTGCCCAGGGGACACTGGTCATGCAGCTGAGTCACTTAGCTCTGCGTCTAGGCTCTACAAGTTAGCTTTTCACTGTGGTTTGATTTTCAAGTAGATTTGCTCAGAACTCCAAAATGCAATTCCCTAGTTATGGAGCCTGGAATGTGGCAGGCCCGGCCCTAGGTATTGTGGATACCAAGGCGAGTACTATAGTTATGTTCTCCTTATCTGCTCCTGGGGGGTAGAGGTAAGTAAATAAGTGATTAAAGTTTCACACATTAAATGCTATTATGAAATATATATATGAATGAATTATAATAAATATGAATAAATATAAAAAAAAATATTTGATTCCTGGCCCATGGTTCCTAAAACCTTTGGAATCCCTGGAGTGATGTGTATGCTAATGAGATGACTGTGGTCAGACCCTAGGTAGCTTCAGGATGGGGGCTGCCTGTCAGGAAAGCCAAGGCACAATTAGAGGGTTGGAAATTTTAGCCCTAAGCCCTGACATCGAAGGAAGGGAGAGGGGGAGGGGCAGGAGGATAGGTGAATTACTAATGGCCAACGACCTAACCAATTGTGTCTACTTAAGGCAACTTCCATTAAAAAACCCTAAGCAATTGCGTTCAGACAGCTTCCCAGCTGGCGAACATGTTGAGGTACGGGGAGGGTGAGGTACCCGCAGAGGGCATGGACGCTGGGCACACCCCTCCCCATCCCACGCCTGCCCCATGCAGCTCTTCATTGGCTGTCCTTGAATCTGAACTCTTTATAACAAACTGGTAACAGTGAATAAAGCACTTTCCTGAGTTCTGTGAGCCATTCCAGGGTAATATTGAACTTGAGGGGTTGGGTCATAGAAATCCCCGATTTATAGCCCGTCGGTCAGAAGTATAGGTGGCAACCTGGGACCTGTGACTGGTGTCTGAGTCGGGGGTGGTCTTGAGGGGCTGAGCCCTCAACCTGTGGATTCTGACATGTACTCCGGGTAGGTAGCATCAGACGGAATTGACTCGTAGGATACCCAGTGGTGTCGGGAGGACCTTGTTGGTGTTGGGGAAAAAACACCAGACAGCTATGACTCAGGAAGTAGTGCAGCTTTGGGAACACAGAGGAAGGGACCCTAATGCAGACTAGGGTGGCTGGAGAAGGGTTCCTGGACAAGTGGATTAAACGGAGACCTAAGGGTGGCCAGGCAAAGGGGGAAGATGGGGCTGTAAAGAAAAGATTCCGGGCAGATGGAAAATCTCAGGAGAAATCAGGAGGTGTGCTTCTCCTTGCAAATATAAATTGTAAATTGACCCTGTAGCTTCCATACCTCATTCTCTTATGAGCTAGATTAGTGTGAGTCCATCTTCTTGGGTCCGGACACCTCTCGACACAGTGACAAAGTTGATTCTCTCGGCCTGCGTATCAGAGGGTGAGATCAGGGAACACCGAGGTCCCACTGAGACAGTGTCACCAACGTGAGCGCCAAACGGATCTTCCCAGAAAATACTCCCTGCCTTGTTTTGCATGATTATTCAAAGTGCAGTGAAAGTTCTGAAATATTTGTGGTTGGACAGTTTATTCACAGTGGGTAATCTGAAGACAGGCCCAGTGTTGTTTTGAAAGAGGGTTTTCTTTTCAAAACTGACATAGATACTCTCCGTGGTGTCAGAAGTGGCCTGGCGAGGGTAACGGGGGGTGGGCCGCGTGCGCCAGTGATGTTAGCTTCCCCGCTCCCGGTTGTTCCTTTGGAGTCGGTAGCCACACCTGCACTTACTCGTCTCTACTCACAGTGTCAGCTCTTTACTGTCCCCCTGGAGAGTCGGCATAACAGCTGGATCTTGTCCCTTCAAGCCTTTCAAACACAGCTGGCAACTTGCCTTTGTAGGAGAATTTCTGGGACCGTGGAGAAGCTGATCCAACACACTGAAATCCACCGCGAGTCCGTCACCCGCCTCTTCCACGAAATCACTAACCCCGTGAAGGGACACACACACCTTCCCGGCACCTGCAATTAGTTTGCATTCGTTCTGTGCTTTTCGTTAGTTTGTTCGGGGGTCTCCACTGACTAGTTCATCTATTAATAATAAGGAACACTTCCTGAATGTCTCCCGGGTGCAAGGCACTGTCTTAAGGGCTTTATGTGAATCAATCCATGTAGCCCTCATACCAGCCCCACGAGGTCGCTGCTGTTACTGTCCCCAGGGTTCACACCCAGGGGGGCAGTGGAGTCGCTCACTCAACTGCTTTCTCTGTCTTCGTTTCTAGAAACGTGGTGTTTCCTCAGAGCATTTCCTGTGATGTTTGGCACCAGGGGCCCTCGGGGTGTGCTGCTTGCCCCAGATATGTAGAGGAGCTCTCCAAGAATGTTCCATCCACATCACGGAGACACGGACTCCTTGTAAAGTGAACAATGCACAGCCACCAACACAGAGCCAAAGAAGCGCAGAGTCAACACACCCGCGCTGAGAGCAATGCAAAGTCACCCAACGTTTCTGCAGTGACATGGCAGAAAGTCCCGCGGTCTTTCCCAACACAAACTTCTGTTTTAAACAGTTATTAGAAAAGTTTGCTGAGAAGGCAGGAAAGCAACTGTTAGATTTTTAAGTGATGGTTTGCTTTTCAGAACTCTGTCAAAAATTTTTAAAAGTTTTATTGAAATATAGTTGATTTACAATGGTTGTGTTAATTTCTGCTGTACAGCAAAATGACTCAGTTACACATAGATATTCTTTTCCATTATGGTTTATCACAGGATATTGAATATAGTTCCCTGTGCTCTACAGTAGGACCTTGTTATGTATCCATCCTGTATATACTAGTTTGCATCTGCTGACCCCAAACTCCCAATCCTTCCCTCCTCTCCCCACCTCCCCCTTGTAGAGCCCTTTTAAATTTTGATAGCACTGGAGAAACTACCTAGTTTTAAAACAGCCGGGGTTCATCTGGAACTCAGGATAGAGACACGATGGCCATGGCCTCACCAGGTAACCCTTTCGGGCCACGAGTGACACGTCCTGGGCTTCCCTCCCACGCCTTCAGCATTTATTGATAACATGTCTTCAAAGATGGACTCAGAAACTCTTTGGATACTTTTATTGACAATTTGAGTACAACCTTAGACATAGCTGCCAAGTATTTCTTTACACAGTTCAGAGAAAAGTAAAGATTCTTCTGCAAAGACTTTATTTCTGTTCTTTTGCTAGATTCACAGTTTGTTGCACCGTTCAATGCTCAGACATGTTCATTTATAGTGGTTTGTGATTCACACTCATTTACAGTGGCTGCTTGCTCTTTAACTTGTTTTAAGAATCAGTATTCTATTCTGAAAAAAAAAAGGAGGTACCACCAGAGAAGCAGCAGGGACCTAGGACGTCTACTGCCTGCACGAGTGGGAGCAAACCTTGTCTGCCCGGCGTACCCAACAAACCATGCAGATCGGGAGGGGGCAGTAACAGCAGAGTCATTAAACCGTGAAGCTGTGGCGGGTATAAGATGCTGGGTGCCCCCCTACAGAGGGAACCACCTGACTGTCCTGCCGGCTCCGCGTACGGAGCTGCTACCTGCTGGGACTGTTGGTAACTCGCAGGCAGGCCCCGCGTGCGTTCCAGGCTGAGCCCTGATGCCAGCCATGGGGATGTGGGGCTCCAGCCTGGTGACCTGCCTCTTTCTTACTTGGGAGACTGGCTCTCCGCTATCTCTGTACCATCCATAGGCTCCCTGACAGGAGGTGGCAGCCTCTGGGCCGTGCTGGGGAGGTTGGATTTTCCGACAGAGTGAAGCCATGTGAGGCCGTTCCCACTGACGAGGCTGCCTCCCCCCTATCATTTCCCAGCTGCAGGACCTCTGAGGAAGACGGAGAGGGGGGACTGTCCCTGGATGGATGGTTAGGGACAGAGGGACAGATGTCCTGGGGGAGTCTGCTGGGGTCCTTCCCTCTCTCCCTCCAGCAAGGATTTCTGGTGCTACGTCTACAAAGACAAGGCCTGCTACAGATTTCATAATTTCCAGGGTCTCTAAATCCAAAAGAAACCCTGTGCTCTAGTGAGAGTCATTACACCCTCAGTGATGGTCACGATCTCCCTGAGAAGGCGGGCGAGAACAAAGACAGTGGTTTGACTTTTCCATCACACGCTGTGCTGTGGAGGATGGGGTTTGCTGCATTCAGTGTAAACACAGCTCTTTTTGATGTATTGTGAATGCCTCAAAAATAAAAAAAGGATGAAAACTTGATCACCAATCCAATTCAAGCCATGTTAACGTGAGGAAGTATTCTCGTGTGAGCTTACGTCCTAGAGAAAAGAACTCTGAATAACCCGTTGGGGGGGCAGAGCCCCGAGTGGGCTGTCCTGAGCCATGTTAATTACACTTACAATGTATTTTGGTTCCGTATCACCGCGATTCGTCCCCAATGACCCCCTTTATCCTTTCAGGCACATTTTTGTTGTTGTTGCAGTTTCCCTTTGCACTCTGCTGCTTTGACAACTTTAATCTGAATCAGATCTGAAAGGGGTCCAGAATAAAGTATTTTGATACAAAAAAATATAGTTAACATGGTCCAGGTGGACAGAAAGTGCATAAAATTTCATTTTGATGATCTGGAAACGCTCCTTCTTTACAGATTCTGCTTTAATAACCTGCATGTTTGTTAACACTGAGAATCATTATGAAATCATTTCTAAAAGTGTCCCCTCTAGAGGCACCTTATTCATTACATTGACAGTGAAGCCAGACGTATGAGCTTATTCTCCAAGCTCAAAATGAATGTTTAAAATCAAATTCTCGATTGTGTAATATTTTCAGAAAAACAATATCTTTCTAACGTTGCGTATAATTAAATGAAGTGAAAGTACACTAAGTTTTGATTTCTTCCCTATACATTGAACATTGAACATTCAATGTTCAGATTAAGTTTCATAATTTCTCAGTTAGTTGACAAGCTGATTCGTGCAGAGTTGATATTTCATTAATGCAATACATAAAAATAGAATTCTTGGGGATAAACACATGGTTTTGACTATTGCCTGTGTTCTTTGGGAATAGATGCTTTCTGAAAATTTAAATACGGGCATCGCTTTTTAAGCTGTGAATGTCGTTCTCAGAATCCACTGCAGTCAGTCTTAGAGAGAACCACTGACAATAGTTCCTCAAAACTATTTCCCACCTCACCAAAGGCTTCTTCCCATTGTTTGCTGAAGGTAAAAGGCAGGTAATTGAACCTGAGAAATCTGTGTATTTTTCCAGCCTGACTTGAATTCACTCAAGAATGACAACCCGTACAAAAGGCGAATTGCGCTGCCATCTGTGCCCTGGTGTCCGCGTATCGCCGAGGCCTGCGGATACGTCCTGACGGTCTCACCATTAGCTTGGCTGTTTCCCAGGGGCACAGTGAAAGGGATCCTGAGAGCTTCTCTTATAACTGTTTTTGTGATTTTGGAAAGAACTTGAAGTGTGTGTGTGTGTGTGTGTGTGTGTGTGTGTTTAGAGAAAGGAGAAGTAGCAGATGACACAAGGACACTCTGTATGTTTCCCAGCGCGATGGCGGCTGAGTGCACCTGCGTGGCCACTGCTCCAGCTACACGTCGAACCAGTGGTCCCCCATGCAGGCGCGGTTCCACTCCAAGCCGCAGTTCCAGCACCACTCGAGCTGGCACTGGGGCTGCGGGCACTTCATGTGCATGCACCCTCCTGTGGGCAGACAGAGGCCACAAATAAGCACCCGGGAAACACTCCCGCACCAACCTTCTGTTCCAGAAATGCTGCCTAACAGAATTATTGCAAGCCAAGAGCAGAATCTGAACTGAGGAAAACAAACCAGAAACCCACTGGGAAGTTCTAAAGTTCTGACATTTGTTAAGAAATGAGAGAATAACCTACATGGGGAAAAAATCTGAAAAAGAATGGAGATATATATCTGATTCACTTTGCTGTACACCTGAAACTAACACAACATTGTAAATCAACTATACTCCAATAAAAATTAAAAAAAAAAAAGAAATGAGATCGAAGCATGACACGTCCATCAAGGGCAAATTTTACTTGTAAATCTGAGTTCACTGACTTCTCTTAAGATGGGATTTAAAGACAAACGCTTTGTGTTTCACAGACGGGGTCGATTCCTTATTTAAATATACAGTAAATTTAATATTTTAAGTATACAATAATATATTTAACAATTTAATACATAATAACATCAATATATACTATGAGTAATTTTTAGCATTTCTTCAGTGTTACTTGGCTTGAAAAAATTCATAAGACAGGAGTTGGGACAGCTGTTACAAAAGCATTTAATAGTGAATAGGTTCCTTCATGCTATTCAAAATTTTATTTAAGATGAGGAGAGCGAGAAACTAATGAATAATACTAGGTGCTCTACATCTGTTATGTCATTTATTCCTCAACAGCACCTTGTGAGATGAGGGTGTTAACTGGTTGTGGAATTTTCTCAAGGTCTCAAGGCTTTTAAGTGTGACGCCGGAGGTTTAACCAAGATGTGTGTGATTCCAATGTTCTTTCTTTCATGGAACAGGGCCTTTCCAGTATGAGATGAAAAGTCCCTTATTTGGGGATTCCCCACCTCCCCCATTTGTTAAATACTTTCCCTACTTGCTTCTGGGGATCAGACACCAAGTCTGCCGCGAAGTCAAGAGAAAGTTATTTGTATGAAGTTATATGTAGAGAACTGTTTGTGAGTGACTTTCCCAGATAACCCATCAAAAGCAATGTCTTTCCTTGAATTCCACGTAGCACTGAATGTGCTCCATTGTTCAATTTTACCAGTTGTCTTGTTAAGCCATTTTTTCTTGCCAAATTTTCCAAAGAATTGCTTCAGTGCTCTTTTTTTTTTTTTTTTTTTTTTTTTTTTGTGGTATGCGGGCCTCTCAGTGTTGTGGCCTCTCTCGTTGCGGAGCACAGTCTCCAGACACGCAGGCTCAGCGGCCATGGCTCACGGGCCCAGCCGCTCCGTGGCATGTGGGATCTTCCCGGACCAGGGCACGAACCCGCGTCCCCTGCATCGGCAGGCGAACTCTCAACCACTGCGCCACCAAGGAAGCCCAGTGCTGTCTCATTTTTATATTAGAAGCTTGGCATGAGAGCTTGCACTAATATAAAATACTTATGATTATGTAACTAAAGGCATTTGTTTTAGACCAACTTAAGGGCATTTAAAATCCCATGGTTTTCTACTTCTTTTTGGTTTGCTTTAAAGATCATTTAAAAATTCAAATATGTGGAAAATAAAGGGAAAAACGTGTGATACTTTTCTCTTACTATTTCCCAATTAGCATTACACAATTACAGGATTGTGTAATTTTCAACACATATTTATTCATTGTGCACTTAGGATGTCAATAATATAATAAATAATGTAATACTGTATAATCACTTAAATTTCTCTGGAATATCATAAAGAATGCTTAAGCAATGTATTCAAATTCAACGGACTATTAAGTGAGACTGAATGAAAGGTTGAGAATGTTTGCCTATTATACCAAAATCTTAACGGATCTGGAATACGAGCTTTAACAAGTAAGATTTTATTATAGAAACTAGACTCACAATGGCACAGTGGAATAAGAAGAAAGGAAATAGCAAGAGAGAGGATATTCATGTTGTTAACTTTCTTTTCTTCCTGGTGTGTAACATGGAAGGAATATGCTAGACCCCATAATTTGGAGAAGAGTCAGGGACTCCAATTCTAAAAGCCTTGCTGGCTTAAACGTAAACTCGAGCAAGAAGCTGCTGACCACGCCGTGCTCATGTGTGGATATTTGCATGGAGAAAGTCTAGCTTCCCTCTTAGAGGATTCCGTCTCCTGACTGATGCTCAAACCATGAAAAGCCCCAACGGTGCACAGCCAACACACCATGGCCTGGCCACTCTGCCCTTAGATTTAATGAGCGATCAGAAGCTCTTGAACGACCTGAAGGCAAATTTAACGGGCAACAGACGCTTACTGCAGAGAAAATGAATCCTGAATCTCATCTGTTTGAGGTGGAAGTAAAGGAAGAACTTCCGGGGATTAAAGGGCGTTGTAGGAGGGAGTGCCAAATTCAGCCTGCGTTTAAAATGGAAATAATTCTCATTATCATGACAGCTTTGCTGAAGGAAGAACTACTTTTCTGGGATTCAGTTGAATAGGAAACAGGCTATGAATTTAGGTACAGAGCTAGATAATGAGACTAGCTTTTCTTGCTAATGGAGCCTAAGTTTGTTCTGGTCGTAGTGATATCCTTTAAAACAGCAGAGACTATCATTAATAAGCTGAAAGTTTCAGCTTTTCAGTTCATAGGTTAAAAATCTATAGGTGTGACCTCTAAGCCAGTGGGAGAATCAGATTTCCCTGAAACGAAATCCAGTCCTGCCTAATCCCAGACTCCTAGATGTGTTGTTACTGTCTGACACTTTCTCAGTACGGGTCATTCATCTCGAATTGATTCAAACAAAATTTTGAGAAAACATAAACCTTCCCTTGAGTCCTTCATGATCATACGCTACACAGAATCGTGAAGAAGCATTTTCCCTCAACAATATATTCTGTGCATTTTTTTGTTTTTTAATATATTTAGCTCTGCCTCATTCTTTTAAAGATTGCCTGTCCCTCTACCCATTAAAGAACACCTGCATATGCTCCAATTTTTCATGATTTAATGATTCTGAGAATACTCTGGAACACATGTACCTGGACCCTTGGCAAGGAATCAAAATTCCAAGAGACAGAATTGCGTGTCCAATGGGGATCCACCTTTAACGTGCTATCCTGGTTATTGTAAAGTGAATGCGTGTTTTGTTAAAAATTAAAATCAGTTGTAGACACTAAAACCAAAAATCTATAGGTGAAAAGTCAGAGCTTTCCACGTAGAGTACATCACAATATTTCAAAGAAAGAACCAGATTAGGAAACATGTCTATAGTCAGGAATCACCTGACCCCTTCAATTCCACCTTCTGGGGCTGCAGGTGTGGTCTGACTCAAGGCAGGCCTGAGCACGTCGTTTTCTGGCCTCACAGCCCGGAGCGGTTCCCTGTCTTACAGAATCAGGTCCAAGCCCTGCATGTCATTCCGGGCCCTACATTCCTGCCACCCACCGCTTGAGCAGATGCTCCTCAACCTTTTCCAGGAACTCCAAACAGCTGGGCTTCTCGCACACGCCGACACTGATGCTCTACCCTCCCTGCCTTTGCACCTGCTGGCTGCCAGGAAGGCTTCTCTGCCACGTCCTTGCCTGGCTCGTAACCCTGACCCTGATTCTCGGCTCAGGCAACATCTCCACCAGGAAGCCGTCTCTTAACCACAAGGTCTTCCTTTACTAGCTTGTTTTCTCTGTCATATTTTATAAGGTTATCTATTTATGTGTCTATCTCCTTTCCTAGCTCCTTTTAAATTCAACAAATATTTATTTATCGGGTACTCTTCTGAGGAAAGAGAGCCTCAGGGCCCACCCTGGGGCCGAGGGCTGGGTTTCACGCACAGCAGGCCAGCTCTCAGCCCGGACAAACCAGTGAGTATCTCTAGATATCAGAGTACTCTGGGGAAATATTGGACCGGGAAGTTTCCCTACCATCTTCTTTTTTTTTTTTATCAGATGCAAAGTGTTTAATAGTGTTAATAATATGTAATAATAAGGGCGGCTAGTGAAGGCCCAGTGAAGAGAACGTGGGAAAAACAGTACCTGTGCTTCGTTTATTTCTCTGCCGAGCTAACGCTGCTGACCCTACCGCGCATGTACTGACATGTTTCACATTTAGAAAGAAGTCTGGGTGCTG
The DNA here is from genome assembly GCF_949774975.1 of Lagenorhynchus albirostris. Classification (NCBI taxonomy): domain Eukaryota; kingdom Metazoa; phylum Chordata; class Mammalia; order Artiodactyla; family Delphinidae; genus Lagenorhynchus; species Lagenorhynchus albirostris. The sequence goes on along the minus strand of NC_083106.1, from coordinate 6,984,083 downwards.
GGCTGGGACGGCTTTAAGGTGGATGGCATGGGTGCCCCGCCGGCTCCCGCGAGGTAGCAGGGCCCCTGGGAAGGGGGCAGGCCAGAGGAATGCTCTGAATATAGACTAGAGTTTGACTTCCAGCAACACTACAGAGCCCGGAGGGCTACACAGCGATGGCCCCCAGGCCACATGATCACACAGAGCAGGCATCAGAGCAGGGGGAGGTCAACGGGGGGAGGAAAAACCACAGCCACGAGCATGGTCGTGTCCCCAGAGCCCAGCTGGTCTCCCTCTCAGTGGCCTCCAGTGGTTACATGGGGCCACTTGGCAGGAGGCAAGGAGCCGGGAGCCGGGAGGGGCTCCTTCTGGTAGGAGCTCTCTCAGGTCTCCCCACAGCTGTGGTGGCTCCCAGGGTGTGAGGATGCATGAACGTGACCACACGTGTAAGGGAAGGGAGACGCTGCCCTGGGTGTAGACTATCCCCAGGGAGAACCATCTGAATACGGACGGTGGTGTTTCTAAGCCCGTAAAGCTGTGCAAAGCAGCAGATACACGTGGGCTCCTGGGAGCCCCTGACTACGGTGAATGTCGTTTCATCCATCCAGAGGTGTCCCCAAGTTATCCCCTCCCATGCTTGAAGTTTAGAGAGAAGCTGGTAGAAGGCAAAAGTCCCATTCAGAGACACACTCATGGAAAGGCTAGTTTAATGACGGAGCCAAGCGTCACCCCAACATAAGGCACTAACTCTCCCGCCACAGGGATGGTGAAACCAGAGCCCGGAGTGTGTCCCGTGTTCAAAGGGACAGGAATCACTGACGTGAAAGAGAGTTTCATGGCCAAAAAATTGCGAACCAACTGGTTACACCAAGTTAAACAGATTTCTTTACAAAAGGCATTCTGAACGGCTTGAATGTATGTTACGAATGGGGATAATAATAGCTTCCTTATGTGGTGTCTGCGAGGATTAAATGATCTGATACTCGAAGGGGACTTAGAACCAGCATTCAGTAAGTGCTCAGTACAAGTCAGTTGTTTTCCTTGCTGTTATTCTCCAAGAGGGGATACAGTGGGAAGCGAGAGCCAGATGTATGTGACGTGGTGGTACCTGCCTTTCCCCGCTGAGTATCTCTAGACACCAGAGTAGTGTGGAGGGCGCTCTGGGGGAAATACTGGACTGGAACGTCTCCCTAGCGCTTGTTTTTAAAAATCAGGTGCAAAGTGTTCAGTAGTGTTAGTAATAAATAATAATAAGGGCAGTCAGCGTTTCTCGAGTGCTTCCTCTGTCATGCACCGGGAGGCATTTGCCACCCACCATGTCATACGGTTCTATTGCTGCGGGGCAGCTTCTGTTATCAGCTCTAGTTTACAGAACAGGACTTGCAGCTTAGGAGGCTAAGAAGCTTGACGTGAGAGAGCTGAGACTCAAACTCTGGCCAGATGGCGCCAAAGTCCCAGCGCTGATCTCCCCAGCTAGCAAGCCCTCGTAGAGCCCCTGACTGTCCCAGCCACACAGCCGACGCCCTGAGACGCCCTCACTTCGTGCCCAGCCCAGACTCACCATGTTTTTCCACCGGCACGTGGCAACGGGGACAGGGTTTAGAGGTCTTCTTGATCGTTTCTTTGGAGGCGTGCTCCCACCGAGCCCGCTCTGCCGTCTTCTCATCAACTCGGTAGGCCTGGGTGAATGAGACAGAAGGAGCTGAAAGTCAGATCTTCACAGTGGGCTCCAACGTGGGTCCCTTGAAACACTGCACAGGAAGTTCTTAGAGACGGAAGTGCCTTCAGGCAAGAAGCTCAACAGTAAACTCACTCGACAAGTGGCGGAGGGCTCCGGCCATGCAGGGCCAAGCACCAACATGGTTTCAGCATCTGGCCTGTGCCTACGAGCTAAGACAAGACTGCAGTTTTGCAGTTTGAGTTCCTCTTTTTTATGGTCTTGAATAGTTGTAACACATAACATCTAGTGGGTGCTTAACATGCAGGCAAGGTGACACATACTCTTAAAACCTTCTTGCTAGACGCTTCATCAGGCGAGTGTACTAGTTTTTATTTTACATCGAGGACTAGACATGTCAAACAATTGCCCACAGCTGATAGGCAGCAGAGTCCGTGTGACTCCAAAATCTTTGCTTTTAAACTTTCTTCAACATCTTACTATCTTTCATTCCTGCACCTGGACAGGAACGTGGTCACAGACAGGACGGGGCAGGAACAGGGAGGTGAAGCTGATATGACAGAGGAAGTGGCAGCAGGAATGGGGAACAGCCAGAGGTCGAGATTGGGCTCTGGAGCCAGAGCCGCCTGGGTTCCAATCCCAGCTCCACCTGGGTGCGGGGCTTTGGTAACATTCCTTAACTCTCTGAAAGTTCCCATCTCAGATGGAAATCAAAATGCCTAGTGCATTGTGGTATCAAGGATCAGGTGGCTTAATTTCTTTGAAGGTTCAGGATGAGTATCTGACACACGTTACCTGATAACAGAATGACCTCCAGACCTACAGCAAGCTCTCAGAAACATTGCTAACATTATTCAAGTCAGAGGAACGAATCACCCCTGACTCATATACCACGAAAAGGAGGAGGGATTTCAAAGGAGCCGCCGAAGATATTCTGTGCCTGTCTAATTGTTCAGACACTACAATCTCTTCACTTACTTCAGTGTTGAATGACACATGCAGAAAAAGAATTGGTACATTTTGGGATTTAGTACAAGAACTCTGTGGTCTAGAAATATATTTCAAAATGTTAATCCAAACAGAACCCCTCCTTCTTGGCCTCTACGGTATTAAATTATTTTCTTCTATGCTTTAAAATTAATACGAACGTGCGGGTCATTTTATTAATTTGTAATGACTCTTAAAACATTCCCAGAGCTATTTTTAGATTAAGAAAGTACTAAAAATGACTTAAAATATAAATTAGTGAAGAAATCAAATGACATGGAATGCTCTAATACTCTGATATTACTCTAATAATAACATTGATGATACTTTACAAAGTTGTAACACATTGTTTTTTACACTTTGATCTCCATCATTTCAGTGGCCCATCAAAGTAACCTAGAGAAATCAGGCAGCTGTCAAACTTATTCTACAAAGGAGGCCTCTGAGTAGTAAAAACGCCAAGTGCCAGGTTTCAGGATGCTCCCCTCGTGTATAACAGCACCAGGGCCGATCAAATCAAAAATCTGGAAAACCTGAAGGATGGAAACCCAAACCAGAGATGCTCACACACGGGGTCTCCACCAGCACCACGGGCTCTTACCAGGTTTTCTAGATGGTGAGAGTGAAAGCAAGGGGTGCTGGGATGGCTATGCTCAGAAACGACTGTGTCAGGGCTTCCGTGGTTGAGAATCCGCCTGCCAATGCAGGGGACATGGGCTCAGTCCCTGGTCCGGGAAGATCCCACATGCCGCAGAGCAACTAAGCCCAGGTGGCACAACTACTGAGCCCACGCGCTGCAACTACTGAAGCCCACGCACCTAGAGCCCGTGCTCCGCAACAAGAGAAGCCCCCGCCGCGAGGGGCACACGCACCGCGACGAAGAGTAGCCCCCGTTCGCTGCAACTAGAGAGAGCCCGCGCGCAGCAATGAAGACCCAACACAGCCAAAAAGAAACGACTGTGTCAGTAAGTAGAGCAATCATCCTCAGATACCACAGTGCAGAGAGGGACCTAGATCGGATGTGGAATCTGGTGAGTGGATCCTTCATCCCAGATACGAATCCAATTTTTATCATTTCATCATTAGATTCTAAATATTTTTGAAATGTTTAAGTTTTCACTCTTTAAGAATGAAGTATTAGGAGGTAAATAACTGTGTTTACACCTCGTTTGCAGCATTTAATGGTTTTTATGGTAATTAGTATTTATTTTTCTGTTATTTCCAATAGAAAGTGAATCCATCCAAGGCCAAGATCACGTTTGTGTCTTCTTCTTCTCTCCAGCGTCTGGCAGAGTGCATGGTACCTAGCAGGCACTCAGTACATTTTAGCTGAGTCAGTGAACAAATGACACATCCCATGAAGGCAGCAGCCTGACAATCGTCTGGAACAGGACCCCGTGAACCAGCAAGGGCATGTGGGGTGCATCCCTCATGGTGGTCATTGAGGTGAAACCAATTTCTTTCTGTTAATCAGCTCTCCCGTTCACAAAGGAAACTTCCTTTGTAACTCAGAGGACGTCATGTGATTTGTAAATACTTTGTTAGAACAAAGCAGAATCAGTTTAACACTAAGAAGCAACCACAGGTCACGGAAAACTTCCTTTGGCTCTGGGACAACGTAAAGACCACTCATGGCCCAGAGCCCAGTGATAAAGCTGTGATGAATGAGAACGGACACAAGATTTAGTAAGTAGCTTTGTGTCTCAAGTACGCGTCTTCCAATCAGCTCAGATCACGTGTGGTCCTAACCCCAAGTGAACATAGCAAATACCCTTCCCGATCCTATGTCCCCAGCTTCTCTTTTTAAGGTTCAGGAGCTTGTAATTCTGTAGCAGTGGTTTAAAATTGCTTACTGGAGGCATACAGATCAGAGAAATACATAATGTTACTTATCAAAGACTAATTTGAAGATGCCACTTTTCAGCAATATGGCGCACTGCATGCTAAGTGCAATTTCTCCGAGGTCTATATACCTAAAAATGCTGGATGAAATATGCAAGAAAAGTTTTTGCTTAACGGTTGATCTGATGGAAAAGTCAGGAAAATCCCTGAAGGTCAGGATAAGAAAGAGAAAATCTTACTGGTGCAGGGACGGAGGAATCTGGTGTTTGCTATGGGGCTATTTTCCTAGTCCCAGGCTGCCCAAGGCCTGGTCTTTACAAGCAGAGATGGGACCTGGGCCAGAGCAGGGTGGAAGGTGGAAAAATCCTCCCAGAAGAGAGAATTGATAAAGAATTGATGAAAAAAACTTATGTGCTGGTCTCAGCCTTCGTCCTATGGTGGAGCAGGTTGGAGAGACAAAGTTCCTCTGAGAATTCCCAACCACTAAGCCTTATGCACAGCGTTTGTGAAAAGAATTCATACCACTTGATTAGGTTAAAAATGGACTCATGCCAAAAAGTTAATTTGAAATACTCCCGGATTGGCAGTATACCCAAGAACCTGGCTGAAGCAAAAATATTTTCTGTAGAGTAATGCACTTTAAAAAGACAAACCTCAAAAAGAAAACAAAAATCACACAAATAAAATTCCAAGAAGTCTGGGATCACAATAAAAAAGTCACCAAACACAGGCGAAAACAAGCTACCATGAGTGAAAGTGGCAGAAATGCAAAACTGCAGAACTTGACCAGCAAAGGTTGTGGAGATTGGAATGATCAGATGCAGAGTACAAAATAAATATGTTTAGTAATACAAATAAATTTATTTATGAAAAAAATAGACTCACAGACATAGAAAATAAACTTATGGTTACCAAAGGGGAAAGGGTGGGGTAGGGGGAGAGGGATAAATTAGGAGTTTGGGATGAACAGATACACCTACTATATATAGATAGATAAACAACGAGGATTTACAGTATAGCACAGGGAACTATATTCAATATCTTATAATACCTATAATGGAAAAGAATCTGCAAAAGAATCTATAGATATGCACACACATAAATATATATGTATGTATATCTGAATCACTTTGCTGTACACCTGAAACTAACACAATATTGTAAATCAACTGTAGTTTAATTTTTTAAAAAGTAAATCAATAAATTAAATGGCATGACATCCCGTTCCTCACATGCTCATGGAACCAGCTCTCTTGTCCTCTGGCTGGTTTTCCCATTGATTCCATGAAGAAGACAGAGCTGTGTCTAAGAATCGTGCCGTGACGGCTACAAAGCTGTAATAGGTTTGCAGTGAGCAGCTGCAGAGGGAGGGGACATAAGTACACATACAGCTGATTCACTTCATCGTACAGCAGCAGCTAACACAACATGGTAAAGCAATGCTACTCCGATAAATAAATTAATTAAAAAAAAAAGAAGTAACAGTGACCATGTCTATTATATTAGGAGGCTGTGCTCTCTGTCAGGAGCTCGGAGTAGATCATTTAATTTAGCGATTGTAGCCTTCCTAATAGGTAGGGCTGCTGTCAACTATTTCAGAGGAAGAAACCTCAGTTTCAAGAAGCAACAGAACTTGCCTGCAGCCACAGAGACTCAGCAGCAGGTTCAGTGTATAACCCCTGGGCTCTCTGACTTCAGACCCTGTGCTTTTGCTGCTACAGTTTCTTTCACGATGACGTCACATGTTACAGAGAGGACTAAGGGTTGAAGGCCATGGCACTGTCACAGAGTGGTTCCACACCCTGAGGCCGAGGGGCGGGAAATCTCTGCTTCCTCTGCGCCCAGCCGACGCCCTCACTCTCCACCACTCTTTGACCCACTGCTGTGTGGCTGGATCTCACTTCTGCCTGACCTGCTGAAACTGTTCTCAGAAAGGACACGAGTGAGGCCACAGTTGCCAAAGCCAATGCCTTTTCTCTGTCCTTTTCATCTCTGATAGTCCCACTGCCCCTAACACTGTGGGCTTCCTTCCTCCTTGGTAGAACAGAGCCATGGAGAGCGCCCAAAACCTCTCAGGAGGCCTCCGCCCGCATCAATGTTATTCTTGTTTCTTCCGCATCACCCACTTGGATCCACGTGGAAGGACAGCCAGAGACCCACCTCTACTGCTGCTGGCCTAACTGACGTGGGGAACCAAGAAACACAGCTCTGGATCACCCTCATGTGCCCAGATGACTGTGTTAGACCTTCGACTATCAATTCCTGGGGAAAAGGGTTGTCATCAAGTCTCTTCTGCTGAGATTTCTGCTTAGCATCTTTTATGAGTATCCTTGATACTGATATTCAAATCCTTCTGGAATGATCGCGAACAGAGGCCGGATGCCCACTGCTACAGGATCACCTAGGGATTTAGGAAACACACGCACACCTTTGCCTGTGCTCACACCTGGAGATTTGGATTCAGTAGGTCTGGAATGGGGTCCAGAAATGTGAATCCTTAAAAACGCCCTGGGGGCTTGTGGGGCGCAGGGAGGCTTGGGAGCCATCTCACTTGGGCCTGGAAAGCATGTTTAGTTGGATAAACTCACCCTTTCTTACGCCTTTAGTCATCAAGCTGTGAAGCAGTGGGTTGTCATTGTGCTGCCAGGAGGTGCAGGCGTGGTTGTCACTCAGCGTTATCGTCCTTCCTGTGATTAACTGTGGCTCATATAGGGCAGTGTGACACTTAGGTTAATTGCACAGACCTTTGTGCCTGCTTTCTGTTCACCCTTCGTGAGGAGGAACGTGTGTGAGTGTGAGTGCGGGGGAGGGGGCGGGATGCGGTGTGGGTGGAATGGGACAAGTCTCTCTTCTTACATAGTTGATGGCTAAAAATAGCAATTTCCTACAGTCTCCTATATACCTTCAAAATTGTCTCAGCGAGGTCAAGTATTGGCATGACAGACAGTCTGTGGCTCAAGAAGGGACCATGGGTTTTGTTTACAAGGTGATCATTGTTAAGTGAACACTTAGAGGTGTCCGTGTCATGGGAAGTGGTTCAGAGCAGGGCTTTGGAGTCATCAGTGCCTGGGTTTAAATGCCAGCATCCTTCTTTACTTGCCGGGTAACCGTGGACAGACACCGAGCCTCAGCCCCTTCTCATCTGCACGTGTGACGAACACAGTCCACACCTCACAAGGGTGGTCGCGAGTCAAGAATACAAGCGCTTAGCAAATAGCCTGGTGCCCCGTGAATGCCAAGTTCGTCTTTTCTATGATCATAACCATTATCTTGTCATAATTGTCCTCACCTTGCATTTATAGAGATGAGACTATCAGATTGTAGGAGTTTGTATAAACCGAAAAGACTGCTGACGTCTCCTTTAAAAAACACAGGTAAACCGAAGCAAAGCGCCCCCACAGAGGCTTTAAAATTTGTGCCTAGGAGACCCTGTTAATACGTATGCAAGTTAGAACAACTTGAGAGACTGTTCGCGTTCATGTCATCTTTCCTGCTTTAGGAAGCTTATTTGTGACATCTGTTTAGTCAATAATCAGACAAGTATATCCTAATTCTAAAAGTCACTTTAAATCTATTTTCCAAAAAGGATCAGATTGCCATGAATCCCTGAAAACAGCTGGCTTAATTCAGATTGTGAATGCTTTCAGGTGAATGTCGACTTTGAAATGTTCACCTTTATCATCAAAATTGCATGCCCAGACAGCACTCACTTGCCACATCCTTACTGAAAACTCCCACCTCCACAGAAAGTAGCGGGTCCCAACTTCCCCAGAGTCACAGCACGGTCAGGTGTTCTGGTCCAAGACCCCTGCTTGTGAGCAGCGCGACCCCTGCTGGTGAGTCGGACCACCGCATTCCCCTTTCAGGCCCGAAGATTCTTGAAACTATTATTACTCTCTCTTTTCGGGGGAGTATATGTATTTATATAGTATTAATTTATATAATAAACATATACCAGAAATAACTACTCTGTATATCTTTATCTCTATGTGTATTTAGAAAGAAATCACTTAAGTGCTAGGATGTAACGGAGCGTCTGGCCGGGGCTGCACTCTCTGCACTAAGTTCCCAACTTCCCGGGCCACGCTCTCAAATTCAGTTTGGAAGAATATACTTGATGATGGCATTAACAGTGGTGATTTCTGTTCTTAGTGCAATGGGTGGTACCAAGCACCACTTGGATCGCCACTTAGACCTTATATAGTCCTGCCCCATGGGACCTCGACTGCTTCGCAGAGAGGAAGGAAAGTAAATAAATAACGTCTATTAGCATATTTTAAGCTTGATGGGGAAATGGGACAACATAAATATTAAGATTATTAATAGGACATATATACACTACCAAACGTAAAATAGATAGCTAGTGGGAAGCAGCCGCATAGCACGGGGAGATCAGCTCGGTGCTTTGTGACCACCTAGGGGGTGGGATAGGGAGGGTGGGAGGGAGGGAGACACAAGAGGGAAGAGCTATGGGAACATATGTATATGTATAACTGATTCACTTTGTTATAAAGCAGAAACTAACACACCATTGTAAAGCAATTATACTCCAATAAAGATGTTAAAAATAGATTATTAATAGGTATCATTTAATGGGAATTTTAAAGTTCTTTGTGTTCAGCTATTATCACACATTGACAAATGGGAAAAACTGCACTTGAGCGAGGAAGATAAGCTAAGTTGTATCCTGGATGATGGAGATCGCTAGTTCATGGCTTGCTCAGGTCGGTAATGACTAAAATTATCAATGTAGAAAGGATTCTGAATGTGGAAGCATCACTAATGCACAGAGGAAGCCAGAGCAGAGAACAAGCTTGTCCTTTGTGTAAAGTGTAGATACTCTGGTACAAAGCTGACCGTTATTCTTTGCTAGAGCTAGCACAGAAATCCCTTCATTCAGCAAATATGTGCTGGACGCCTGTGATGTGCCAGGCACCGTTCTAGGTACCAGGGCTATGCAAACAAAAGAGATGATCAACAAACAACCAACGAAAAAAACCTGCCTTGTAGCGCTTACAAGTTAGCAGAACAGTGGTTCTTAGCCTGTGGCTTGCATTAGTACCACCTGGAGGCCTTGTTCAAACACAAATTGCTGTAGATCTCTCCCACCCCCACCCCACCCCACCCCGCCCCCCGAGCTCGCCAACAGCCTCCTCCCAGTTTCTGGATCAGTAGGTCTTGACATGTTCCTGGGTGATGCCCAAGCAGCTGGTCTGTGGACTACCTTGTGAGAAGTAGCAGAACATCTGCATACAGTGCAGTCAACACAGATACAAGGGATTGTGTGTGTGTGCTAGAGCACACGTTGTCTTGAATGTGGACGTCGAATCTCTGCAGCCTGATGTAATCGTGTGGGGTGTGTGTGTGCTGGAATGAGGATGGATGAGGAAAGAACCACCTTGTTTACTGCACACTGTAAACACTGCACACAGGCTCCACACTAGGCGTAATGCATGCATTGTTCATTAAATCCTTTTGAATTTACGACATCATATTACAGATGAAGAAAGCAAGGCTTGGAGAGGTTACATAATTCACTTAATGATGACCACAGTTCATGTATCAGTTAGGGTTCTCTAGAGAGACAGAACCAGTAGGATACATATGTATGTATAAAATATGTGGATTTACTTTAAGGAATTGGCTCATGGGATCGTGGGAACTGGCAAGTTCAAAATCTGTAGGGCAGGCTGGAGACAGGTGGAGTGTCTATGTTACAGCCAGGAGGCTGAATTCCTTCTCATCTGGGAAATCTCAGTCTTTGCTCTTAAGGCCTTCAGGTGATTAGAGGAGGCCCACCTACATCACAGGTCATCTCCTTTACTTAAAGTCAGCTAACTGATGGTAGGTGTTGACCACATCTACAGAATACCATCCCAGCAGCACGGAGACTAGCGTTTGACAAAAAAAACCGTGCAACATAGCTTAACCAAGCTGACACACAAAAATCAACCATTACAGCTAGTCACGGCCGAGACTCACTTTCAACACCAGATCAGTCTGACTTCAAAACCGTCCTGCCTGACCACGGATTCCTCATAGGATAGGGATGATCATATAAGAGATGTACACTGAGTTCTGGCTGAAAGAAATTAAAGGTAAACTTGGAAAGCAACAGCAATAAATTAAAATGTGCTGACCCTTCACGCATGTGTTCGGCAACTGCTTCATTTGATAAGAGGTGATCAGGGAGAGCAGATGAATTATTTTCCCCACAATTGGTCTACAAGCTCTCCTGTCCTGCAGATGGCAATATATAAATACATATATTCCCCCCCCATTTCAAATCAATCAGTGAATAAAGGATTCATTGAAGGCAGGATCCAGCTCTTAGTTTTTCAAGTCTGTACTTCATTCAGAAATGCTGTGCCTGTCTTGATTCTCCTGCCCCTGCTGTCAACTGAAAGCAGTGAACACTCCTTTTTCCCCAGGTCACTTCACTTGTGGCCACCATTTCTTAAAAAATATATGATTCCCCTAAGGATTTAGCGCCATCTGGTGGCTGAGAGGAGCTCTGCAGGTATTTCCCCTCTTCCTGCTCGAGGAGGAAATGCAGGGAATCTCCAGGGCATGTCTTCTTGGGGGGAGATGAAACAGTCTCCGGTGTGTGTGTGTCTGTGGTGAGTGGGTATCTGTGATGCGTATGGTGAGTGTGTATGTGAGGTGTGTGTGTTTGGTGTGTGATGTACGTATGTGTTGTGTGTGTGGTGAGTGTTTATGTGGGGTGGGGTGTGTATGGGGCATGGGTGTGTGGTCTGTGTTGCGTATACACATGCAGATATACCACATATGTGTGTGTATGCGATATACGTGTGTTGAATATATTGTGTGGTGTGTGTGGGGGGGGATATATGTCTGTGGTAACAAGTTTCTGTAAAAATACTTTCCACGTGATGGCATTGTTCCAACAGCTGCTCCTGAGTCTGGGACGCAGGGTCTGGACAAGCGGGTCAGGTGAGGGCTGTGCTTTCAGGCCTCCTCTAGCGAGCCGGCCAGGACTCCTCAACCCGCGTGGATCCAGAGGGCTCGGGGCAGCTCCACGTGAGCTCCCCACGCGGGGAGGCAGCCGAGGCGGGGACTCTGGCCTGGTGTCTGCGAGGAGGGCTGAGCTCCGGCTGGGACCGGGGAGATCGTGTCCTTCAGTGTGGACACCAGGCTGCGTGGAACTTCTGGGGCTGGGGAGGCGTCTAGAAACCCCCGAGGGAGAGAGGCTGAAGCCCCAGGCAGCGCTGCGGGCAGCCCAGTTTCTCTCTCTCCACTGATGGCCCCAGAGAAGAGAACAACTGCTGGAGGACAGGAGGGGCTGTCGGAGAGACGGAGCCCTGGGCCTGCGTGGTAAGAGTTTGATGTGTGAATGAGTGAGTGTGAGTGTGTGTGAGAGTGAGTGTGTGTATGTGAGTGTGAGTGTGTGAATGTGTTTGTGTGTTGTGTGTGTGTGTGTCCACACGCTGAAGTGTGCCTGTTTGTTTTTCAATGTTGTCTTTCATCTTCTCTCTCTAGTGCCTGACATTTTTAGCATTCAGCCTTAAAAATACCCAAACCTCAAAGCTGTACCATTCTGCAGCACTTCACAAGGCATAAAATCCTTCACATACATTCTCTTTCCATTGTTTGTAGACCTTACTGGCCCAGTGTGGCAGGTGAGGAAAAACGCTGTAAGAATTGAGAAACTTGCCCGGAAGTGGAGGAGATCATAGCCTGTCCTGAGCAGTAGCCCAGGGCCATTTCTGCTCCCCCGGGGCCAACAGACCAAGTGCTTGGGGAAGGCACTACAGAAGCTCCGGTGTTGTCTTCTGCACCCGTTCTCCTCCTTCCTACTGAATGACAGGCGGACGATGCGCCTGGGCTCTAGCACCATCACTACGTGTCTGCACGTCTGCCACCCTACACATCCGGGGTCAAGAATCTGAGCGAAGTGCACTGATAAAGCTGCATTACTTAAACCAACAGGCGATTCAGGAGCTACACTCCCAAGTAACTGTGGACCTAAACCTCTGGGGATAATAAATTCCCCCGTCTCCCGATTCTGGGGCTGCACCTGTGTGAACAGCAGTAAATGGCCAGGAGATAAGTCTGCAGTGAGTCAGCCAACACACCCAGGAATCCAGTCCTCCTGGGCCATCGCTGCTTTGCTCTCCTTCTCCAGGGCAGGCATGTCCCTCAGCCTCCGGTGGTAGAACCGGGGAGGTTGAGGTAGGGGTCCTGGGTGACGGGCGATCAATTGGAGATGATTAATCGGTGTCTTTATCGGCCAAGGCATCCCTCTGAGGTGGTCTACGCATCTATTCCTTTACCCGCCGAGCACCTCTGCTGAGATGTCCAGAGTGAACTCGTCATCTCTCCCCGAGCACCTTGCTTCTGTCCCTGTGTTTCCTCTCCCAGTGAATGGCACTGTTACCCACCCAAGTTCACCCAAGGTGGAAATTGGAGCATTGACATTAACTCATTACTGCTCTCATCCTGTCCTCTAATTCATTGCCAAGGTCTGGAACCTACCTCAGACCCACCACCCCTCTGTATCCCCGCTGCCCTTGTCAGCACCCCGATGAGTCTCTAGTCTTGACTCTGCTGGTGATCCTTAGCGCACCGCAGCCCTGCCCCACCTTGGGCACTCGTTTCCCCAGCTGCGGGTAATTTGGGCTGCATCTCTGCTGAGATGCTACACAGGACTTTCCCTAAGTCAAAGCACTGCCTCATTCCTTGTGGAGGTGGGGACAACGCACACCCAATGACCAGCTGACGTACGGATGGACGGGGGCTAAAGTTCAGCCTCCAGCCCCGCACGCAGGGTGAGACAACTCTCAAGAGCCGCCCCGCCTCTAGCTCCCCTCATCTCCCGCTGTAACGGCATCGCTTCAGCTTCTCCCTCCGCTCTGTCCTGCTTCCCTCTCCTCCTAAGGTGTCATTCCTGACAGCACGCCCGCAGACACCCCCTGTCTGCCAGACTCAGAGGCGGTTTCCCTGGGAACGTGACCTACGACAGCTGGTACCAGGAGTGGTCCTAGGACGCAGACCATACGATGGGGCAGGGGACAGCGTTGAACACTTGCCAGCTGGCTGCCAGAGAAGAGGCCATTCCCTGTGGGACACGAGCCCTGGAAGCTTTGAGTGGTGTCAGAGCTGCGAAGGGCTGTGCCCTGGGTTGGCTCCAGTGCAAGCAGTCCTGTCTCTGGGGCCATACACATAGGCAGACCCCACAGTATTCAAGGTGTGTGTGGTGGGAAAAGATGTCGCACGGAGTTTATTGCAAGCCAGTAAGAGAATCACAATGGCAATGTCTAGAGTCCTGAGCGGCGCTGTTTGGAAAAAGCTCCCAGCGTGCTCCTGAGCCCCACGCAGCTGGAGCGTCAGCTGCAATCCTTCACGGGAGGAAGGTGGCGCATCCAGGATGAGGACGAAGAAGACAAGGAGGTCTGCATAAAAGGCACGAGGTCTGCATAAAAGGCACGTGGATAGAACTGTGAGAGCGGGCATGAAATACACAGCATATTAACGCCCACAGGAGAGCATCGGCCACAGAAAGGGGCCTTCGACGAGTAAGTAGAATGATCCAGCCTGTTGACGTCAGCCAGCCACACCAGTGCTCGTCAATGGGCTCCTGAACGGAGCAATCATGGGGGCAAGATGGCAGCTCTGCTCGGATCCTATAGCTTCGGCTTTCACTTGCCAAGTCTGAGGTAGCTACTGCCACTGCCAGTGTCCAACGTGCCGGCAACATTAGGTCCCTAGTACGGCACATCCTTCAAGGAGGGTAATCTGCCTGCGGATGTCAAGTTGATTATATTTTTACCGGGAGAGGTAAAAATCCCATCTTGACAGGAACTGACTCCTATTCTAGGTATGGGTTTGCCTTTCTTGACAACAGAGCCTCAGACAGAACCACCATCTGAAGGCTTACGGGATCTTGTATAACATCACACTGGACTAAGGAAACCCACTTTCTAGCAAAGGGCGTGTTACAGAGGGCACATGACCATAGTGCACACTGGTCCTGTCACGTATCCTATCACCCAGAAGCTGCTGATCTGACCTAGTGATCGGCCTGCCTTTCAGGATGTAGCTGGAGCTCCTATATCTCCAGCAGTAAGTGGAGATGAGGTGCTATTCTTTTATTTTTTAAAATGTTATTATTATTTTTTAACATTATTGGAGTATAATTGCTTTACAATGGTGTCTTAGTTTCTTCTGTATAGCAAAGTGAATCAGCTATATGTATACATATGTCCCCATATCCCCTCCCTCTTGTGTCTCCCTCCCACCCTGAGGTGCTAGATTTACACTCTAAATAAAAAGCCACAGTACGATACCGTGTCTCCAGTAGGTAGAATACGATGGTGGGAGTAGGAATGTAAGCCCCACTTATTATTACTCTCAGTGACCCACCTGGGAATCTGTGCTCTACCTGGGCAACTTGGAGCCTTAAGATACAGAGGCTCTGGTTTCCACAGGGAAGAGGCTTCTACCAGGGAACACACCAAGAATTCTATTAAACTTAAAGCTACAGCTGCCATTTGGTCACCTTATGTGTTTACCCAGAGGCTGGCAGGCAAGGAAAGGAGTCACCTTTCTGGCAGGGATAAGTGACCATTAGGAAAAGGTAGGGCTGCAGCTATGGAATGGAGGGAGGAGGAATACGGTTGGCACCGCTGTGGCATCCCTTGGTGCTCTCCTGCCCAATCGGGATAGCAAATGGTCACGCTCAGTAGTCATGGCTTTAGAAAGGCAGGTAAGCAGGGGTTTGGACCCATCAGGGATAACCTAGAGGTGCTTGCCTGAGGGTGAGGGCGAAACAGTCACAACCCGCAGCCCAGCTGCAGGGGTGTGAGCTGTAGTTCAGCCCGCTTACTTCCCTCTTGCAAACCTCCGTGGTCTCTTCCTCATTCTCTCAGCAGTGCAAGGGGAGGACTGTAGTGAGTGCTGTGAAACTGGCCAGAGCAACTATTTCCCCGGCCGCTGGGTATGTTGGCAACACACAGCTCTCGGCTAAGTCTCTATCCAGGACTTGCCCTCAGCTGAAGCAGGCGGCTTCTTCCCCCAAGGTCCTGCTCCCTCCTGGGTCGGGGGAGCTCACAGCCAAAGACTGGTCTATGTGAGGGGGTGTAAACTCCTGCCCTCCTGCCCCCCTTGATGCAGAGCAAATCTGAAGGACCATCCTAGCCCCAGAGCTCCTTACAGGACTGGCTGAGGCCCCTGCTGCAGCTGTACCGCAGCTCACCCCCTCCCTTTGCCGTCACCCTGCACAGAGCTAGTCCCCAAAGTGCCCTCCCGTACCTGCACTCAAACCTCAAGGGTCTCAGAGTTGGCTTCCTAAAAACACGACCTATTACGATTCCCTCCTGTTTTTCCTATGACAGCTGGTGATCTTTCAAAAACATCAATCTGATGATGTCAATCTCATTAAAATCCTTTAATGCCTTCTCACTGCCCTTAACTCTAACCTCCGTAACCTGACTCATAAGACTTTATTTGCTGAGCGCTGCCTACTATGGCTACTGCCACCAACACTTACACAACAGTCACACTGAGCTTCCCTCGTTTCTCTGAGTATGCCATTCTCTTTCATCTCTAGAACTCTGCATATCTTGTCCTTCTGCCTGAAGTGCCCTTCGTGCCATCCTCGCCTGGACAGTTCATTTTTTAGGCATTGGATTTCATTTCTTCCTGTGAACAGTTCTTTAAATCTCTTAGAAGCCTGGATGTCATAGCTTCCTGAGCGTCCCCTTTTGTGGCTGTTGGCACGTAAATATTTTAATTACTTGTTAAGATGTTTTTCTGTGTCACTAGATTATCAACCTCATGAGATCAGACGCCGGTCTATGTTTAATGCTGTATCCAAAATACCGAGTACTGTGCATGGTGCATACTAGGTACTTTATACATGTTTACTGAATCTCTCTATTTTCCTTCTTTTAATTGATTATAAGAAATTCAGACTTAGCAGAAATAAGGTTCAAAGTCATGGAACGCAGAGTCTGCAGACACAATTCCACCTATGGATAGATGTTCACATTTTTTTTTAAGTTAGTTCTTGACCTTTAAAAATAAGGATATTTAACATGAACACATGGATTTCAAGCTACTCAAACCTTAAAAAATCAGTTGGGGAGATCTGATGACATGGGTCCCTCATCTCTGCCTGGTAACAACTGACCTGAGGGGCGCAGCCGTGTGGCACTGACAAGCTATGCGCACCCTGGCCTGGCACAGACTCCATCGCGGTCCGTGTGTAACTGTTCTTGCAGGCTAGTGCTTTGATGTGCTATTCTGCTGCTGTTCTCTTTGTTGAAATAGGAAAGTTAGACGAAAAGTGTACTGTATCTTTACACTCAAAACATTGAAAGGCCTGTGAGCTTAATCCAGCCTACTCGGCTTGTTTATATTACTGGTGCCTGTTAGCATTTAAGTTTGCCACCCTGGGACAGCCAGCATTAACCTGCATATCTCCCTTTTTCAAAATGCAGAGTGACACCAGTAGGCACTATTGATCTGGTGATGATCAACTCTCTGGCTCCTGGCAGGTCACTCTCCCTCCTCCTACCTTGCCTGTCATCTAAATCTACTGCAAAAAGTTGTAATGAGGCTCAACATGTGATGGCGTATTTGAAAGTGCTTTGTAACCAAGTACTACACAAGGGTAAATTATGATTATCTTTCCCTGGGCAAAATGGTGGTTTTATTCTTCTAATTTAGGAGGCTGAAGGAGGGAGCAGTGGTTTATTGTGGGAATCTTATTTTCTCTTATGAATCAAAAGATTACTGACACAGGGACTTCCCTGGTGGCGCAGTGGTTAAGAATCCGCCTGCCAGTGCAGGGAACACGGGTTCGACGCCTGGTCCGGGAAGATCCCACATGCCGAGGAGCAACTAAGTACGCAAGCCACAACTACTGAGCCCACGTGCCATAACTACTGAAGCCTGTTTACCTAGACTAGAGCCCGTGCTCCGCAACAAGAGAAGCCACGGCAATGAAGAGTAGCCCCCGCTAAGCCCTGGGGGGATAGCCATGGTGAGTGCTTGTGCGTCTGTTAAGAATCACTTCTTTGTTTGCTACAGTCTTACGGGTCTCATGGACACAAGCCCTGTTGGTTTTCAGAGCTAGCTGTTTTGGGAGCCAGGCCTTCTGGTGGGAATCTTAACAGCTGGGGCCCTAGATGTGAGGTCCAAACCCTTTGCGCCTCTAGGAGAAGTTGAGAGTTGGGGTTCCTGTTTCAAGGTGGCTATTTTCTCTGGTGTATAGGAGTCAGTCAGCTAATCTCTGGATCCCTGTGGCTGTACAGCGTATAGCCGTACAGGCATACCTCATTTTATTGTGCTTCCCTTTGTTGCACTTCACAGACACTGTGCTTTCTACAGATTGAAGGTTTGTGGCAACTGTGCCTCAAGCAAGTCTGTCAGCGCCGCTTTCCCAATAGCACTGGCTCACTTCGTGTCTTTGTGTCACTTTTTGTCACACATTTTGTCACATTTGTCACACATTTTGTCACATTTGTCCCACAGTAATTCAAACTTTTCCATCATTAGTGTATTTATCACGGTGATCTGTGATCAGTGACCTTTGATGTTACTATTGTAACTTTTCTGAGGCCCCATGAACCGCGCCCATATAAGACTCCCAACTTAAGCGATAAATGTTGTGTGTGCTCTGACTGCTCCACAGACCAGGCACTCCCCTGTGTCTCTCCCCCTCTCCTTGGGCCTCCTTATTCCCTGAGACACAACAATACTGAAATCAGGCCAATTAATAACCCTACAGTGTCCTCTAAGTGTTCAAATGAAAGGAAGTGTTGTAAGTCTCGCTTTAAATCAAAAGCTAGAAGTGGTTAAGCTCAGTGAGGAAGGCGTGTCCAAGGCCGACACAGGCCGAAAGCCAGGCCTCTTGCACCAAACGTTTAGTCAAGCTGTGAACGCAAAGGAAAAGCTCTTGAAGGAAATTTAAAGTGCTACTCCAGTGGACACATGAACGATAAGAAAGTGCAATAGCCTTATTGCTGATATGAAGAAAGTTTGAGGGGTCTGGACAGATTAAATCAGCCACAACATTCCCTTAAACCAAAGCCTAATCCAGAGAAAGGCCCTGACTCTCTTCAGTTCTGTGAAGGCTGAGAGAGGTGAGGAAGCTGCAGAAGAAGTGTTTGAAGCTGGCAGAGGTTGGCTCATGAGGGTTAAGGAAACAAGCCGTCTCCATCACATCAGAGCACAAAGTGAAGCAGAAAGTGCTGATGGAGACGCTGCAGCAGGTTATCGAGAAGATCCAGCTGAGATAATTCATGCTACGCTGAACAGCAGATGAAATAGTCTCATCTTGGAAGAAGATGCCATCTAGGACTTTCAGAGTTAGAAGTCAATGCCTGGCTTCAAAGCGTCAAAGGACAGGCTGGCTTTCTTGTTAGGGGCGAATGCACCTGGCGACTTTATGTTGAATCTAATGCTCATTTACCGTTCCCCAAATCCTGGGACCCTTAAGAATTATGCTCAGTCTACTCTGCCTGTGCTCTGTAAACAGAATGACAAAGCCCGGATGACAGCACATCTGTTTACAACATAGTTTACTGAATATTTTAAGCCCATAGTTGAGACCTACTGCTCAGAAAAAAGGTTCCTTTCAAGATATTACTGCTCACTGACAATGTACCTGGTCACCCAAGAGCTCTGATGGAGAAGTACAGTGAGATTCATGTTGTTTTCATGCCTGCTGACACAACACCCATCTTGCAGTCCATGGATCAAAGAGTCATTTTGACTTTCAATTCTTATTATTTAAGAAATAGATTTCATAAGGCTATACCTGCCATAGATAGTGATTCCTCTGGTGGATCTTGGCAAAGTATATTGAAGACCTCTGGAAAGGATTCACCATTTCAGATGCCATGAAGAACATTCATGATTCATTGGAAGAGGTCAAAATATCAACATTAACAGGAGTTTGATTCCAACACTCATGGGTGACTTTGAGGGGTTCAAGACTTCAGTGAAGAAAATAACTGCAGATGTGGTGCAAATAGCAAGAGAACTAGAATTAGAAGTGGAGCCTGAAGATGTGACTGACTTGCTGCAGTCTCATAACACTTCATGGATAAGAACTTGCTTCTTAGGGATGAGCAAATAAAGTTGTTTCTTTTCTTCTTCTTGGCCGTGCGGCTTGCAGGATCTTTGTTCCCTGGCTGGCAGTGAAAGTGCCGAGGCCTAACCACTGGACCACCAGGGAATTCCCATAAAGTTGTTTCTGGAGGTGGAATTTCCTCCTGGTGAAGAAGCTGTGAAGATGGCTGAAGTGACAACAAATGATTTCGATTATTACCTAAACTGATTTGATAAAGCAGTGGCAGGATTTGAGAAGATTTAGTCCAATTTTTTTTTTCCTTTTTTTTTTGCGGTACGCGGGCCTCTCACTGTTGTGGCCTCTCCCGTTGCGGAGCACAGGCTCCGGACGCGCAGGCTCAGCGGCCATGGCTCACGGGCCCAGCCGCTCCGTGGCATGTGGGATCTTCCCGGACCGGGGCACGAACCCGTGTCCCCTGTATCGGCAGGCGGACTCTCAACCACTGCGCCACCAGGGAAGCCCCCATGTCACCATCTTGATCTACTCCTCCCCACGCATTCCTGTAGCGTGCTCTCCCAGCCTCACGGTGAGGATGGATGTATGGCGAGGAAAGAGGGAGCTGTCATTCATTCACTAACATTTAATGAGTGTCCCTACGTGCTAGGCACTGGGGGTTATAAAGACAAAACAGGTACAAACCTTGCACTAAGAAAGTTCAGAATTTTAGTGAAGATATAGGGAAACAACATTTCCATGTGAAGAATGTATAGCAGAGGTATGTGGTGTAGTCTGAGAGCTTGGAGGAGGTAGTGGGGTGGGCAGGCGGCCTCATGGAGGACCTGTCTTACGATCTGGGTCTTGGAGGTCGAGCAGACACCAGGCAGGCAGGGGTGGCACACTCCCGTTAGACACTGCGGATTTATTCATCAGAGAGAGCAGTCACTGTTCCCAAACTACTCTGATCAGGTGTAGCCAATGAGAATAATCTCCTTTGTGGTTCTGGACAACAGCATGAAAACTCTGGAGGTCTCTGTTGCCTTCTTGTGGAATAGGAGGAGTCATGTCAACTACTTAGAAGCCCTGGGAGAATGAATCAATTTATGTGGTTTACAAGAGCAAGTGTTTACTTATTAGAAAGCCTCCAGGGGGAATACGTGCAGGAGAACAACCCGGCTCCAGCAAGAAGCAGCAAATGGGGCTGGACTCTCATTAGCCCGTGACGCGAATGATCTTCTGTCACTGATTCCCCAAACCCCCAGCAGTTTCAACTGCAAGCTTGTTCAATATTTTAAAACCAATTTAAAACCAATTTTTGAGTTTGCTTTTTAAAAAAAAAGTTGCATTAATCAAAAAATGCATTAAGATTAGGGTCAAGCAGCTTAACTTATGGGAAAATCCTGATTGGGCCCTGGGAGACATGGGCTTGTCTGGCTGGATAATGTCAGAAACCGCTCAGCTTTAGAGCGAGAACAGTGGAGAGTAGCCACAGACGGCTGAAAGGAAAAACCTTACAAATGAATTGAATTGAAAGGAAATTTGAAGAAGGCTAATGCGGGCATTTTGATGTCTTAGCAAAATTCAGACACGAGGATGCACCTGAAGCCTTCCGTTCCAGGAAGGGAGGCTGCGATTAGACTTTTACTGTTAGGTGTGTGGAGTGCCACCCCTTCAAATATTTCAGTTAAGTGGGATTGCAGAGGTCATCCATTTGGAGATCACTGCTGTTTGGGAGAAATGTAGGGAACAGAAAATAAACTGGCTCTATGAAAATAAAAATCCTTCATTCTCTTGCCAAACAGAATTGGCTCTTTCAGGTTGATGAAATAGCTTGTTGGGTTCATCCTTCTCCGTGTCCAAGAGTAGCTCTTGTTGAAATGAGGAAACCAGAGACGTGGTAAACCAGTCCATAGAGGATATACTGGTTATTCTGTGTTCTTTTCTCTCCTCTGCTCTGTGTGAGGAAGGAAGTGGAAGGCTGAATCCGGTGGGCTGTGTCCCTTGGGTCCCTTAGGGCTGGCTTTCAGTTGGGTGTGGCCAATGGGAGACATTTGCAAGAGACCAGAGGGTGAGCGGGAGAAGTCAAGGTGTTGGTCCTCACTCCCCTCCGGCTTTGGGTCTACTTCTGGCAACGCTGGACTCTCCACAATTACACCTCCTGTCAGAGCTCCTCCATGGTTCCAGCTCTTGAGGTTGGTCCCCGTGTTACGCCATTTCCTCCTCTTGTCCCTTCAGGCCTGGCGCAGTCATGGTTCCCCCATGCTGGACTCCTAGGCCCTCCACATCGATTTTGGTTCTTGCGACCCTTCCCCACAACTGTAGGTCATCCACGACCCCTCAGTTACAGTCTCTTCTGAGGACCCTGAATGGATCAGAGATTTAGGAAAAAATGGCAGCAAAACCCCCAAACGCTAGTTGCCTTCTGTTCTCAGGCGGTAGTGAACCAGCAGACTTTTCCAGTTTGGCGGGTCCATTCGCTTTGTTTTCAAATAAGAGAACTGTGAGGCTGGTGCAGTTATCCGAGCTCTAGGCCGGAAGGAGGCTCATTTCAGAGAGGTCTTGTTGCAGGGCCGTCTCTTCCTGAATTCTCTCTTGGATAACCCTGTCTTGAATAAAGATTCCTCCTCTGAATTCCTATCATATTGTGTATGCAATTAGAAGCCTTGTGGCATCTAATAAAGTAACATAAACTCCATGAGAGCAGGGACTTAATCCCCAGAGCCTAGAAACAAGCCTAACCCACTACAGGTGTTTAATACTATTGAATGAATGAAATAATGTCTTTTTCTTTATAGATGCCACTGTGGAAAGGGAGTGTTGCCTGCCATTCCAGCAAAGAGCAAATGTTGCCCGAAATCAAGCCACTGGCCACTGCAGCTGCCCACACAGTAGACCTTGAGGGGAATTCAGGACGCAGAAAATCAGGAAACGTTCTGTGTTCTGGATACTGGCCCTAGGTAGTTAAGATGCATATCGAAGGAATAATTTCAGAGCCTGGACTCTTGTAGCTTCCCATACATAGAAAAGCACTAAAATCATTAACTTGAGAGGTCTGCTTTGTTTGATTAGCAGTAATCTTTTGATGTTTGACTACATGTTTTTTTTGTTGTTGTTTGTTTTTTTCCAGCACAAACTCCTATATATCCTGGCTCCTCCATTACCTCTTCAGAGCTGAGAGGCTGTCTCCCGGCTAGAGTCCTCAGTAAGGTCTTCAAATAAACTTAACTCACAACTTTTAGGTTGTGTGTTTTTCTTCAGTCGACACCACCATCACTTAACAAATATCCACTAAATGTCTGTGCACCAGATACTGTCTTGAGCCTGGGGATGTAGGGATGGACAGAACACAGGGTAGCTGGAGAGAATCTTGCCTCTGTACCTTTGTCCATTCAGTGCCCTCTGCTGGAATGTTCCCTGTCATCTCTACCCCACTGTTTTCTTGACAAACTGACCCACCCTCCATGACTTTCCTAGGGAAACACTGTACAAAGCTATATTCACTCAACTTTGTTTTAGCATATTATGATCATTATCTATTTTCCTGTAAGTCTCCCCTGTGGCTCCCCTCTGAAGATAAATGTACTTATCTACATTTCTTCAGAGTCTAGCAGGATGTCTGGCCAGTAGAAATGCTCGATTTAACACCTGCTGATTGATGGTGTGTGCAGACACAGGCCCCTTGATACTGGTCATCTGTACTCAAGGCCAGCTCTAACTCTCTTTCTCCCATATTTCTGAGTTTCTTTTCTTTTTTTAAATTTGGGCTACCTTAATCATTAACACCAAGGTTGGTTAGTTCCTCTTGAAAGAAGAATGAAGGGGATTATTGAGTGCGTCAGGCACTGGACAGCTTTAGGTTAAGCAACACTCTTCTTCACCTTACTGCTACTGTGTTTAAGTAAATAGATGTTAGGGGACCCCTTCTTGGAAGGCTTTGTCCAGGTCTATTGTCATATGAACATATGCGTATAAACTGCTGGATCACACCCATCTCCCACAGTAGCAGCCTTTGTTCTGGTCTAACCCTTCTGGCCCTGAGGCAAGGGGGCGGGTCTCAGGGTCATTATTATTCCTGACATCAGGACCCAGAGAGCTTGCATCTGAGTGCCCAGAGCTACAATAAGTCAACAGGAAGAGCGTGTGGCATAGAAATGCAGTTCAGCCCTAAATCTCTCAATGCTCAGGGTCAGTATTTTAGGAGCAGCTGAGAAGACCTGAATTCACTCATTATGTTTCTTTAGTTATGCTAATACTGAGTAAATACATCCACAGAATACCTTACAGGGATTCACTTCTTTATGCTCTCATTTTAGAGCATTCCGCGATACTTAAAATTCTCAACTGTGAAATTAAAATGTTCTGGAACTTCTCTGTCTATTTATGGGGTTCCTGTCAATAAAATGACTAAAGGATTTATCTGGGTAGATTTGGTGTCTATACCCTTGTTAACATCTCTATCAGGAGAAAAATAATGAGCAAATTCATCAACTGTGTTGAAGTTTTTACTCCTTTCCCCTAAGGTTTGGTTGATCATAATTAATAAATAAAAGAAAATATATTTGCATTTCCCTAAGCCTGATAGAGCACTTCAGAGAGTAAGGCTCAGTAAACATGTTCTTTACCTAATCAAGACTGAAATACAGTTTAGCACAGTCCATGATATTTTAAGCAGCTCTTTGCAGGAAACCCCTTTTCTCGTCAATTTAGCAAAGCTACATTGTAACTAACTTTTAAACCAGGCGCCCCCAAGCTCTGCTCATCTCTGGCCCTAGCACACCTATCAAATCTTTTGATCACACAATACCTTGCCTAACCTGTTGGTTCTTTCCATGGATCAAAGAAGCAGAAATGAAGAATACGTAACCCACGACCCGATCTCTTCCCTAGCTTCCCTTTCAGTAATCTCTTGAACAAACTCTGTGAGCAGACTGTGTGAACAAGATAGCATCCAAAGAAAGATCACAAGAAGTCAACAAGCCTGCATGCAGTGGGGGGGTGGGGGTGTGTGGGTGGGGGGTGTGTGGATGGGTGGGGGGGGGATGGTGACGACTCTAACCCCCCATCTCAATGATTAGCTGAGATTACTTCCCTTCTTCCCTTTAAAAACTTTCATGGCCAAGCAGACTCTTCAGACATGGTTTTCTGGGGACACGGAGTCTACCATCTACCCAGACAGCCGGCTTTCCGATTAAAAACGATTTTCCTTTCTACCAACAACTGCCTCTTGGGTATTGATTTTCCAGCGGTGAGCAGCTGGACCTGAGTTTGGTAACGATGTTGCTAAAAAAACAATGATATCCTTGCATCGTATAATACTGCAATACTTCTACCACTCCATTCATGGAGATAGTTTTCACCAAAGAGTTCAAACAAAGGCACTTTTGAAAAAAAATAATGTGAGGCTAGTATTGATTTCCCTGATGGAGAGGTTGCTGAATGGTTTTCTCTCTTTTCTAAAGACTCCTCTGATCATGCTAAGATACCTTATCCCTAATCCACTTACCTCTGGGGTAAAACTCTCATGGAAGTACCAACACACCACACATGGCCACTGGGAAGTCTACAGCTCGCCCGGAGGAAGGAAGTGGTTCTGGAGGGACTGATGGTGGGGAGTCCAGAGTCCCTTCACCATGGCTGTAGGCTACTAAGCTGGCCCTGATGTTTTCAGATTGGAACCTTCGATGGTCTCCAGGAAACAGCTCTCATCCCCATAGCCTGAGCCCTGCTTTGAGGAAGGAAGAGGGTACTCTACCTGAGTAACTGTTCCTGAGGCTTCAAACAGGGCGCTGCATTCACCTTCGTGGTACGGTTCCTTACAGTCCCGGCAAAAGACAAACTGCAGGAGAACACATGTGGGTTAGAGAGGGGCTTGCTGGTTGCATCTGGTCACATGTTTTTCTTTTCCAAGCTCATTCTATCCCTGCCTCTTACTTGGGTGATGGTTTGTGTGCCAAATTACTTTTTTTTTTTTTTTTTTTTTTTGCGGTACGCGGGCCTCTCACTGTTGTGGCCTCTCCCGCTGCGGAGCACAGGCTCCAGATGCGCAGGCTCAGCGGCCATGGCTCAGAGGCCCAGTCGCGCTGCGGCATGTGGGATCCTGCCGGACCGGGGTACAAACCCGTGTCCCCTGCATTGGCAGGCGGATTCTTAACCACTGCGCCACCAGGGAAGTCCCCAAGACATTTTTTCCCTTCACGTTGTCTCCACCACAGAAACAACTTCTCCTCTGTCCCCATGGTCAATTTCCTGTTTTAACACCTCATCTGAAGATCATTTTAATCTCAGGGCATAACAAGCAAGAAAGACAAGTATTTTATCAGGAAAAGGCCTCTTCTACAGCTATGTCACCATCTCTCTTCTCACCAGCACTTTCAGAGTGTTATAGCTTATTTCTTCTCACAGCAAAGAGAATGAGCCCACGTTTTGTGGGATATAAACTTTCCTTAAAGGTTCATGTTGGTGGGAGAGGGGGTATGTGTCAGGATGTCATTACACAAATCACCAAGACCACCAGGTTTTAATTTCTGACATTTTAATTTTCCCTGAACTGACAGCTAATCCGGTGAACAGTGAATGAATTGGACCCTAGAGTCCTTTCTTAAGGCTTTTTTTTTTTTTAATGTATCTGCTCATCTTTGGGTTCGTCTCAGACCCATCACTCTGTTCTTATGTTGAAAAACTGTGAACTGAATGGTTCAATCATTGAGAAGAGCTCACTGTGTGATTTCACCCCACTGCTTTTCATGGAAGCAAGTCTGATCTCTTGGTGTGACAGGGAAAATGTTTCACATCTTATTAGCTCGGGGATGAGATATAAAATCAGTTTCATGGTAGAGGAACACTCTGGAGGTTGATCAGTTTGTCAGAATAGATAGGACTTTCCTGACACAAAGACATTAAATTCCCTTTCATACCAGTACTACAAAGAATACACCATATATATATATAAAACAGAAAAGAAAGAGCCTATAAAAATTAAACCCTCAGGCTTCCCTGGTGGCACAGTGGTTGAGAGTCCGTCTGCCGATGCAGGGGACACGGGTTCGTGCCCCGGTCTGGGAGGATCCCACATGCCGCAGAGTGGCTGGGCCTGTGAGCCATGGCTGCTGAGCCTGCGCGTCTGGAGCCTGTGCTCCGCAGTGGGAGAGGCCACAACAGTGAGAGGCTCGCGAACCCCCCCCCCCAAAAAAAAAATTAAACCCTCACCACTTCAGTATGGCAAAAGGCAAGAGAAAGCTGAAAAAATGTGTTGGTGATAATTTAGCATTAATGCACTTGCTAATTTGCTCCTATTCAGACAGTATAACTTAAATTTAGATACATTGTGCCATGGGCTTCCTAGTTAAATAAATCTGTCTCGTACAAAATGAGGAACTATCTAGAAGGTCTGATTTGATCTAAAAAAAGTTCAGGGTTTTTTTGGGGGGGTTCAGTGTTGGCTTTTTTTTTTTTTTTAATATATCTTTATTGGAGTATAATTGCTTCACCATACTATGTTAGTTTTTGTGTACACCAAAGTGAATCAGCCATATGCATACACATGTCCCCTTATCCCCTCCTTCTTGAGCCTCCCTCCCACCCTCCCTATCCCACCGCTATAGGTCATCGCAAAGCGCGGAGCTGATCTCCCTGTGCTACGCTGCTGCTTCCCACTAGCTATCTATTTTACATTCAGAGGACGCGGGGTGGGAGGGAGAAGCTGGGGCAAAGTGAGAGTAGCATCGACATATATACATTACTGAAAGTGCAGGTTTTTAATTAAGTTATCCAGAACTCAAGACTGTCAACCAGGTACTTGTACAAATGCTTAGGACTTCAGTTCTCAAACTGTGTACCAAGGAGCCCTGGGGTGTCACAACAAACTCACAGGGGTGGAGTGGGATCTTTTAAATTTTTGAGGAAAAGCACAGTGATACTCAGCATCTGTTGGACACTGTGAATTACTAACTCAAGGCTGTTCATGGTGTTATTAACATAGATTGTGCTACCCTCCTTTTGCTGACATCATGTTTTTGCAAAGCGGGATTTTTGGAGGTTACTGTGATAAAAAAGACAGCTGCCAGGTGAGCATCTCTTTGGACCAGGAGATGTAGTTATTTAAGAATGAAATAAAAATATTTGTTTCTTTCAATTTATGTGAACTATTTTTTCAAATGGCTATGAAGTTGTTAAGACATTAATTCTTACTTATGTTATGTGGACCTAATTATTTAATAAACAGAATGTTACGCGTTTCTTTTGGCCTAGAAGCACCAGGAAAAATTTACCACTAGGGGCATGGTGAACAGAGGAAATTTGGGAAGTCTGGCTTAGGCAGATACAAAACTCCTTGAGATAATGTTTTGGGTCTGTTTGCAAAAACTCCTAGGGGCACAGGTATTTGCAAAGAGCTTGAGGAGAAAACATCTGGCTCCAGTATCCTCATATTCACTCTGCCAACCTGCCTGTCTCCTTTCTGGGGCACATGGGTCTGGCTTTAACCAATAATGTAGAAGGCTGCCATCTCCCCAGGGGTTCATTAGCTGTGGGCTCATATTTGCGGAGGCTCTTTTAGGATGCCTTGTGAGTAAATACTAACTGAATGGAAGAGACTACCACACAGTTATATTGTATACTTTTCCTGGATTCTTTTCTTTTTTTTTTTTTTGCGGTATGCGGGCCTCTCACTGTTGTGGCCTCTCCCGTTGCGGAGCACAGGCTCCGGATGCGCAGGCTCAGCGGCCATGGCTCATGGGCCCAGCCACTCCGCGGCATGTGGGATCTTCCTGGACCGGGGCACAAACCCGTGTCCCCTGCATCGGCAGGCGGACTCCCAACCACTGCACCACCAGGGAAGCCCCTGGATTATTTTCTTTTGAGATAGATCTGACAAATGCTAATAATTTTTGCATGTTTTAAAAAAAGAATTTTTAAAGCCTTTTAAAAATCATAACAGTAATACATACTTATTCTATTGGTTCTGTAAACTCTATCTCCTTATTACATATGATTAAAAAGCAATATCTATGGACTGTACTACCTTAGTGCCTGTGATGTTAATTTTATGTGCCAACTTGGCTAGACTATAGTCTATTCAACCAAACACTAATGTAGGTTTCTCAGTGAAGAGAGACAGTCCTAGATGATCTGGGTGGGATTGATTCAATTAGTTGAAAGGTTTTTAAGAGCAGACCTGAAGCTTCCTCAGGAAGAGAGTTCACCTGTGGACAACAGAGTTCCAGCCTGCCCTTCCTGGCATCCTGCCCTGTGGATCTGGGACTTGCCTAGGTAGCCCCATAATCCCCATAATCACGTAAGCCAATTCCTTGCAATCAGTCTCTCTCTATAGATACAGATATATTAGACATAGAGATATTTATATATAAATATATACTAGATATCTACTATAGCTGTATCTATAGATATCTCTTTATATATCTATAGATCTATGGGGACAGCTGAGCATCCCTAGATAATCTATATTTATATTTATCTCCTACTGGTTCTGTCTCTCTGGTGAAACCTTGGTTGACACAGCTAAGCTCCTACAGAAGTTTTACTAGGTCAGTTTATTTATACTAGGTCAGTTATTCTTTTGCAAAGACAACTTTTGAATTGTCTATGTTATTTGAAAAATTGTAATTTAAATCTTCCCCCCTCCCCCCCCTTTTTTTGGCTGTGCTGCGTGGCTTCTGGGATCTTATTTCCCCAACCAGGGATCGAACCCGGGCCCCTGGCAATGAGAGCACGGAGTCCTAACGAGTGGACCGAGAAGGAATTCTCTCCCTGTTTGTTTTTAATCCCGAGTACCCACAGGACAATGCGTCTTAGAAGTCAACACCAGGAACAAGTTAATCACTCCCAACAGTGTGACGGCTTCCCTTTATCTGACAGTGAACCTGGTGATCGAATACATTTTTCTCTTTGGCGCAGCTGCCTGTCTGGTTGGTGCCAAACTTCTCACTTAACTGTAGTAATTAGCTCATCCTAAATGCCTAAGATGAAGTATACAATTTTAAGACAACTATTCAATAAAGGATAAGTTCAACAAGATACTTTTTTTTCTAATAAGTAATAGCCAAACTGTTCTTACCATTCAAGTCATATTTTTGCCTTGCGGTTAATATGTGTTGAGTATTTATTTTGGGTGAATAAAATCTTGGACTTGGACAACATGTAAAAGAATAGCATATTGTAATTCATGAAATCATACAGTGATATTTGTATTTTAAAAACTCAGATACAATTTAGTGTTTAAAAGTAAAGCCTTTGAAGTCGGAGAGACCTGGACTCAGAGGCCCTTCTCTACCATTTATTATCTGTGTGACCCTAACATCTCTTTGCTTTAGTTTCCTGCATCTGTAAAGAAGAAATAATAAGATAATTAATATTTAACCCAGTTTCTGGCACCTAGTAAATAGGAGAAATGGTTTTCTCATGGAGTTACAATGTTTTATGAGCAAAAAAATTCTATAGAAAAGTAAGGTGATAGTAAAGCACCTTGTTAATTAAAGCAATTCTCAATATACTAATAATGCTGTTGTTCTGTGAAGGCCTGAGTGAAACTGAGGACCTCGTGGGAAGCACCAAGCTTGTCAGCTCCCCATAACTGCAGCAGAGAAAGGGATACTGACCCCTTGTTCCTCGTGTACAGGCAGAGGTGCCGTCACTGTCACTCCCCTTAGGAAATCCCACACTACCATGCAGCTAAATGAACTGCCTGTCACGTTTATCATTCAGTACCACGTCAGTAGACAAGTCGTTTGATTGATGTTTGAGTTTGATTTCCCATACGCCCATAATGGAGACATTCAAAAGGATATGTATGTATATTTTCTCTTCGGAAGCATAAAAAGGGATGAGATGAACAGCCTCCAATGCACTCAGAACACGCATTGTTGGTTGTTATCAGTAAAGGTGAGAGCCCTCGGCACCTACAAGCGATGAGCCTCAAGATAAGGTCTGACCCTCAAAGGTGAATGATCTCTATGTGAAAAGCCCCAAGTTCTTTGTGCTTGTTTTCTATCACGACAGCATCTATTATAAAAGCATTTTATTATATGCCATTTATTTTTCCTCCACAGCTCTGAAGTTCTGTGTTAAAAGAACAGGAGAGAATCAAATATCATCTCAGGACCCCTTACTATATTCAAGGGAAACATCAAAACCATGACGCACACATTTGTACTTCTTTGGGACTAGATGAAATACTTTTCTTTTAGGTGTGTGACTTTCCAGAAGATGGCAGCAGTGATACATGAGATTCAGCCCCAGTGTGTTAAAAATAGTCTATCAAAAGAGGGAGGCTCCCCACGGGGTGGCTAGCCGCCGATATATGGAAAACTGGTTCTGACAAGACAGTGCCACAGAACGGAGATGGTGTTAGATTATAACGCGCTAAGACACAAGTTCGAAAGGAAGAAAGTCAGGTTATTTCCTTTCAAGTACACAACATCTTAGAATCACAGAATCTCACGGTGGGAAGCAGTCTTAAACTGTGCCATGCTCTAAACGCAAACAGACTACAACAATCTTTTACATGCAATCTCCAAATGGCTAAAAAGAAATAATTTCAAGGAAGCTGGATAGAGCTCAGTAGCTGAACTCTTTTGTATTTTTCAAATTCTGTACAAATCATCAAAGATGGTTACACAGTGCCATCTACGTTCCCACAAAATACTGTGACCTCTACACTCCCTCCCTACCCCGTCCCCTGAATTATTTTTGTTTTAGGTTTGCTACCATGAAAAGTCCCTTACTCTCCTTGGTTTAATTTCCATTCACGGGAGTTCTTAAAAGAACTCTGAAAATTCCCTTTTCCTACGGCATCATGATCTCAGTCAAGTACAAGTATGTATCCATTCAGTCTTTTGGTTGTGCAGAGTCTTAATTTATACACTTACTGTGAGTATGATCTAATGGGAAGCTTTATTACCATCTGTCTCAGAACCTATTAGAGAAGATGAGCTCATACAAGAGACCATACCTGCGAACCTACTTTCAACAGAGAACCTTAAATTAAGAGAGGCGCCTAATAAATGCTCTGAACTGTGTGGGTGGTGCACCTGGTGATGATACTCCTGGGAATTGAACTGTACAATGTATAATCAGAGACAAAAATATTTGAACTTATTTCCTACTTTAAAATATTTACAGTTTTTTCAAACTTAAAAATGCTTCTTGACCATTTATTTTTCCTTGCTCAAAAACAGCTTTATCGGGCTTCCCTGGTGGCGCAGTGGTTGAGAGTCCGCCTGCCGATGCAGGGGACACGGGTTCGTGCCCCGGTCCGGGAGGATCCCACGTGCCGCGGAGTGGCTGGGCCCGTGGGCCATGGCCGCTGAGCCTGAGCGTCCGGAGCCTGTGCTCCGCAACGGGAGAGGCCACAACAGTGAGAGGCCCGCATACCGCAAAAAAAAAAACACACAAAAAACAGCTTTATCGGGATACAATTCACATAGTCTGGGTTTTAAAAAATGGTTTATATATTTTTTGAGTGAATAATACATGCACACAGCACAAATTCAAAAGGTGCAAAAGGCAAATAGTGAAAAATAAGTCTCCCTTCCTCCTCGGTCAGCTCACAAAGCTTTCCAGGGACAATCACTCTCACCTGCATATATACAAGCTATTTTGAGACTAAAAACGGTAGACAGAATATTGCTTTATGTAACGCGCTCTGCACCTTGCTTTTTCATTTAATACATTACAGCCTGTCCCATATCAGTGCCCTTTGAGCAACCCTGAACAGCTGAATTTTCCCTCAACAGCCACACGATATACAAGTTGATAGATGTATCGGAATTCATTTAACCAGCACCCTACGGACGAGCATTTAGGCCCCTTCCAATATTTTGCCATTATAAACAAAGCTGAGGGGAACGTCCTTCTCCATAGGTCATTTTGCACGTGTGAAAGGAAATCTGTAGGATGAATTTCTAGAAGTGAAATAGCTGGATCGAAGGGTGTGGGAAGTTTACATTTGGATTGCTTTTGCGAGCCTGCTCTCGTGGAGCGTGCGTGGGTCCCAGGCCCTGCAGTGAGGTGTGTGAGGGATGACCTGCCCCTCCTCCCCTCCAGCGTGCTGTCACCAATCAGGGCCTTTGTCAAACCCAAACAAAACAAAAGAATCTCTAACTCACAGCACTTCTGCTAAGGCCTTTTTATCCATGTTGGATTTCTGCAAAGACGTGCTCCTGGCCAGAGAAATAACTCCCAGTCACTTCTGAGTCCTGTCCAGACGGCTGAACCAAGGTCAAGAGGGGCCTGCAGCCGGCCCTCCATCACTTCCCTGCTCCCCCTGCCTGGGCTCTGAAACAAGGTGCTCGGAGCTCGTCTCCTCCTTGTTTGGACTGGCCTGAATTCATCCTGCTGGCGGGAAAAGGACTCGAAGTGAATTTTGGCTTCGGTGGCTTTAAACACTGACAGCCAACAAACTGGAGGTCCCGGTGAAGGAGAAGGAAACAGGAGACAAGGGAGCGGCACATTCAGTTGCCCGAGGCTGTGTCCTGGGCCTTTGCTCTGAGCAGAGTAGACTCAGCACCACTGCCGCTGCCCTGACAGGACAGCAATGACAGCAACGGGCAGGGACCCTGGGGGAGTGTGACAGGTGTGACTGATGGCAGCGATCCTCTCTCCCCAAGCCTCCACGCTTCCTGTCTCACTCTCTCTTGCTGTAACCGTTTTTATTTTTTTTTTTGGTGCTCGGGCCTCTCACTGTCGTGGCCTCTCCCGCTGCGGAGCACAGGCTCCGGATGCGCAGGCCCAGAGGCCATGGCTCACGGGCCCAGCCGCTCCGCGGCATGTGGGATCCTCCCGTACTGGGGCACGAACCCGCGTCCCCTGCATCGGCAGGCGGACTCTCAACCACCGCGCCGCCAGGGAAGCCCGCTGTAACCGTTTTAAAGAAGGATTCCCGGGGTGCTGCCCCCATCCCACCCTCCACATCCCCAGCCCCCTCCCTCACTTCACCACTCCCCTTGTTTCCGAAGGCCAAAGTAGGATTGAGCTGCAAGCTGGGACTCTTGCAAGTATTTGATGATGATGTTCACAGCATCCTTGTTGCTCTAAACAAACTTCTTGGCAGGTAAATTTCTGCATCTAACTGAAAATTCCCTTTAACATCTTACAAGGCCGGCTCAATTTTGCTTTCCAGTCAGCATTTCCCAAACCTTACGGGGCATTTGGTTCCTTCCAGAAAAGGAGCAATGGTCACAGAGGATCAAATTCAACACCACTTTCAAATATTGCCACTCATTAGTGAACATGTTTGAATATGGCCATTCGTTAGTAAAATGCATAGCATATGTCTTCTCTAATTTTTAACTGGTCTCTAATCCTCGTGACCTTATCATTTACAATCTGTAGAAAGGCACTAGACTCTGTAAAAACGGTTACACTCTGCCAGTCAAAATGTGAGATTCAAGCCATATGGCAGTTTGAGCCCAATTTGTCCCATATGCCTGTGGGCGTCCTTCGGCTTGCTAGCGCAGCAGGGGAGATGAACACTTCCCTTGAATGCTTGGGCCCAACCCCAGGCAACTCCCGTCAGGGTCAGCTTTGGAAAGGTGCTAACAGTGTTGGTGGCACTCCCACGGGCACATCTTAGAGATGTTTGTCTTTGGAGGCTTTGCAGCTTGTCAAACTTTTACTGTGTGTTAGGCAGTTTTATAGGTGCCTTGGGAACATATCTGTTCCCACCCCTCTCTCCATAGCCTCAGTCCAAAAAGGTCAGGGTATTTTTCTCTCCAGTACTGTCTCTTCCTTATATTCCTCTATGAAATGTTTGTCTCTCTATATGAAACTATTCTCACTTATCCCCTCTTCTAAATGAAGAGGATTTGAATCCTATTCATCCTTGTTTCCCCCAGATCCAGTGTCTGGAACATAGTAGGTGGTCACTGTCTGTTTGTCGCATGCCAGGCGCCCAGTTCAAGGCGTTTACAACTCAGTAGGAGAGATGATGCTTGTGGAGAACAAAAGACCTGGAGGACAACAGCCCAGAGTCATGTGCTGAAGTGTCCAAGGATGCAAGTCTGCAGGAACTTCCAGAGAAGAGCCCCGGGTTGGGTTGGGGTTTGGCCGCAGTGGCATTTGCCTTTCCGCCCCTCGCATTCCATTCCCTCTTCAGGCAGTGGTTCTAACATCAGGCTAGTCTCTCACCTCTCTGCTAACAGCTTGGAAAAATCCCTCCCCCGTTCCTGACCTCCCTCCTGAACTACGGTGCAGCCTGCTGCAGACTCCCATCTGGACAGGGTGCGCCCCTTCAGATTCATGTCAACTCAAATCCCATGTGATTATTGTGGAAAAGAAGACTGGGATAAAAGAGCAGAAATTCAAAGAGTTAATTTGAGGGGTGAGGGTAGGGGACCCAGAAGGAGGGGTCCCTGCACACCTGTAGGACCACACCTGCCTGGGGCCGCCCCTCCTCCTTTCTCCTGCTCTCTTCACTCTCGGAGCACCCAGTCACCCTGAAATGCTCAGCACAGACCTCACATTCTCCCAGAATTAATCCTGTTTATAATGCCAGGGCTAGCAGAGCAGTTGTCGCGTAGGCAGGACGGACAGACGTTTGTAAAACGAATGAGTGGTAGGAGCTGGAAAACTCTAAACTTCCAAGAAGCATGAGGAGAGCCCAGTGTCATGGGAATCCAGCCGTGAGGAGCCTGGGCCAGGGAACAGAAGGAATGAGACCAAGACATTTTTGGTCCCTTGAAGCAATTAGTAGCCAAGTTCGGAGGCTAAGGTCCCAGGGATGATGGAGTGGGGAAGGCTTCACGACAGAGGGGTCTGAATTGGTCTGAAAACAGAAAAAGAAAATGAAAAGGGAGGATGAAGATGCTAGAAAGAGGGTGGGTAAGAGTGGGAGGAAAGCCCTGGAGAAGATAGGCCAGGAAAACCTAAACGCTCCAAGGTGGTGGTTTAAAAGGAGGAGGGCCGATTTTCACCTCGTGGGAAGGCAAAATCCTGGGATGGTAATTTGCTGACGAGAAGGTTGCCTGAAGGAGATTACGTCTGATTAGTGTGATGCCAGCTATTCCTCTTCTGGAGTCAAGAGGAAGAGCAGAGTTAAGGATGGAGGAAGCCTGGAATAGCCATTGTCAGTCAGGAGATGACACACGAATCGAGGGAAGCCCAGCCATGCTGAGGACCCAACTGATGTAACGGCACCGACCTCTGCTTCCCTGTGACTCAAAATGTGCCCCTAGACCAGCAGCACAAGCATCGCCTGGGAGCTTAAGGAGGGATCTCAGGCCCTGCCCAGAAGTGCTGAATCAGAATCTGCATTTTAATAAGATCCCTGATGACCTGTGTGCACACCGCAGGTTAGAAGCACTGCTCGAGCTCATTCATTCAATCAAAATTTACTGAGCACACACACTGCGTGCCAGGTGCCCTGAGGGCATACAAGGATGCATACGATACAATTTTCAGTCTCATGTGAGTCACAGTTCACCCCTCCCTCCCTCTACCCAGCCCTCCCTCCAGCCAGCAAGTATTTATTGAGAACGTACTCTGTGCCAGGTGCTGTGCTAGGCAGTGTGAGTGGTGAACACGCTGGGCACTCTTCTTGACCTCAAGGAGTTTATATTCAGCTGTGTCCTAATTGTCATAGTGGACCAGGTTTTTGGGGGAGCACAGGATGTGTGCGGCCACCAGCCCGGGCAGTCAGGCTAGGTCTCCAGGAGGAAGTGGAGAGTAAATTGAGACCCAGCCGAGTCTGGGCAAATGATGGGTCCCTGAATGGTGCTCATTCTAGGTCTGGGACAGCGCCAGTGCTGGGGGCTTTCAGGGGAAGGTGGACATTTTCACTCTGGACCACTGAGTTGGAGGTGTTGAAGTGAGGCAGGAGGGGGGGCGGTTGGGGACTGGAGGTAGAGCGAGGGTCAGGGTGGGAGGCGTGGCTTTGTGGAGGCCGTGGATTCTGGTTGGGTGGCCAGGGCAGGAGCAGGGGCTGCAGGGGGCAGACTGAGCCAGGCTGGGAGCCCCAGGGAGCTGCAAAGCCTCAAGCACTCACAGCATGGCTAATTAAGAGAGTCGGGCACGGGGCAGTGGGAGAGAACACTCAGAAACTGAGTTTTGGCCAGTGCGATTGCATTGCTAACAAAACCCAGCAGGAATAGACTCTGCCAGTGTTAAGTCTGCAGCATTTTTGTTTTTGATCTGGAATCCATTGGCAAGGACACAGTCTAGAACTGAGCTGTCCACAGGCACAGGACTAACTTAAAATGTTCTAGTAGCCACATTAACAAAGTAAAAAAGAAACAGGTTTATAAATTTGAATATTTGATTTAACCCAATACATCCAGACTGTATTTTCAACATGTGACCAACATAAAAGGTGTTGTTATTTTTCATGTTTTTCACTGAGACTTTGAAGCCTGGTGTGTGTTGAAGCCTCACATCGTCTCAATTCAGATCAGCTGCAAACCATTGGCTCGGCTGCCTCACGTGGCTGGCAGCTACCACGTCGGACAGCGTGGTTCTAGAACTCTTGAGTCTGAGGGCTACTTGGATGAGGTAGATGGCCAGCTCAGGTACCACAGAACAAAAAGAACCAGAGCACCTTCCATACGGAATAAGTGAGTAGGACAGGGCGACGTGGGAAACAAGAGAAGCTAAGAAATTAGCTGTGCTAATGGAAAGAAATTAGATTTTTTTTTCTAATAAAGGATGCTCTTCACTTTTAGCCTTTGAAAGACTCACTTGGTCTGTGATGTAGGAGAGATGTGCAGAAACAGAAAATCAGAAATAAGAACGTGTGGTGCCACTGTCTCCAATGGGCGCGTACGGATTTTCCTGCCACACACGGTGAGTTATTTGTGAAAAGAAAGTCCAAAAACCAGAGCCAACCTGAGTTACGTCTAACTTTCCCGATGTCCCTGGGTGCCTGATTTCACCTGCTGGCTCACTCTGTCAAATCTTGTGCCAAGGACAGAGAGCGTCCAGACCATTAATCGTGGAGTAGACGACCGAATTGCTGCAGACAAATACCTGCTTCTAATGTCTGCAATCCTATCCTTCCTTTAAGTGACGATATAGGATGAACCTAATACATGTAAAGCCATAGAAATCCACAATGTTACTCACATTAGTTGGACCCAGTATGACTACAGTCTCCTAATTTAGCCAGCCAAGGGGTTTAGGTGAGGGACTTTTGCTTTCAGGTGTGAAGTATCAGGCTGGCGCCTCGACTTTGGAAGCCTCCGTTCACACAATTTCACCAGAGGACTTTCGTGTGCAGTAGTTTAGATAGGGCCTGGCGAATGAGGTAAAGGTCACCCTACCAAAGACCAGTAACACTGCAGCACTTAAGAATTAATGCTAAAAGCTAGAATCATGACTTGGATTTCACCCTTGAAGTCATGAAGTCACTAATGACAGAAGCTGAAACGAATGTCAGAAAGTTCCCGTCACTGCACAAAGTTCTCGTGGGCGCATGGCATTTGGAGGCAGGAGGCCGGTCATCCCCTATTTAAGGTTTCCCTGGACCTCCTGGTGTTCTCTGCCCCAGGACCTGGGCCCTCAATTATTATTCATGAATATTCCTGCTCAGAAAGGAAGAGAGAAGCCCAGAGACGGGGTCTGAGCTGTTCATTCACACCCCAGTCTCCACGGGGCTGAGACACTTCAGGCTTCTGTTTCTGTTGGTAACACTGCTTAAGGAAGGTTCCCAGCTCTTAACAACGGCAGGAGCAACGCCCCTTTATCCTGCCCGATGGGCATCTGTGCCCCGAGGAGCAGACGGTGGTGGAAGCCCTCCACACTCAGGGAGCTGATTTCCTCTGAGGCCCTGACATCGGCCCCCGCCCCCTTCCATCAGGGCAGCGCCAAGCCTCCTCGGGCCGCGTGTGAACCCAAGATAACGCCCGCCTAGGGGTGCTGAGAGCCGAGCGGAAGCCTGGCGCCTTCCGCGGCCTGCAAACTGTTATCTCCCAGCAACACACACCTTGCGGAGTCTTGCTCAAGTGTGAAGTCAATCCCTGACTTACAAGACCGCCCCCTCCTCCCACCGCCTGTGCTTTCTCTCCTGATTTTATTGCTTTGCGGAGGAAGTAGAACGCCAGCTAATTAAGTGGCCGCTAAACAGCCAGTACCTGGACTGTGTCTCGGAGCTGCTGAGATAACGGCAGGTTGCAGGAGAGTGAAGTGAAATGTCATCTCCAGCGCTGCCTCTTAGCCAGTATCCTTCTGTTCATTAAGCCGAATAACAACGAACAGAGGAGTGTTCACGGTTCACTTCGCGGCGCCCCCTTCCTCCCTCTCGATTTGGTGGCAGAGAACCTAGAGCCACGAGGCCCTCGCAGAGCGCACCGATCATCTTCAGGGTGGAACGGCCGCCCCTTTTCTTCTGGCAACATCCTTGCTAATGTTGGGACGTGATATTATTCTGAACTTTCAAAAACTGCCCCACGCCTTGGATTGCCAGCCGCAATGGGCATTCAGCGAATATTTTTAGGGATAATTATAAAGATCTAACGCCTTATTCTTTGAAATCCCAATTTTGCCTGTGACTAGAATCAAATTTTCAAGAGGCTAATAGCTCCTAAAGGAACCTTTGCTGCTACGATCCGGTGGGGAGATAGAAAACTGCTCCCAGGCGCAGCCGCTTGGAACATGGAATCATCCACTTCCACAACTCTGTGTTTAGAGGAAACGGTGTCGTAGTGTCTCCCTCCCCCATCACAACACGACTCACCGTGACATACTCATCACGGGAAGACTGTGTCCTAGGAGGGAAATGCTCATTCCAACAAAGTCACGGAAAGCATGCAGACGGCCACGGCTCCCCCTTTATTGCTACAGAGAACCTGACACCCTCCTCCTTCAAGGCAGCAGCAACAACTTCTAAAAAACCTAACAGTGCAAAGTTGTACAACCTGGGTTCGATTTCCAGCAGAAGAGTATAATTTCCTTTGGAGTCTTAAAAAAAGTGGAATGAATTCTTCTCCTATTGGGATGGTCTGACATAGGTTTTTTTTGTTAAGTTTCGTTGAAGGCAGGCGTGATAAAGTCGCCTCTCACCACCTCCTTCAGCTTCTTGACTCTCTACCCTGAACACTGGTCTGTGTCCCACGTGTCTCACAGGCCTTCACTTTAGTGCAGACCGAGAGCAGATTGCTTGGCGTGAAACCAGCGTTGTCGCACAGTAAGATCTGCAGTGGGATCTGGGGGGAGCCCATTAATCGTCATTTGCTGTCACACGCTCGTGAACCTCTTTTCCAATCTTGCTGCTCATTTGTGGCAGCCGCCGTTGCCACCGAGTGCCTTTCCTGAGAAGCGGGCTCACCGTGACCAGGATTCCGGGCTGTTTTCTAGGGCATGTGAATGGGAACCAAGGGTCCTCAAGGACTCACGGCCAGGCAGCCTCCCGTGCTGTGTTTCAGACCCCTGGGCGAGTTAGGAAGTGGCAACAGGGGATTAGGAGGTTTACCTGCAAATTTACACCTGCTGTTTTCAATATGGCGGTTAAAAGAGTGGATTTTTAAAAAGTGGATGTTTGCTCCTGTCAGTTTTGAAAGATACACTTAGTTTGCTAAAGGGGACTGTTAAAGTTAGTCTCAAGGATCTCAGTAAATTTGTATCTGACACAGGTCCACGCTGGGAATAAACTGTGGACTGGAGACGCTAGTAAACAGTCTGGACAGGAATGACCCTCATGACCTCCAGGGTTTTTTTTCCCTACAAATGCTTGCAATTTGATTTGACATAATTCTTGCATTTACAGTGAAATCTTCCCACTAATTTTTTTTAAGTTATAAAGTTTGGTTTGATGCTTTCAGAAAGGAAGCCGATGCCACCACCATGGGCCCAGTTTTGCTATTTCTCAAATCTATCAAAAAAGTAAGGTGTCCAAGTCCTTTTTGGAGTGAAATGTCAGCTCGGTGTATACAAACCTTTTTAATGCTTACATCACTGAGACTCGATAGGACCTCCTTACTCTGTTCCTCTGACCTGTGATCTAAGTCATGCTTTGTAACATCACTAACAACAGCGCTTTGAGTACAAAGCCTCATGGACCACGACAAAGTGACTTCTTCGTATTAGCTCAAAGGCAATGCCTTTCAGGCTAATGACAATAAGCTGACTTGCAACAAGCAATTTCTAAACTCCTTTATCCCCCAGTATTTCCATTCCACTCAGGCGAGATGGATTCTTCTCTCTCCATGTTCCGTGATCAGCCCTGTTGCAAGGCAAGTACAACTTGTTTCTGTCAATCTGTGCTGCTTCTGAGTCATGCTCCGCGCCATCACCGAGCTCTGGAATTGGAGAATCTGTAATCATTCTTCAGACGATGAGTCACGAGGTCAACACAATTATACCATCCCTGAAGGGCACGGAAATGCAGCCAGAACTAAAAAATGCACTTCGGCCAACCAAGGCTTAAGGTTCATTTGATATTTCAAATAAAATGGAACTTTAGAGGACTTTAACTAAGATGTAATTTTAAGATCAAGATGAGTTTAATTTAATGTAAATCATATTTACATGAAAGCCTCTATAATGAGCACACGATATCGGTCACTAAAATTTCTTAATATTTGTGTAAACACAGTTTCATATTTTTTACACTAAGGAGAGTCAAAGTCATACCGACATGATTACAATTTCTAAGAAATATGCTAATAGTAATTAATTTGTGGTGAATCATACATATAGGAATGTGCTGCCTTGATGAACAAGAAACAATACTGCTTATCATTTGGCAAAGGTGAAAAGAGGAGGGGGTGGGGAGCGGGCCGGCCCGCTCTGCCAGCAGGAGGGACCACACACTGTACAATGGGATTCTGGGAGGTGGGTCCACAGGGCTGGGTGGCCAATTTAATAACAGGTTGAGTAAAGAAAGAAGAAACACTGCCATCCTAAATGTCCACGTTAATTTAAAACATTATCCTAATTTCAGAAATGTTAAGATATATAAAAATGTGCTCTGTAGAACTGAGAAAATGCTTGTGTTCAAGGCTTTAAAAAGCTTGTATGCACATCCTTCCGCCCCCAAAACTTCCTCTTCTAGGAATTTTTCCTAGAGAAAACTCAGGAATGCAGCAAAAAATAAGCCATGGGAAAACTGTCACCATTCCGAAAGATAAATATTTAAATAAATCAAGGCACATCCTCATCAATGGATGTTTGGTCACCATTAAACATGGTCATACAAAGGTGTCTGTGATGCACTTTTAAGGGGAGAAAACTGCTAACTCAGCACAAACCCATTTCTGTTAAAAAATGTATATATGTGTGTGTGTATGCATGTAAAAAGTACCAGAAAGCTCTACAGCAATGAGTCAAAAATCTCACCTCCAGCTATATAAGATTATGGTTACTTTCTTTTTTCCTTTTAGTTTTTCTATAATTTTCTAACATTTTTTATGATAAGCATGCATTGCTTCTGTAATAATGAAGATTCTTTCACTTTTCATTTAACAGAGGCGTTTTGGATGAGTTCGTAGGTGGGTTCACAGACCAGCACTGCTGAGGGCTGACGAGCCTATATGCACTCCACTGGCCGGAAGGGTCAGTGGAGCTGTGCCCGGTGCATATTGAACAAAGGAAGGGTTTGAAGGAAGAAGATGGAGTTGTGTGAATGCAATTGACAAAAAAGGCTGCAGGATTTTAGAAACTGTGTACCCGTATAGCATCATTCTAGTCATCCATGGGTGTTAAAAAGAGTCCAGAGGTATATTTTACAGTGACGCCTCTTCCCAGTGCTTCATTAAAATAAAATACTAGGAAGTGGTGAAGGAAACTACATCCAATATGGCTCAGCGTTGCGCATTTCCGGACTATCCCCACAATGGTTCACAAGTGTACTATAATAGTTCACAAGCTGGTCTTGCAGATGCAGGACAGGGGAAGCCAATTTTTCAAACACTGTGGTTATGTGGTTATGTGGTTGAGAATACACTTCAATACTACAAGCATTTTGGACAGAAAATCTCTCAGACTCTTAGACCATTATGTGTTTTCTAATGTGCCAGGTTATAATGACCATGTAGCTCCCAGAGTGGCACCTTCAGGAATAAATTACAAAACGGCACATAACCATGTGATGTGCTGACATAGATACACCGAAGAGGCAGGGACCCAGTCTCCTGGGGGTGGCCCCTTTCCAAGAGCGTAGACAGAAACTTCGTATGGAAAGCACTTCTCATTTCAAAGTAAAAGCTGTGTGCTTGCTGGATATTTTGAGATTGCCAGAAGATTCAATGGAATCACATAAGTCTGTCACTATGAAAATGAAAGCAAGGCCCAACCTTGGTATGATACTTCTGCAATAAACAGCAATCCGTGGAATAAGAATTTAAACCCCTATTTGCAATCACGTGCTGCAAACCCAGTCCCCTTTCAAAGTCTGAGCCCCATCATCCTTTACCCTTCAGGACCAGCCTCACGAAACACGTGTTCTCCATGACAGTCTGCCGTTCTCCCATTAACTAGGTCCTTGCGTTTCCCTTAGATCAATAGAACTGCTATGTATCTGCATAAGTCTGAGAGGCAGATCCATTCACATGAAGTTTACCCTATCTTGCTTTTCAGCTGAAGCAGAATTGAAAAGGATTTCAGAGAGTATTGAAACAGAAGGATTAAATTCTGTCTTACGCGTATCCTGAATAAAAGTGCTAAGTTCGCACCAATGTTCTTTTTAGTTTCTGTGCCTGGATGAAAAAGATCGTGGGTGCAGGCCCTGAGCGTGTGGGGGATCTGCTGGGTCAGCAGCTTGGCGCCTCCAGGGCGGGCTGCCCTGGAGGAGGGGTTGGGGAGGACTTCCGGGGCACAGAACAGGAGAGGCCGGAGCCTGGGGCAGGCACAGGGCGGGGCATCTGAAAGTGAGAGTGGGTGGGAGCTCGTGGGTGAATGTGGGCTCGTGAGGGTGAGTGCGAGAGCAGGTGAGTATGAGTGCGTGTATATCACAGGGGCGCAGGGTGTGCTCTTGTACGGAGACCTGGCTGCCCCAAATGTTTGTGTAAGGAGTGCAGGGCAGGTGGCAGGTGGGGGCCCTTGCACTAGAGCAGGTGGCCTCTGCATCCCCACCGGCCTGTGTCTGGAAGCGGCAGCTGGAGCTGCTGCTCTGAGGCCCACTTTCAACCACTGGGCCTGGTTCTCTGTCAGCCCTTCCCTGGTCTGAAGGAGGCACGTACAAACTCTAAGCCATGTGCACTGCGCTCGGCCTTTCACTAAGACTGGGGTCCCTGGACCGACTGTGACAGGGCTGCCAGTCTGAGCTTTCAAGCCTGCACAGCCCTTCACAGCACCTAAGGCCCTGCTCCCGGGCTGATGCCCGCGAGTACCAACTGGCCGTACGTCCCACAGTGAGGGGGGAAGAGTGAGCACTTCCTACACTCTGGCTCTCGTCTGCCACGGGCCACACAGATGGTTACGAGGAAGCAGATTGGGGATCACCACTCCACATGACCTCCTGCTGACCTCCTTCCTCTTTCCCCGGCCAGAGCCTCTTTCCACTAGAAGAAAGGCCATTTACGATGCATATATATATTACAGAAAAGGAAATGATTGTTT
Organism: Lagenorhynchus albirostris; assembly: GCF_949774975.1. NCBI lineage: Eukaryota > Metazoa > Chordata > Mammalia > Artiodactyla > Delphinidae > Lagenorhynchus > Lagenorhynchus albirostris. The sequence goes on along the minus strand of NC_083106.1, from coordinate 6,940,062 downwards.
TAGCAATTCATCGGCACATCAGCATAGGTTAACTGAATGAATTACAGCAGACCCAGAGATGTGGCCAAGTGGGGATGGAACCCAAGGTAGGAATAGTGCCACAGCTAATAAAGGAAAGAGGAGAGGAAGAGATATTCCTTGTTCCAGATCACAAGATGGGGGCGGGGCAGTTCTCAATTTGTTTTGCAGAATTAGGAAACTCTTATTCTTAAATGTGATAAACGGCTGTCAATGTGTGACCACTGTCATTCATAAACAGATTCTGGAGTTTATTCAACTTTCTTTTACAAGGAACAATATTTGAAAAAACAAACAAAAGATAAATCTCAAAATCATCCCAAAGGGAAACTCCTTTACAGCATTTTCTCCAGGACGGGGTGGGGAGAGCAAGTGAGGACAGGATATTGTTGGAATTTTAATTTGCACTTCACTCCTTCTTTACTTCAAATGCCTCCCTGGACCACAAGCTGTTCATTTTGCTCCCAAATGGGAAGCAAAATGGGAACGGGTGGAGACCCAATACTAAGCTCTGCATCTCTGTGAACAATTAGCAAAAGAGGTTCCTCTCAGCATCCTCTCCTCAAATGTCATAGCGACGCACCCTGGGTGTCCCTTCTCCATGAGGCTGAGATGGCCCCGGGCTGCTGTGTTCAGGGTTCTGTTCCTCCAGGGAAGCAGCTAGTCTCTTTCACCTCTGGTGCTCGACCTTTAGCCCTGATATTCCCAGATTCCGCTTAAATTGACCTGAGGCCCATCCAAGCGCCTTTCGTGCCTGAGGTTTTCCCCGACAGCCATCTACAGCTTCTGCTCCAACACACCGAAACGCAAAACCACTCTGAGATGTCCTCCCATCTCTTATTGGAAGCACATAACAGTGTGAAAATCTCATTTAGAAGACTAACTATATAATTATTAACGTCTGGATTTTTGGCTGAAACTTGTTTAAAAAATAGAAAAAGTCAGACAGTTTGGGTTTTATCCGTCCGTTGAGCGGTGCTCTCCTCCACACCTCGGATTCTTCTGGAGTGCGGGGGTCTTCCTGGCGAAGCACGAGGCTCAAACCCCTCGAGAGGCGACTGCTCTGGGCACAGGTGGGCGGTCGCTGCAGAGCAGGACTGTGTGGGGCCCAGTTGGGGGACAGTCTTCAGTTGTCAAAGACTATATTATACGTGGGCTGTAAATTAATGACTTTCCGTTTTAAATACTACCTCTTACCATCCACAGGAAATTAAACTGTCTTTGAAGAGGAGCTGGCCGTGTGAGCAGGTCCCTTTCTTCTGCCTAAACATGGTCGGCAGCTCCTCTGAGGGCCCGATGCAGGGCCTGCCATTCTGTGGAACCACCGAAGCAGCTGTCACCGTGTCACCTCTTTCTTACATCCCGGCTAAGTGTGTAATGAACGCACTGGGCGAGCAGGAAAAGCCCTGTGGTCAGACTGCGGGACACACGGCCCACGTAAAAACCTGGGGGGAACGTGACTAGTGAACTCGCTAAAACACGCCCCGAAGGGTCCAGGAAAGGAGTGATCAAGTAAGTAAGACCTACTCAGCGCCAGTACCATCTTCCTGGATCCTCATCGTAACCATTCGCTCAGGTAGGTTTGCTCGTTTTTTTTCTTAAACTCATTTTACAGATGTGGGGAATTGAGACTCAGAGATTCCGGACCTTTGGAAGATGGTACGAGCTAGTGAGCGCTTTAGCTCAGACGCAAATTAAGGTTTGAATGGCTCCGTCCTTAACACGAATCACGAGCCTCACGTTAATTTCACAGTCACATGCAGCCAGCTCTGTGCTGGGCCCTGCGCATGCGCGGTGCAAGCGCAAGCGCATCCTCAGACACCCAGGGCGCTCCGATTCCCTCCAGCTGCACTGGCGAGCCTCAGACCCCTGGCGGTGCTTTAGCTCTTCTCCTCTCACACCCTCAGTCAACCCCTGGGAAATGCTGTCTCCCCTCAGATCGGAGCCCCGGCGCAGTGTCTCCTAGAGTCCGCTGCCTCTGGACGTGACCCGGGTGCCCCCAGACAGGACTTCCCAAACGCTCCATGACGCCACTTTTGCTCAAATTCCGCCGTGACTCCCCGTTTCTCTCAGGAAAAGCCAGACGTCTCGAGCAGGTCCCCCTTTCCTCCTTTCTTATCGTCTACTTTGGGCACACTGCTCTTCTTGCCCTTCTGGGACACGCCACAGGCAGCGGTCCAGCTGTTCCCTGCGCTTGGAATGCCCTGGAGACCTCAGAAACCCACACACGGAACACTCCCTCTCTGCCTCGTCTCTGCTCACCTCCCTGTGTCCTTGGTCACACCCACCTCTCAGTGCCGTCCACTCTGATCACCTGCTTTATGCTGAAACCGGCCTTTCCGGAAACTTACCACCCCTGGCGATGCTGATCCCTCCCCCCTCCTCCCCTGTCTTTTCCCACAGTGATTGCCATGCTCTCATACAGGGGCAGACACTACTTTAGGACATCTCATTGGTGCACACCCATTCATTTGTGTTTTGTCCACAGCTGCGCTTTCACACTGCAGAGGCAGAGTTGAGTAGTGGATCAGAGACCCACCGCTGTCAAAGTCCAAAACATTTCCTGTCTGATGTACATTGGAGCAGCCACTATGCAAAACAGTAGGGAGGTTCCTTAAAACACTAAAAATGGAGCTACCATATGACCCAGGAATTCCACTCCTGGGTATATATCTGGAAAAAATGAAAACACTAATTTGAAAAGATACATGCACCCCAATGTTCATAGCATTATTTACAATTGCCAAGTTATGGAAGCAACCTAAGTGCCCATCAACAGCCGATTGGATTAAGAAGACGTGTAATATATATACACACACAATGGAATATTACTCAGCCATAAAAAGAATGAAATACTGCCATTTGTAGCAATGTGGATGGACCTAGAGAATATTATGCTTAGTGAAATGTCAGGCAGAAAAAGACAAATACTACATGGTATCACTTATATGTGGAATCTAAAAAATAATACAAATGAGTGGATATACAAAACAGAAACAGGCTCACAGACATAGAAAACCAACTTGTGGTTACCAAAGTGGAGAGAGATGGGGGAGGGGCAAATTAGGGGTATGGGATTAACAGATACAGACTACTATGTATAAGGTAGATAAGCAACAAGGATATACTGTATAGCACAGGGAATTGTACCAAATATCGTGTAATAACCTATAATGGAATATAATCTGCAAAAGTAATGAATCACTATGTTGTACACCTGAAACTAACACAATAATGTAAATCAACTATACTTCAATAAAAAAAGATGTTTCCTGTCTAGAGCTTACAGAAAATGTCGGCCAACTTAACTCTCACATCTGGATAATTTAATTACTTTCTTCCTTCCTTCCTTCCTCCCTCCCTCCTTTCTTTTCTTTTCTTTTCTTTCTTTCTTCCTCCCTTCCTCCCTCCCTCCCTCTCTCTCTCTCTTTCTTTCTTTTTTTCTTTCTTTCACTGTTTCCTCTTGTAGATGTAAACTCATGAGTGCAGGGATCTTTTTTCTTTTGATCATACCTAGAATGTAAATGGTACCCAGTACATATTCGTCCATTACTGTGTGAATGAGGCCGACTCATGAAACACTCATGCAGGTCACTCTAGTGAGCAGCCAGTCATCACTGGAGTCCACATTCAAATCCAGAGCGACGGAAATCGAGACCTACTCGATTAGCACTCCTCCGTCTCTGCCCCCGTCCACTGCCTGCTGCCTCATGAGAGACAGGCTTTCTCTGTTAGCTCGTAACACTCAGATAGGAAAAATATGTGCTGCCTATCAGCTCTTAATCTTATTAAAATAGACAAGAAAGAATGATCCATGTTTCTGACTAGAAGATGGACAAATTGCTTCTAGACAAGTCCTGGAGACTTAGAACTCCTCTCAGCATCTGATCAGAAGACATCAAGGCTTCACAGGGTCTGGCTGAGGGCTCGGACCAAGTTTTTTTTTTTTAATGTCATGACTGTCATGCCCAGCCATCACCTATCACCTCCGGACCAGGGCTTTTCCTCTTTGAAGGCCACTCCCTACTCCCACAGGTGTCCAGCAAGCTCTGGAAAGATTTGGTGCTGGAGAGCATCTCTACAGGAGAAGTAGCTAAGGCTTTGGGATGAGGTCACCAAGGAAGAGAAGAAGGGAGACTGAGGAAGGAATTCGGGGAAGATGGTGCCAGGGAAGGAGTGTGAGGTGTGGTCACGCTCTCACTTTGAGCTGGAGAGCATATGGCTCATTGCTCTTCTCCAGACCCTGGTCTAGACGAGGAAGGACTTGCCTGTGTATGCAGAGTTTAGGCGACTGCTTCCTGATGGCCTGAACAAGTCATCTAATGGCTTTATGACCAGACTTCATGGATTTACTCTCCGACTTAACGTGTATAAATTTACCTGCCCACACAACTCAGAATGAGATTTGCGTCTTAAAAGGAGGAAGAGAAAAGGAACCCATATTTGTTCCTCATCAGGCCCTGGGGGGGGCCGGGGGTGACATACCTACTGTTTCCTGTAATCATCCTAACAGTCCTGCAAGTCACACAGTTTACAGATGAGAAAACTCGGGTTAAATAACTTTCATGGCGGCTGGAGATCTGGGTTGTCAATTACTCATCCCTCCTCCCTCCCCGGATGCTAACCTCTAGACACAGTGAACCAAACTGGATGAAAAACTGGGCTTCTGTGAATTAACTATGTCCGATAATTCCCCCAGTGCTGGGCCCCAGGCAAAGCTGGGCTGGGGGATGCAGACAGACCTTTCCAGTCACACCTAGCCCCCGGCCTGCTTTCGACCCAGAGCCGGTGACTGACCCTTGGCCTCAGTGACACTGGGGAACTGCGATCTCACTTGCTGCCTCGCTGGGATTAGGACCCAGGTGTTCCATTTGTCTTCCACTCTGCCTGCTCTGTGGCTCCCCGGCTCTGTGGGCTGCCACATCCCGGCCCTCCTACCGTTAGTCCAGTGTTATCCTCCCTGGGCTTATTCTAACCAAAACTTCCAGGATGAGCTGCATGTTAAGTTGCTAACACCATCCTGAAAAGGCATCACTGCATATCAATAAACATATTTACATAACAAAGTTACAGAAAAGGGAAATTTACTTTGGAAATGTTAATATGTAATGAGCGAGACAAATAGTGTGTTTGGAGCAGCCTCTGTCAATCTGCCTAATCAACATAGAGAAGAAAAACAGGTGACTCAAGCCAAACATTTTTACTTGGCACTTGAACTAAAACACTTGGAGCAGCTCTGACAAGCCTATTTTTACGGGAAAAACACCACAACAATTTTGGAGGAGAAAAGAGCAATCTTCATACCAGAGTGAATTTGTCTATATTCATGTATGTGTACATGGTTTGATTTTTGCTTTTAAACTCCAGTGTTGGCTCTTTGCTCCCTGAAATCAAAACATTCAGCATTATTTTTGGGTTCATATACAGCCAAGTGCGAACGGTAGCTTCTCTCAGTAAGTAAATATTCTTATCCTCAACCAGTAGGTGTCGCTGTTCATTTATCATAAATCCTACCGGAAAGCCAAGGCAATTGCTAAAATAACAAGCATGTTTTCTGGAAATAAAATAACCAGTAAGCGCTGGGAAAGGATTATTTTCTTTCACCGGTGTCTCCAAATCAAAGCTGAAGTGTGAACAACAATTCACTCTTTGTAGGGCCTCCCACGTAGTATTTTGTTCTAGAGCTTTAGCACCATTGTAAGAATTCCTTCTAAGCCACGTTTGTACCTCAGATCTAACTGCCTGACCCCATAAACATTTAGTGGTTGATTCTGCTTATAAAGTACATTGGCATTTCCAGATACAGGCGATGGAGTTTCCTAGTATTTCAGTGTGAATCAGAAAATGATACCTACTGCTGCCTACGTAGAAACACAAACAAAAAAATCATAGATACTTAGAAGTGAAACATTAAAGCAAGTTTCTAAAAATATGTTAAATGCAAACCCATCATTTACATCAAGGATATAGAATTATACATTCGTACAGTCACTGTTCAATAAATATGTATATAATAAAAAGAGTAATAGTGGTCCTTTAGAGCATAATGCACTAGACATGGAGTTATAAGCTTTGCATCCATGTCTCACTTAGTCCCCTCTCAGAGGCCCATTTTGCACATGAAGAAACAGAGGCTTAAAGAGGACAGTGACGTCCCTGGGCCACACTGGTAGAAAGTGACTGAACCAGATGATTTTGACCCCAGAGTCCAAGTTCCTAACCGCTGCACAGGTGGCCTTTCCTCCGACTTCTGTAAGGAAAAGAATTTGATTCTGCTCTCATCCCAGCTTCCAATCCTGGCTCCTGCACTGCCGACATGCAGTAGTCTAAGCAGGTTGCTCAGCTTCCCTGAATGTTGATTCACTCCACTGTCAAATGGGGAAACAGATACCCACAAGTGGGTCTGCTGTGAGATGAGAACTGGTGTGTTTAGGAAAGCTCCCAGCACGGTGCTGGCATGGAGGAGACACTTGCTAAATTTTAAAAACCAGATTTTTTAAAAAATAAAATAAACAGATAAGATAATCAGGAATGTGCAGGAAAATATCCTGCTTCCAAATGCATAGTGAGAGAGCAGGGGTGAGTCTTCGACAGTTTCCAAAGGTGTGAGGGCTCAGCTTCCGCCATTGACACCTGGGAGCATGTCGGGTAACTTCCTCCATTTGGTGGGAACTATATCTTGCTGACCCAGGTCCCGGGAATCCTCAGCCTCGACTTCAAGTCTTCTAAAGCCTAAATTTCCCTGTTTTCCCAATCCCTCCCATGGTTGGCTTTTGCCTCAGTTTCCCTGTCTTGCAACCTGGTTCGCTGTTAATTCAAGCACCCTAATCATTCACTGACCAGAAGGCATTGAGTGACTAGTATGTCGCAGGCGTTGTACGCCATGCTGGTGAGGAACAGCCAGGGTAGAACCTGATGCCATGTAGCAGAGCCTGGATGAGGAGGACCTTGGCTGAGTAATCGCACCCACGCCGGTATAACTACAGGTGTCTCTGCCGGTTTTGCCAGCCTCTGTATTAAGGAACCTAACCAGGGGTCAAGGTTAGGGAAGGCTTCCTTGAAGTGGCTCCAGAAGGAAAGCTGAACACTGGGTAGGTTTGGTCTAGGGGGAGGGGAGGGAGGCGGGGTGGTGCTTGTGGATGAGGCCTTGTGAGCAGGGCTCAAGGTCCTGGGAAAGGAGCAAATTAGGGCGTTTGAGGAACTGAAGAAAGTGAATGTGGCTGGAGCACAGAGGATGAGGGGAGGGGAGGGTGGGTGGGACCCCCCCCGGGACCTTCCCCCCAAATGTAGGAGTCAGAGCGTCCTCTGAGGGGCAGTGGCCCAGCACCTTGCTGCTGCTGGCAGCTGGGGACATGACGGGGGTGAGGGCGTGGTGGGCAATGATGACAACATGTGTTTGAGTCTGTAAAGAGCTAAAGGGGCTTTCAGAAATCTGAAGTCTTAGGCGATAAGAGATGGAATGAGAAGAGGTGGTCGAATGGCCTTCCCTTGGAAAGTGAGGGTGGATTAGCACTATTACTCCAAGTCTAAGGACAACAGAGGAGCCTCCCTGTGTGCCACCAGGGGGAGTGCAACAGAAGAGCCTGGAAGGCTTTTCCCCTGCACTGAACCAAGAGGACAGCTACCATTGTTGCACACTGTGAGAGGCACTGGACCTTATGTTTTTTTCAATTTTGCCACACTAAGTAGTGTGTGATAGTATTTGTGATTTTCCTCAACTCTATAGAGTTTGCTTCTCTGAAATTCCTATTTCCCTGAAGTTCCTACTCTTTGGTAACTTTCATTTTGTACCTGAACCACTGAAGACAGGGAGGACCCAAGGACAGTGACTGGGGAAGCAATACACATAGACAAAGAAATGTCTTCTCTGCCTTGTGTCCTTGGGTGACGATGTAACAAAATAACTTGAAGTCCATCTGGATGAGCGTTTACCCTCCAGGTAGCTCTGGGGAAGCCGAGGGCTCCCTTACACCACAACCAGGAATGTCAAGGCAATACTCACTACTATCTTGAATCAATATTCACGTGGGCACTTAAGTGTTAACTTAAACATACTCATTCTCAACATATATGAAGATACTTCAAATAGAAAAAAATCAATCTTTTCTAAACAACGAACTAGTAGGTGTAGAATTTCCATCCAAAAGTTATAGCAAAGTGCAGAAGGGAGTTGGGTATTGGCAGTTATGCCTGGAGTTTAACTACTTTCTGGGTCATAACCAATGCCCTGAGCCCATGCAGTAATTACATTCAGTCCTCAGTAAAAACCCAGAAGGATCAGCAGCAGGGTGCTTCGAGAGTACTTTGTAACTCCTACAGATGACATTCCTTTTTCCATTAACAAAGGAACGTGGGAGACACCTGAGATCACAGGAGGGAGGTAGACCAGAAAGCTACATTTACCTCAGTCCTGTTTCCAACCCTGGTTGTTTTTTTTTTTTTTGCGGTACGCGGGCCTCTCACTGCTGTGGCCTCTCCCGTTGTGGAGCACAGGCTCCGGACGCACAGGCTCAGCGGCCAGGGCTCACGGGCCCAGCTGCTCCGCGGCATGTGGGATCTTCCCAGACCAGGGCATGAACCCGTGTCCCCTGCGTCGGCAGGCGGACTCTCAACCACTGTGCCACCAGGGAAGCTCCAACCCTGGTTGTGTGTACACTGTTCTACAGGGACCATATTAGATATTCAGAGAAAAGTTAAAAGGTGTATAAAGTTAACATAAATGTGGAAGGTCTACACCGAACAAATCACATGAAGAGTAGAGAAACGTGTTAACATTTTGAAATACTTTTTCTGAAATTATAGGTTATCTGGTTTATTCTGGATTCAGTGTATTAGTCAGATTTAATTAGTCAGTGGTGTTGAAAAGATTCTTGTTATATTCTTAGCCAAAAGAGTGGATAATGGACAAAGAACTTAGAACTTAATGAATTTTCTAAGTAAAGAGTTTTGATAAAAAAGAATGACTTAGAGTCTTTTGGATTCTCTATATACAGTTTCTGTTAATAGATTATCACTATGGAAACATATGCAGTAAAGAAAAATACTTTTCAGGTTTTACTATAAGAAATCATTTGCAATAACTAGTGAGGGATCTACAGCAAAGATATTAAGCAATGATTCCAACTTAGTTCCGCAGCTGAAGGCAAAACCAATAACAACCAAAAACAGAAAGCCAAGAAAACAAAAATAAAAGTAAAATTCCAAGAAAATTAACTTTATGCTTTTCTCCTTTATTGGACAAATGTCTGTATTCTTCTACATACTTTTTCTGTTTACACTCCATTTTCTTGTTTCTTGACTGTTATCCCTTTCTCTATATTCAAAGAATCAAGGAAAAGGAAGAAATTTAAGAAGAAAGGTAGAAAGAAAGAAAGAAATATAGAAAAAAAGAAAGAAAAAACGAAGGAGGGAAAAATGTCCTGGAGGCAAGTGACCTATTTTAAAGCTGCTTCTTCTTCTAGGCTGGCAATTTCCACATGAGAAGCCACGCACTGGCCTTGCATTCTAGACATCCATAAATAAATAGCATGCCGCCAACAATGGTCCTCTTTCAGTGTAGCAGACGTCAGCGGCCACATCACTCACAGCCCGTGGACCGAGATATGAGACAAGCTAGGCGTGCACTCAGACATTTTGTGTGTGGCTTTTAGAAAGCATTTATATTTCATATAAATCCACTCACTTCTCAGTATCGTATTAAGTGAACTGAAAAATGCACTGACAGTGGAAGGCCTTGATCCATCAAGAACAGCGGCACTCGCTGAACTGACCTGACAGCTGCAACGGCTTTGGGAATATCAGCGTCCTTAACTCAGGACGTCCTTGCATGGGTTTGGTTTGCCTTCCTCATCTGGGAAAGTGTGGTCGCCAGAGGCACAGTGGGGCATCAGAGTCCACCTTCCTCGTCCAGTATCTGAAGGGCTGTCCTCAGGCTCTTATTTTGCTTTCCCACATACAGGGTGTCAGCACGCGAGTGGAGAAGAGTTGACACATGCTGTGTAACTCTCAGCTTGCTTGTGAGTAGGGAGGGGAGGACTGTGATTTAGTTACGCGTTGTAACCGCCTGAATCTCGTCCGGAAAACCTTGCATGCTTACGCATGTGCGAAGAATACTTAACTCGAATGGCACGTAGTCTGTGTTTGTCAAGCTCTGGAATGAGGATGACAAAGTACATCTTAAAATTCCTTGATTTGGGGCCAGTGACAAGCAAAACATTGATAGATTTAGATTCCTTGTCAATTCCAGGCTGGGATTCATCAAGTTTGCTGGTCTCAGGCTCCAGACGCACAGGCTCAGCGGCCATGGCTCACGGGCCCAGCCGCTCCGCGGCATGTGGGATCCTCCCGGACCGGGGCACGAACCCGTGTCCCCTGCATCGGCAGGCGGACTCTCAACCACTGCACCACCAGGGAAGCGCCAAAGTTGCCTCTTTAGAGATGCCTTCTCTGAGCACTCTCACTAGAGCAGTACTCCCACCTCTCCACTGCCCACTGGTCTCTCTCACTGTGTCCTGTTGGTCCCCTCAGAGGACTTCATCTGTCACCAATTGTCTGCAGAGGGCAGGGACTCTGTCTGGGTTTCATTACTGTAATTCTATTGACTAGAAAGTACATAGATAAGCAGTGCTGAATCAATATCGGCCGAATGAATGAATTCAATTGTTATTATTAAGTTTCTGGGTTTTTAAAAAAGGCCTACAGACTAGGTGTCCACAAGCCAAAGAGAAAGCATGAAGAGAGTATGCCAACTGGGGTCCCACGAGTGGGAGCTGGCAGGCGGCCACTCATTTTCCCTCAGAGATTAATTCTAGCCCAAGGCCACATCTTGTACCAACATGGGGAATGGAGAATTTGGAGAGGATTTAGACAAGCCCACTGAGAATAATCAAAGCATGGAAGGAATTAGAGTATCTAGGAATGAATATTACTTATCCTGGAGTAGCTGGAAAGGCCTTGGGTGATATGAAGTTGTTCTACATCTTGATTTTGAAGAGACAATTGTGAAGATGTGGAAAGAACTTGCTTGTTAAAAATGCTCTGAAAGGTTGGACGACCTTGTGGAGGGAGATTATGGGAATTCCTTTGACAAGAAGTACTTAAGAAAGGAGTAGTGGGGCTTCCCTGGTGGCGCACTGGTTGAGAGTCCGCCTGCCGATGCAGGGGACGCGGGTTCGTGCCCCGGTCTGGGAGGATCCCACATGCCGCGGAGTGGCTGGGCCCGTGAGCCACGGCCGCTGAGCCTGTGCGTCTGGAGCCTGTGCTCCGCAACGGGAGAGGCCACAGCAGTAAGAGGCCCGCGTACCGAAAAAAAAAAGAAACAAAAAGAAAGGAGTCGTGAATTTCCAGCTTCATCACAGGCAGATGTTAAGTGGTGTCTGAGGGTTTCTTTGATTTCTGTGAATCTCTGTGGAGAAACCAACATTTATTGAGCACCTATGTACTGAGGTAGGCACTTCTCTCTCTCTCTCTGGTGTGCTTGCGTGTGCGCACACACACACACGCGCACACACGCACTTTTAACATAGGGGGAAACTGCATCCCAGGGTGGCTAATGTAACTACTTTTACCTTGCTAGTAAGTGGTGGGGCAACTGGGATTCAAACATCGGCTGGTTTGACTACAGAGCCCAGAGGCTTTCCACCGAACCGTGTCAGAGAACAGAGGGTGGAGAGCAGACACTCTAGCCCACATCAAAGTGCGGCCTCTGAAATGTTATCACTGCATTAAAATGGTATCACTACATACCTTTAAAACCAATGTGACAGCTCATAGCACTTGTGAGCCCCGCCCACCACAGTCCTTCCTGAGGATCTCCAGTGGCTTATGGAAGAGGCATCGCGTGAGCGGCGGGGAGATGGTTTAGGCCTATGGCTCGGTGTGTATACATGGCTGGTCTCAAAGTTTCTTATCACCCTCCTCTTTTGAGATCAGAATCCAAACGGACTCAGCTTACTCACTTCTCATCTTTGATGCACCAGATCAACGACTGGTGCCCAAGGCTACTCTCTGTCAGAAACGACAAAGGCGCCCTACAGCTCTCCAGTGAGATGCCTTCTCATGGGAGTCAAGATTGCAACTGCATTTGGGGCAATCAGGTTCATAAACAATTACAAGGAGACTCATTTGTCCAAGTGCTCATGCTTTGTAAAATACAGTCTGATGTATAACATAGATTAGACCCATTGCCAGGTCATTAATCCCCCCATATTCACAGGTATGGTGGTCTGTCCTACCATCCTTCTGAAGACAAGTACCAGTGTCAGTTCCAGAAGTGGGAAGGAGTGCAGTGATGTGTTTCCAAGTTGGACGCTAAGGGGGACTACTGAAGAGGAATGATAGCCATCCAGTTAGTTAATGCAGAGTCTGAATACAAAATTGTAGGAGTATAAAACTAATGTGAGTCCAGAGGGAAAATGTATAAGTAAACAAAACAAAATGAGGAAGAGGAAGAAAAGGAGATCATTAAAGAGGAAGAAAGAAAACGAAATGTCCACTGCCTCTGAATATCCAAGGTGAGGTGCTCAAGTACCTCAGTAATTATATTATTACATATTGTCATGGAACCCTAGACACTAGATTATAATAGTGCTTTAAATGAATTGTCTAGTTTAATCCTCGAAGTAACCCTAACTGGTAGGTATTATTACCATCTGCATTTCCAGATGAGGAAATTGAGGCATATAGAAGTTGGATAATTTACCCAAGGTCACCAGCTTATAGAATTTGCAGCTGGGATGAAAAGTCAGATAGGACTGACTCAAGAATGTTTTTATTCCTCTGAGTTACTGAGAAGCCACTAAACTTATGAGGCAATGTCATAAGTCTGTCTCTTGTCTGAGTTGCTAATAATTAGCAATTATTACATGAAATCTGACATGTGAAAGTGAAACACAACTTCAAGGTGCTTTGAGATATGGACATACCATTATCTGTCTGTCTATCTATCTATCATCTACTTATCTATCCATCTATCATCTATTCTCTCTCTCTCTCTCTCTGGATAAATTTTCTTAGGTTCCACCATTTTCTACATTTAGGCATTTGGTGGGACTGGAAATATTCAGATCAATAAGTAAAGTCCTCCATAACAGCTGCATTTAACAAGTATCAAGGAAGAATAAACTATCAGGCTCTTGACACAGCTCCCATTTCACTCCCAATGCACAGATTTACATACACTGTGGTTCGGTGATTTTTGTTGGTTCCTCTGATACTTCAAGCAAACCATTTCTGTCGAGGCACGGTTTGAGACCAAAATAACTCTTGTGAATACATCCAAAAGCTGAATTTTCACCATTGGAGAGAAGTTTTTGGTTTGGGGGATGGGCTCAGAGGGTGGCACACTCATCACGCACAGGTGGGTTTGCTGGTGGCCTCAGTGCATCTCGCACAGCTTGGTGTTTGGACACAGGTCCACCTGTGGGTGATGTTCTGTAATCATACACTCGGGCACTTTCACTGAGGGGAGCATTTCCTCAAAGCCACAAACCTCAACCCCAGTGCAACACAGGCCAAGTTCTTTCTTTTACTCACATTCTGAATGAAGTACATTGATAATCGGCCTAAAAGAAGCCACCCCTTTCTCAAAGGACTCCAGCGCTTCCCCTGACAGACAGCGCTGCCCTGACGGTATCTGACGCTGAGAAGTGCGGGTGTGTCAGGTTCCTGGTGTGAGGGGCAGAGGCAGACAGGAGGGTGGGCTGGGTCACCGGGCTCAGAGGAATGGCCGGGACATGTGCAGCCCTGGGCTCTGTGCCTTTGTCAGCCACACCGGTGGCACAGGAAGCCGCCACAGGTGACCACTTTCAGGGCAGCAGCCAGAAAGGGCGTTGAGCCTTCCTGTGCTTCTAAGTGTGCTGTGCTGTGGCCTGTGTTTGATCGTTTGGAGGGTTTGCTGTATTCTGTGAGTGTTTTTCCACGTGTCTGAAGGGTAATTCTTTGTCAACTGTTACTGCCTTACTCAAGAATCAGCAATTCACATGTATAATAAGGCTCACAACAAAAAGCACATTCATATTTTTTTTCTCTTTTATTTTCCTGCCTGAGCACTTCTACCTTTGAAAAATCTCCATCTTCTTGTGTGCATGCGTGTGTGTGCGTGTGCGTGTGTTCTTTCAGGCAGACGACTGTGTGAGCCCCGTGTGGCCATTCTGCCGGCGCTGCTGTCCAGGTTCTAGCAATGCTGACCCATGGCCGGGGCTCCTGGCTTCTCCTACCTTCTTCCTAATGGCCAGGTGTATATTTTGCCCCAAGATTGGAAGGCTGGCAGACCTGCTCAGGGGAGTTGGCTCTAGAAGGAGGCAGCACTGCTCCTGCCCAGGTCACTTAGGAGGCACCTTGCTCTTAGACAGGACACCTGCAGGTGGCACCTTGGCTGACCTTGAACATGCCTTGAGACATACACCTTTCCTTTAATGAGAGTGCTCTGATCACCATGTCACCTGCATAGGCTATAAGATAAACATTCATATTCTTGTTCCTTTACTAATTTATTCATTTATAAATTTACCCAACAAAGATTTGTCAAGTGTGTGCTATGTGCCACGTGCTGGGCTAGGTGCTGGGATACAAGACAGGCAAGCTTCCTGCCCTCAGGGAGCTGACTGTCAGGTGTGGAAAAGCAAGCAGGTCATTATAATCAAACAGTGTGCCCGGTGCTGTTGCTTTGTGGGTGGGGGAAGCAGGAGGCAGTGGGAGCACACGGCAATGAGGGAGGGATCTAGCTAACATGGAGGGGCAGGGCTGACGTCCCAGAGCTGAGACCTGGGGTGAGCGGGACTTTGCCAGCTCGCAGCTGCTGGCAGCTGGTGGAGGACGGGTTTGAGGGAGGTGGGGTTTAAGTTTTCCTAACAGGAAGCTACTGAGATGGTTCGGGTGGAAGATGACAAGTGGAGTAGGGATGGAGGAGACGAGACAGAGCCTAGAAAAGGTATTGTGGGATGAAACCAGGAGAACTTGAATGTGCAGGGTGAGGGAGAACTTGGGAGTGACTGCCAGGTTCAGGTTGGGGCAACAAGTTGCTTCATGGAGAAAGGGGGATCCAGGAAGAGGTACTGGGAAGTGGGTGTTGGGGGGAAGGTGACTTCGGGGCTCAATCTGTGGGGCTGTCCTTCTGGCAGGCAGAATAACTGCTCCCTAGTGAGTAAGACCCCTGCTGCTGTCCTCTGAGCTTGCTGTTCAACGATGCTGGGGAGGGTGGGAGAACAAAATAGTCTTCTGCTGTCCACAGGGGAGCTGGGGGCTTCTCTCAGCGAGTCACGCATCTGGCAGGCATTATTGTGACTCTCTATTCCTATTCCAAGTCTGGATTCTCCCAGGCCCTTTCCTACAAATGGCCGTCAAATATTCAGGGATTACCAGAGAGTGTGGTAATCATCCCACTACAAACAGTGTTGGCCTTAGCTTTTTTTTTTTTTTTTTTTTTTGCGGTACGCGGGCCTCTCACTGTTGTGGCCTCTCCCGTTGCTGAGCACAGGCTCCGGACGCGCAGGCTCAGCGGCCATGGCTCACGGGCCCAGCCGCTCCGCGGCATGTGGGATCTTCCCGGACTGGGGCACGAACCCGAGTCCCCTGCATCGGCAGGCGGACTCTCAACAACTGCGCCACCAGAGAAGCCTGGCCTTAGCTTTTGATATCTGAAAATTATAGTGGATCAATTGTAGAAAAAAAAAGTTTTGGGAAATACTGAACAAAATTACAGTAAAGCATTCCTAAAACACACATGGCACACTATGTCATAAAAATGAGAGGTCAAAAATCTAAACCGTATCTGCCTTTTTCTCAGAGTGCTCCTGAGGGATGCTTCTGAGACGGGGGTTAGTAATTTAGATGAAGTTGTTAAAGCCCGAAGTCCCTTTGTGATTTTCTCTGGTCTCCATCAGTTCACTGCTAATTGGGAAGTAGAGTGCAAACGCTTGAGCGGGGAGCTTTCTGGCCAGGTGACTCTTTTCTTCAGTGTCATCCATCATCAACCCAGAATCCAGCCAGCAGGCTGAAGAGGACACCCCACATGGGATTCTGACTCTGATTCCTCATCTCCTAAATCAGAGGTCTGTACCAGAAGATTCCCAGGGTCCCTTCCAGGTGAGACTCTGAATCCATGAAATGCAGCGTGGTGAAAGCGTGACAATGACGTCAACTGATTCCAAGCAGTGGTGATGGCCTCAGGACGGTGTGGACTTGGACAGGTGCCTCAGTCGCAGGCACTTGGGAGCCTCACTGGGTCAAAAGCAGCAGTACCACTGAGGTCCCTTACACAGGTGACCTTGGCTTCTTAGGCCGTGGTGAGACTTTCTAAGGGTTCCCAAGTGCATATGAGTTTTAAGGAAATCCGTTCCAGAGCCTCCACTTCTGTGTCTGCTGGATCCGGGCCTCATGTGGGTTTTCTTTTACCACGTTCCCCTTTTAAAAACAGCCCTTCTTCTACTTTACAAAAGCAAGACTCACCCTTCACCTACCACGATCTCACAACTGGGATGAAAACAAAGGAATGACTCTAAAATCTATTTTTAGGGAAGCTTCCTTTAGGGGCTAATCAGGCATGAAGCACCTACCTTAGGATGTGAGGTATCTCCGCGTCTCACAGAGGTGAGATCAGGGAGAGGCAGGGTGAGCTCTATGGGGAATTTTGTCCCTCATTAGGATGTTCTAAAATTAGATATATTGTAGAATGTGGGCAGTGGGAATGATAGCGATTTTTGCCCAATTTTTGTTTAATGGCTTAAATTCCTTTTTCTTCTGACTCTTGTCCGTATATGCACTGCTCTTGTGGGAGAATCTGAGTGCAAACAAAGAGAAAATGGCTAAGAAACACTGAATGCTGAAATGGCTCTTCCCTCCGTGTATTTAATGTCAGCAATTATGATCGGTCAGTCTCAATCCTCGCTCCTAGGGCAAACATTAGCCGGAAAGAAAGACGTTTTGAACAGTTGAAGCAGCTCGTTCTTCTAAATGTAACAAATATTTTCAGGGACTACCAAATTTTTACACTGAGTATTAGATCAAACCTGAAGATAAAAATTTTATGTGGTTCCTTTTAGATTCGGTGTGTATTATTTAACAAGGCAGTTAAAACCTACATTATTTTAAACCACCTAATGAAATATTTATTCCAAGAAAAGTCAATACTCATCATATTTCATATTATAAAGTGTTTACTATTTCCACCTCCTATTAACAAAAAATTAAAATTATTGCTGGCTGCTGAATCAGAAATCTCTCTATATGTGCGCATGTATATGCATATATATACACACACACATATTCAAATGCTTTTACTTTCCCTAAATATGCAGAAAAATTCTGACCATTAATGGAATCATTTCTGAATTATTGCACATGACTCTTGCTTAATTATTCGGACACCTAACACCATAATGCATTTAATATATGCACAAACAGACACTAGCAAAAGACTCCAGGCCATCCTTGCTTCCTAAATAACATAATTTCAGCTACATATAATATTCCTTTATTACATACTAAGTACAAGGATAGATTGATTTTTGTTTTTTAAACATTATGAAATGGTTAAATTATAGATTCTATAACATTTTCATCCTGACTGATTTTCATAGCCCATCTTGCAAGGTGGATATCTATTTTTTAGTGACACTTACAATACTCTATGGGATTCATATTAGCATGTTTATTTACATTAAAAAATACATCCACTTGGTCCGATTTTGTTGATTTGTTTGATGATGAGGACTGAGTTTGCTAATAACTTTTATTAAGAGATATTTTATTGGCAAAGGTATATTGGAAATAACAATATTAAAATTTTTTTCAATCTTTTTTGAATATATTAAAGAAAGTGTTTCTAAATTTACAAAATAAAGGTATAATTGCTAGTTACTTGTTACAGCTTCATAAAGCCTTTTTGGTATAATTCCCAGAAACTGAAAAAAATGAACTACCATGCTGACTGGGTAACAAATCCTTTTGTTTCTAATTCCTTGCTTCCAAAAATTGTGGAAATTAAAAATGGTGTTTGATGAAAGACCACTATGTGATTTTGTGGCATATAACTGCAAATGAGTTTTAAAAAATTAAAAGGATATTCTTAGAAAAAGACATCTTCCATTATAATCTACTTATATAAACAAAGTTCTTTAGTGCCTACAGTAAAAAAAAATTAAGATAAAGAATTCATATTGAACCCTCTCTCATTCTAGCAGCCAGTAACATTTATTCATAACATCTCATTAAGGTGTGAATTACTATTAACATTTTACTTCCTGTTTAACAAGTATTCATCAAAACTTGTAATATATTTTTGTTGTTTTGATTAACTGTGTAAGAGCAATCACTTTAGTGATAACTAGGAATAATACTTAGAAACTCATGTCTCTTACGAAATTAAAAAAATTTTAAATCTACATTTTTTTGTAACAGATACATATTAGGTGATCAATAAAAGATTTTCAAACATGAAAGCAAACTGCATCAGAGATTGAGGGAAGTGGAGTGGAAATACCAGGAGTAAAAGGCAGGATACAAATTTCCCACTGGTAAACAGAAACTTTTTCATAGATTTAGAAAACAAGTGATGTAGATATCAAATCCCTATACATGTGGAGTCCACTTCAGTCATTTAAAAGAGTCCTATCTCACTTCTTGAAAAAAAAAAAAAAGGTTAATATTTATAATATTCTAACAATTTCACTTTTTGCACAGATTTATACTTAGGGAAAATTTTATAGATCAACTTAAAAACTTGGGAGGCAGTACATGGTTTTCAAAATGTGGTATGGGGTGTACAGGGAAAGCAATGTGCACCTCACCACTTCGTACCATTTCGTAAGTAAACATTCTCCTTACTTGCTCTTTTGTTCAAGAGAAGGTGCTAGTCTGCTATTCCAGCTGAGCACCACCATAAATCACAGGGAAGATGACTTACTCATCAGTTTACCTGAGTTTTTCTGTGTCTTCTTCTCCCTCTGCTATTATCCTGGGCCACTGTCTGCTGTGCAGGGGGGGGCGCTGGCTCCTGCCTGCCGCTTGGCACTGAACTCCCTGCTTTTCTGCTTCTCACCCACTTTCTTCTGGCGTCAGAGGCTCTAACGCTGCCAGAGGTGGGCCCCATCCCTCAAGAGCACGGCCTCTCCAGGGCTGGGGTGCACTCTAGCACACGACTGTAATGCAGACTGTTCAGAATGCACACAGTGGGGCCTCTATTTTACTGCCCACATAACTGCTGAGCAAGTCATTTCCTCTCCCTGAACCTTAGCATTCTCATCTGTCAAGTGAGGACTTAGCAACCTCTAGCCTGTCTCTTGAGGGTTACAGCTGACACAGGGAAAGGGAGCTCTTTGAAAATGCTAACCCATTATTAGACATGAAATCTCCAACCGCCTCTTAATTGCTTGGCATGTGGAAACAAATTCAGTAGCATTTTCTTTCCATTACAGATGCATCTTTAAAAATAAACAAAATCAAACCAAACGGAACATGAATCTGGCAAACACCCCACCACGGGTAACATGGTCTCTGTTTCTGGGAGAGGGAGGAGGGCGGGGCAAAGCAATCCTGGGAAGAGGCCCAACTTCAAGGCTCTGATTTGCTGTAAGTCCTTCTGGCATGTTCTCCCGCTCCCTTGCGCTCACGACAAAGAAATATAACCTTTGGCCAATTGCATTTTTGTTCCACTGGTAACTAGGTTAATGTGACCTGACAGGGCTGGATGAGACAGCACAGGAAGAAATAATATCTGTACCTTTGTGCAGCTCGATGTGACAGAGGTAAACTGAGTAGAATACAAAGGTTTGAAAAAAACAGGGATTATTTCACTGTAAAAGAAGTTGCAGTCCAATAAAGATGTAAAAAGAAAGAAAGAAAGAAAGAAAGAAAGAAAGAAAGAAAGAAAGAAGTTGCAGTATAGTATTTTACAAGCAACTTTTCTGATATACATTATAAGTGGTTACATTCCCACAGACCTAAAAATCCCCCAAATAGTTGTACCTTATTTGTCTCAATCTTTCCCTGCTTTCTTTACACCCCGCCTGATTTACAATAATCCCCAACACCAGTGATTAGTGTGAAAGTAAACAAAATAATTTTGTTCATGTAGTTTTATAAAGAGCACTGAAGTCCTACTTTGTACAAAGAGGTTTACAAACATTAGTATTTCTAAATATTAATTAATTTTTAAAGTAAAATAAAATGTGTTACTTTCATTTATTTATTTTTGAGTGTTTTTAGATTGAAGTATAGTGGATGTAAAATATTATGTAAGTTACAGGTGTACAATGTAGCGATTCTCAAGTTTTAAAGATTATACTCTATGTATGGTTATTATAAAATATTGTCTATATTCCTCATGTTGTACAGTATATCCCTGTAGCTTATTTTATAAATAATATAGTTTATACCTCTTAATCCCCTATTGCTATATAGCCCCTCTCCCCTTCCCTCTCCCCACTGGTAACCACTACTTTGTTCTCTATATCTGTGAGGCTGTTTCTTCTTTGTTATATTCACTGTTTGCTGTATTTTTTAGATTCCACATATAAGTGATATTGTACAGTATTTGTCATTCTCCTATTTGTGACTTATTTCACTTAGCATAATGCCCTCCAAGTCCATCCATGTTGCTGCAAATGGTAAGATTTCATTCTTTTTTACGGCTGAGTAGTATTCCACTGTACATATATACATCACAACTTTTTTTTTTAACAAATAAGTATTCATTTTATTTTTTTAAATATCTTTATTGGAGGGTAATTGCTTTACAATGTTGTGCTAGTTTCTGCTGCATAACAAAGTGAATCAGCTATATGTATACATATGTCCCCATATCCCCTCCCTCTTGCGTCTCCCTCCCACCCTCCCTATCCCGTCCCTCTAGGCGGTGACAAAGCACTGAGCTGATCTCCCTTATACCACATCTTCTTTATCCTAAACTGTGTTACTCTCAAATCTAATGGTATGGGCCTCATTATCGTTCCCATTTTTCCACTGGGAAAGGGAGATTCAGAGATGTCGAGGAACTAGCATGGAGTCTCATCGTGGTTCATAACTGAGGGGTCAGGACACCCTTCCAGATTTCTCTGGCTTCAGAGTTCTTTTGTTTTTTCTGTAGTACACTTCCTGTACAAGGAATGATATTTAAATTAATCTGGAATGTAAAATATAGTTACTTTTCCAGGCAGATCTATTTATTTCTCTATTTATTTATTTATTTATTTTTAGATGTTGGGGGTAGGAGTTTATTAATTAATTAATTTTTTTTTGCTGTGTTGGGTCTTCATTTCTGTGCGAGGGCCTTCTCTAGTTGTGGCAAGCAGGGGCCACTCTTCATCGCGGTGCACGAGCCTCTCACTCTCGCGACCTCTCTTGTTGCGCAGCACAGGCTCCAGATGCGCAGGCTCAGTAGTTGTGGCTCACGGGTCTAGTTGCTCCGCGGCATGTGGGATCCTCCCAGACCAGGGCTCGAACCCGTGTCCCCTGCATTGGCAGGCAGATTCTCAGCCACTGCGCCACCAGGGAAGCCCTGGATTTATTTCTTGTTAAAGAAAACCCGTCTCTACGTGAAAACTCCAGGCATCTCCGTCCCTCGCTGGTGTGTGGAGGTGTGACAGGGTGTGCTGACCCCTCTTCCCAGCAGTGCCTGTGCGGGAAACGGGGGAAGAGGATGGGGGGCAGGATGGGTGGCGGCCGTTCCTGGATTTCATTCTCTGGTGGAGAGGAAGGAGCATCCTGTAGAGATATGAAGTTCTAGAAGCTTCCTAACCACTCTTTACAAACTGGAGATTCTTTTGGGGGTAAGAAATGCCTTTTTAGGGTTGCAAGTGTTCCCTAGGAGGGTTAAATTTTTGGTGATTAGTGACTTCCTGGTAGGAAGTGTCCATGAGATGCTCAGGTGAACGGCTGTGATTTGGAAGTGAGGGAAGGTGGAGGAATAAAGATGTTATGGGAAAGTGGGTCAAACCCACACCTGCTCTAACCTGACCCCCGGCTGACTCTTGGTACCCTGACTGACTACTTGTGGGTATCTCTGTGCCCAGGGCACCTGGGTCAGGAGCAGTTCCTCAGGGCCTTCTGGGCATTAAAATGTCTGACCTGTAAAAAAAAATGTCACTGTTGGACATGGCCTTTCCTCTCTCTCTGACCTAACCGTGGAGAGGCATGGCGGAGAGAGAGGACTTGTCTTGGGCCCTCCTGCAGTCAGTCCAGGCACAGCCTTCAACCTCCACGCTCCCCGGGCTCACCGGGCACGTGCAGGAGGCCTGTGAGCTTGGAAGCCGTGCTTATCCAGCGACAGCCGTGGTGCTGACGTTACTGACCGCGGCTCAGGCAGCTGCTCTGGCCGAGTGGACTCTCTGGGGCTGAAGCGGGGGTGGCCTGGGAAAGAGGCTCCCTTTGACTTTTTACAGGGAGAAGCTCCAAGACTGTGGCACAGCTGCACTGGCACTGTCTGTATGTGGAAATTAAGCATCGTAATTTTGACGACCTATATATACTACGTATATATTAATATTAATGTGCTATATTAATATTAATGCGATACATTAATGTGTTAGCAAAATGAAAATTGAACTAATGGTTTCCTCAAAATATTAACATTATGTCTACTAACCTCACCTGAATTAAGCTAGTCTGTAGGTAGGAAATAAGCGTAATCTGTATCTGACAGCATATTTTAGAAGTAGTTGTTAGATGAATATTAAATAAATAATGCCTTTTCCCCCAAAGGAACGCTACTATAACTACACCATGCAGGTTGCCGTGACTACCTGGTCGGTAAACGTGTGTTTATTACTCCTGTAATGGGTGCAGTTATTACATGGGCCTCTGTCTGTCCATATACTTCCAAATACAGAACTTCTTTGAAGATGCACAAAGTCAGGGTGATGACATCTAAGGCAGACATGTAGCATTCCTTCCAGGGCGTAGCAAAGTAAATGCCAGATATCATTTAAAACAGCCATAGAGGGAGATGGTCTGTGCTAGGAGTTTCATCACTGAATGGAATAGGCAATGCTTCTGTTTTCTTACAGACTCACTAACATGGAGAAATATTGATACATTAAACCTAATATATAGCACTTAGGGTAGAAGGCACA
Source organism: Lagenorhynchus albirostris (assembly GCF_949774975.1). Classification (NCBI taxonomy): domain Eukaryota; kingdom Metazoa; phylum Chordata; class Mammalia; order Artiodactyla; family Delphinidae; genus Lagenorhynchus; species Lagenorhynchus albirostris. The sequence goes on along the minus strand of NC_083106.1, from coordinate 6,916,978 downwards.
CTTTATACATGTAGGATTGCTTACTGTCATTCTCACAGTAAGGGAAAAAGGTACAAATACGGGAAATAGGAAACTTTCCAACGCAGGGTTGGTATAGAAACTGAGAGAGAAAAGAATATAGAAAAAATAAATGATGGATGTTTTTAAAGGATTAGTAAATTGTAAAGTGCTGTATAAATATCAGATACCCAAACGGTCATCATAAATGTGGCTATTTTGATCAATGCTGCCTGTTTATTAGCAAAGCAAAATTAACAATATACATTTTATTAAACTAATATACGTTTCACAGAAAGCAGGCCAGACAGAGCCAGTTTATTTTGAGAAATATAAGCACACGAAAGGCATGAAAAGGTAGCCGGTGCCTCTTCTCAGCACGACAGCTAAATTCGTAAATGGAAACCATTCTTTTGTTTTAGTAATTTCCGATTAGGCTATGGTAGTTGATTGCTATAGTTCTTTTTTTTTTTTTTAAAGTTGTATTTCTTTCAGAGACAGAAGGAAGATCAGTCTCACTCTGTAAAAGAGAAAGAAAGGTGACCCTTGTCATTATAATATAATGTAGCCAGTCCCCAGGTGTAATTGGAGAAAAAGGAAACAAGTTCCCCTACAGGGTCGCAGCTGAAAGGAAGCTGATGCCATGGAGCTTCTCAGAAGAACAATGACTCATTACACCCGGGCTTCACAACAGATGCGAGTCTCCAACCACTGGCTTCCCTCCAAAAACAGAGAAGAAATAAGGAGGGCAGAGCCAGGAGGAGGCTGCCAGAGACTCCTCTGATGGGGAGTCTTTCTGGTAGGCGCAGAGCAATAAGAAAAGTGCTTTGGAATCACAAAATTAAAAAACAAGTATCAGCTGTGGGAGACATAGAAATGCAAATAAGTGGGAATGCAAATAGGACGGATAAATGAGAGTGCGCAATAACCCAGAGCTGTGTTTACAACCTCAAGGCAGCTCCATCCTGTAATTATCTGGGTGCCATTAACTGCATGGGAGCAGCTAGCAAGGGGCACATAAAAGATACCACCTGAAGTTAAACATCTTCCCTTTCCAATGATAAAGCAAGATCTCCGGGAGCGTTAAGTCTACCCTGAACTAAACCGGTTTGTGCAAAAGGGCTAGAAGTGTACCTCTAGTGAAAGATAAAAGCTGGATTTTCATTATTTACCGCACATTGTAACATAATTCTTAGCATGAACTAAAAAAATAGGTGGTGGGAAATCTGGCTTCAGTAGACAACGTTGTTTAGTCTTCTCCTCACTGCCGTCTCCTGAGGCTGGTGTGATGAGCTCTGATAGACCTGATCAAGGTCCTTGACCAAAAGGTAGTCAAGCCAAGATTTGAGTATCAGTACGTATTTTGGCCCTGGGTTCTCACCCTTTCCATTACACCACTAGCGTCCAACAGAAGGCAATTTTGCCCCCCACCCCAAGGGGACACTTGACAATGCCTGGGGACACTTTCGGTTCACAACCAGGGCGTGCTATTGGCATCTAGTGGGTAGAGGCCAGGCATGCTGCTAAACATCCTACAATGCACAGAACAGTTCCCCCAAATAAAGAATTGTCTGGCCCTGAATGTCACTCATGCCTGACACTGAGGTTGAGAAGCCTTACGTTACCCCATAGCTGCCACCGTGCAGGCTCCACCTCGAGACAAATAGAGTCGATCAGGGAAGAGGCAGCTACAGACATAAGGGTCCTCACGAGGGCCTGGGAGTTGCTGGACAGGAATAAGAGAGTCCAACTTCCACCCCAGAGACAGAGAGGTAGACAGAGGTGAGGCGGTAAAAACTCGTATTCGTCAGAAAGGCATCCAAGACTGCTTGGATGTCAACCGCCCTTTCAAAACCCAAGAAGCATTTACAACGCCGCCCAAAGCTCTTGACGGCTCCCTCGCATCATTCTGCACGGCAAGTTAGCAAGAAGAATGGCCCTGGGTTTTCTGTGGGTTCTTTATTTGTCTAACAGAATATTAAAGACTGACACCCTGCAGAATACAAATCAGAGGCTGATGTGATAAGAGGCTGAACTGATGGTGTCTCTAGAAAATTTAAGACTGAAATGTCAATTGAAAGACAAAAAGAAAGATGGGATCGCTTTGGAAAAATCTCATTGGTAAAGACGTAGAGGGTTTTCCTAACAAAAGTGTTCTGAACTCAAAGCATCTCAGAGGGATTTTGAATTTAAACCAGTTAAACAGCATCAGGGGTTTTGGGGGTTAGTCAAGCAAAGTTAGAAAGGACCTGTCTGCCACATAAAACTGATGGGAACCGTGCAGCGAAAGCTGTGAAACGCTTGGGAAAGGGGATGGACGGAGCCAGGTGAAGAAGGTGGGAGACAGCTCAGGTCCCCAGAGGACCACTGGCCTGAGTCATCGTCAATCCGATTTCAAAGGAAGCACACATTTATCTGTGTTTTAGGCTTTAGTGGGAAGCCTTGTATAGCAGTTCACATTTTTTCTAATTTTATTGATGGTGAATTCCAGAAAGGGTCTGGAGTCCCGAGAGCTCCAGCTCGTTTCCCACAGTTACATGAGCTGCGTCTGCCGGTGCGGGCTCTGCTGCCAGAGAACCGCATGGGCCTGGGGGGCCCAGGAAATGCTGAGACTGTAGCCCTGGATCTCCTGCCTTGCTTCCCAGCCTGCTGTCCCCGACTCTGGGAAAGATGCTCCCAGGGAGGAATGACCTCTCAGGGAAGTGGATGAAAGGTGAGTTTGCCTGGTTCTAGTCTGCTAAAGATAGCCCTGGTAGCATCTCAAATGGAAAGCCACAGTCAATGAGTCTCTGATTTTCACTACGGAACCTGTGAGACAATGTAAGACACAGTTCAGTGAGATAATGCAGCTACACTGATCGGTTTTATTTTCATCCCTACTTTAATAAACATACATGTGACAAGCTAGCTCTGAATTATTTAAAATTACAGAAGTCAGAAGAGAGACCTTCTCAAAGTCTGTCAGAAGGATTTTTAATCATCTTTAAGTAAAACTTCAATTTCCCTGAAATTGAAGGGGAATTCTTTTTCCACTTCAAAATTCAGTACAGATTCACTGAAGGGGCTTTCCATCTCCTACCACGAGTAAAAACATGAAATGATTAGTGCAAAAAATACACATGAAATGAGTTTAAAGCCCTTACTCTTGAAGGCTAGATTTAAGACACTATTACTTAACATCCCTAAAAAGGTTTACTTTAGTGATAATAGCAAATAGCCTTTATTCAAAACCATTCATCAGTATGATTTAAAATGTCCTAGGCGTCATCCTTTTGAAAATCCATCCACTGACTTCCACCCCAGCAGATGAGACAATAAGGCGCCCACTTGCTTGCCCAGCTCTAGGGCGGGTGCTTGTGGGCTGGCGGAACTTGCCTCCCCGCTGCACCGAGCTGTGGGGCAGTCCTAGGTCACAAGGTAGTGGCCAAGAGCTGGGTGGCTTTTGCTGGCTCAGATGTGGCCTGTGGTGTAGCTGTTCATCCAGCGGTCCCACGTACATATAAACACCCGCTCAGGCTTTGTGACAAATTTGCTGAAATGGTGACAGTGGAGATGGATGCTTCAAGAGAGGGTAGGAGGGTGGAAAAGGGAGGTTCTTGAATTTTGGAGATGACAATCCCTAAACCTAACATTTGTGGACTTCTCTGTTATCACTTGAACAGAAACTCTCTCCCATTTGTTGTTGATGGTACCCTACTAATTAGTTATTATTACCTTTATTTTAGAGAAGAGGAAATTGGGGCTCAGAAAGGTTCACTAACTGCCGAAGGTTAAGAAAACGAGGGAAGGTTAGAAATCAGGGAGCTGCGGTCCCCAATACCTGTGGTCTTCTATTCCGCTAATGTGCCTCCCCACATGCAGGGGGCAGGGACCTGGCTAGACACAGGATAAATTACAGCTGCAGAGTTTAATGGCACCAAGAACGGCAACTGGGTGAGGGAACGGTCCTCACGAAATGCCCCCTTGTAGATAAAGCTCATTATCGTATAGACTTCCTAATGTCTTAATGGAGGAAACCTGACAGCAGGCTTAGAAGTCTCACCGGATAGGTTATTAATCATAAAGAATGAGCCCAGAGAGTGGTGCGTAAACACTGCTTATTTACATGAACAACCAGTTTTAAAAAATGGTCATAACCAAAAACAAAAAACAAAATACAAATCCTCCACAGTCTGCAGGGTAATGTTCCGTCGGTATTACTTTTGAAGCAAAAAAAAAAAAAAAAAAAAAGTGCTTCGACTACTAAAATGACTCCCACCCAAGCTGACATTCCGGGGAGGCAGAGTCCAGGGTCACCACCGGAAGGGGTGGAGCAAGCTGCGCCTTTCGCTGACAGGCAGGCCTTCCTCAGGGGCCTTTAGCTACGGCAGTGAACACACTAATTGTGTCACTAGTGATCCCGGGACTTTCCACGACAAACGTAAAGATGCTGGTATGAGTGACCTGCTAACACTGGATCTGCATGGAGTTCAATCCAACGTACACTCACTAGCCCCAAGGCGTCGTGCTGGGCGTGAGGCGACGAGGCTGATGCCTGCGAGGTCTGGGTGGGAGGGGCGCAGGGCGCGGTCACCCCACCCCTCCGACCCGCTCCAGCCCCAGACACCTCCCTCACTGAGCTTCCGCAGGAAACTCCCACACCTGCCCGCTTGTCCCATCATTTCAGAGACGGCTAAGATCCCCCTCCACGAAGACACCTTCTCTGATGAACAAGAACACGATCTGGAACACGCTTGGCCGAAGCAACGGAGCCACTGTTAGACCCGGCGGGCTTGTTAACAGCATTCCATTTCCGCGCATTGTTTTTCCATTTAGACTGTCAACCGCAGGCTCGCCCTGCGCTCCCCGAGCGCTCCCCATGCTCTGAAAAGTCCCCGCAGCACCCTGGTTAGTGGTACAGACACAGCAGGCACTCAATCAAATATTAATTGATGTGGTGAGGTTATGTTCTGAAAAGCCGAATTCCTCCCGAGAGGCTAATTCACTGTGCTCCGCCTGCCTGCGGGGAGTGAGGGCTTCCGAGCAAAAGCGAGCTCTGGACGAGAGCTGCTGCGCGGCGGTGGAGATGTTTGTTCCAGGGATGGATGAAATGGCACTCCTGGCATGCTGGATGGGCAGAGTCTTTACATGTAATTTATTCTGCATTTCAATTACTTTGGAAAAAGGCTTCCTAAGGGTTTTGGCCAGAGGTGTGTGTAAGTTATCAGTTTAATGGATTTATTCTTGTTTTGCTAAGGTAGGTAATATTTAGTTTTTAAAAAGTCTGAAAACAGAACTGTCTAGTCTGCATTTTCATCTATCCTTGGCGCTGTCTTTTCTGATTAGGGTGTTCGGCGCGCTGCTTTTTATTTCTAGGTCGCCCCTGCTTACATTTTACTCTGGATCCCGAGTGCCTACGCTGGGCTTCAGAGACCGGTCGTCACCTAACACCCATGATCCTTGAAATCCGATGAGTCCAGCCTCACGGAAAGCCCCAGTGCCCTACACACATCCACCTGTGCCATTCCCACCCTGACCAGATAACGGACAGGGAGATGGAAGCCAAACTGGATGATAGCCATTTGGAGGCTGCCTGGCCTAGGAAGAAGAGGGCGGGGAAGCTCAAATGCAGTGCCAGTCTTCCGGTGCTCAGAACAGACATGGGGAGGGAGGGCATTTGGGCCTGGAGTGAAGTTACTCGAGGCTCAGCTGCAATGGGCTGCCAGGTCAAGGGGGGCAGGTACAGGCTTTCTGGATGGTGAGCTGAGACCTTAGGGCCACCTTCCCCTGTCTCCTATGAAAGGACCCTTCTGAATGGGAATAAAGGCAGACGGCCTTTCCTCCAGGTTTGAAGGCTCCTGTACCCATGTCCTAGACTTCAAAGCATCTTAGAGTCCATCCGCTGCAATCCCAGCAGCCAACAAGAGCAGAAGAGCGGCGCCACCTGCGCTGCCCAGCTTGCCTGTCTGCGGCCACATCTGCTGAGTGCAGCACACTTGAGGCCCAGTGACCGAGGCAGAACCACATGCTCGTAGCCCGAACTCCAGGAGTCTGCTTTCAGGTGGGCGTGTGGTGCCCTGTCAGTGAGAAGCTAGCTGAGCCCGCCTGCCTGCTGTCGGCCCACCAGCTTGCCTGTCCTGTCTCTAGAACAACCTCGACCCTGGGGTGGGTTCCTCTGGCCAGGGGAGAGGTCAGAGGCTGGAAGGAAGGAGCTGTTATCCATGAGAGCCAGAAGCAGGGATCTGTGCAGGAGGGCAGCTGCTCAAACAAAGGAAGGCTTGGGAATGGAAGCTTCCAGCCTCACTGTGCTATCACCCAGGACTCCGGAGGCTGCAGAAGCTGAGACGGGGCTGGAGGCTGCCTGGGGAGAACACAAAGCACCTTGGTTATGGGCCTTGGGTGAGCTTTTGGTGTCCAGGTGTGCTTGGAGGAGCTAGAAGACACCAGCCGAGCCACAGGGGCCCACAGGGGCCAGGCTTGGGACTCTGACCGTCCTCAGGAGGGGAAGGCCCTGGAAGAACCCAAATTCTGGTGCCCTGGAGCCTGGTGGCTGAGCCAGCTTTGACACTGTTTAGAAGCATAGAAGGAATAGGAGGTTACTGGTATCTGGGTGCCAGGAAGGAATTCATACCTGTTCCTAGAGCAACCTACTGTTAACCTAATCGTTAACCTGAACTATACTTTAAACTTTAAATGGAGCCTATTTTCTATCTGTGATTCATGAACCTCCTCCTTCTATCAAATTAAAGCTCTCCGCCGATGAAGCAGTTTATCCTCATCTCATCTGCACCCACCTCCTACGCTGGGAAGAGGGGCCAGGAGTGAGGGAGGGACGTGTGCAGACAGAGACTACAGAGCGCTTCCCATTTCTCTAAATCCCCACTTAAGTCCACCCATCCACCTATCCTCCTGCCATTCACCCACCAACCACCATAACCAGCCCACTCCGGTTCCTGAACGCGCGTAGAAACGGCTCTGCAGTGCCGGACGCGGCGGCAGCCGGCTCTCCCCTCCCCAGGTGCCGAGGTGCCGAGGTGGGCTTTTTATCCCCGTCAGGCTAAACAGGATTTCTTCCTTCCAGCGCAGGTCAGGTGACTTCTTAGTGATCTTTATGGGAAGAACCGGAGAGAAGGAAAATATCGTTTTAATCCCATTTTCCTTCTCACCTGGCACCAAGCTGTTGCTATAGCAACATGTTACCTGCTCCCAGGACGGCTCCGTGTCCCTGCGAAGGTAATGGAGCGCTGCTCTTTCACTCAGAGAAGGGACGCTGTTCACTGACCAGTTTTCCCTGGGTGTCTAAATTCCTCGGCTGTCTACGACTTGCTTCATCTATGGTTTCCTGTGGCTAAAACCTAAAATTCACTTCGAAACTTCCAACGGTATAATCCTGCAAACCTTTCAGACCTGAACTCAGTAGAAATGAACTTACATTTTGTTTTCAGTAAGAATAATGCATTCTTATATGCATAATTCTATGCATTAGCTTAAGTTTAGAAAAGGCCTCTGTAAGGAACACAATTTTGGGAAAAATCTTCCATACTCCTCTGCCATCCCTTCCTTCCTTCCTTTCACGTGTGTGTGTGTGTGTGTGTGTGTGTGTGTATATATATAAAATGAAATATTTTTAATACACAGAAAATACAGAGCCTAAGGTAATAAGCACTCATGGACCCACCTCTCAGCCTTAACAAATGCAGATTTGCTGACGGGGGTGGGGGGGGTGGGGCATTTATGCTTCAAATTTGTAAGAAGTAAAAAGTCACAGAGGTAGAGATAGCATCTATTTTGAGGATCATGTATTTCTCCATCCACGTCTTGGCACTTTGGTTACACATTTATGGGCAAGACGTTTTGTGGTCAGCTTTCTTCTAATTGGGGGGTGGCACCTAGGCGTCTCTGGCTGTAGAGGTGTCCCTGGACATCTGGGCAGCTAAGAGCCCCAGGACCATTAGCTGTTCCTAGATCCTTTCATCTCTTTGCCTGACAATCCTTATCAGCTGGAGTCCAAGTTCATCTTCCCAAATGAATGGACATTATTTTAAAATAAAAGCTTTCAAAGCAGAGGATGATTCTGGGCCTCATGCAATTCAGGAAGCCCAGTGTTTTCTCCCCAAGGTCACACTAAAAAGGTGGTGGGTCTGAGATCTTGTCTGTTCAAAATAAAGTGATAAAGGGTCAACATAGAGAGGACAGTTGTCATCCTGGGGTGCACGACTTACTTACAAGCATTATGAATGAGGCTATCAGGGCTCAGGTAAGAGCATTAGCTTGGATAAATGGTTTGTGGTTATTGATCTGGACCAACCTGACAGAAAAGAAGCTCCATGTATTATTGCTACAATTACTTGATTTATACTAGAATTTGTATGCTTAGGAGCGGCTAGGCCTGTGAGCCATGGCCACTAAGCCTGCGCGTCCAGAGCCTGTGCTCCGCAACGGGAGAGGCCACAACAGTGAGAGGCCCGCGTACCGCAAAAAAAAAAAAAAAAAAACAACCTAGAATTTGTATGCTTAGTCAATTCTGTCAATATCAAAAAGTTAACACCCTAGTTTCAAAACCTGACATTTGGATTTTGCCCCAAGATTTAGGGCGTCCTCTAAGCAAAATACCTGTCAATCGGAGTCATCTGCCTTCAAAGAAAACTTGAAACACAAGTAATCAGGGAGAAAGCCAACCAACCAAACATAAAAAGATGCAAATCAGGTTTCAAGGTTTATAAACATAAAAGACTTTTCCATCTAGCCTTATATATTCTATCACTCTCATCAGGTGCCCCACAGAAAGCGTAGTTTATCAGAAGGACGTAACTCAGAAAACATTCTGGGCTGGGCTATGCGCGATGGCCAGCACTTGACAAGAAGTCTCATATTCACGTTCTACAGAAATCTATATTGAAGCGAAAATTTAAAAAGCTGACCCACAAGCACACGCAGTGAAGAGGGCAACCAAGGAAAACCACTCTGGGTGTTGTTGAAAACTGTTGTCTGGACCTCAGAGAAGAGGTCAGAACCTACAAGAGAGATTTATCCTTCCAGAGGCCATAGGTGAGGCCTTGGGGCAGGGCAGAGGTAGGGTGCACTGGTTGTATTTCCAAAACCAATGGTACTTTACAGTTTACAAAGCCATTCAGGCCTATTCTTTCATCTTACATGGACAGGTACAGGGAATCAAAGAATAAGTGCAGAAAAAAGAGACTCGGGGAATGGAAGGTCCTTGGTGGGCCCTGGTATCTTCTTTGTAAATACACTGCTCCTCTCCCACACCCTGGAGACTGTTTCTGTTACAGAGCCGAGGGTGAGGGCTCCCACTTGTGCTTCTATTTCTTATCCTTTCTACAGGGTCTTATAGCTTCAGTTCTCAAGAGGTAAGAGAAGACCTTCAGAGAGCATCATCTTGTGTCAGTCCCTCTTGATTTTGCTCCAAGCATGGAGCGAAGCTCCCTATGTGGCTCGATTAGCACAGACAGAGCACAGAGGAGGCTTTCTTTCCCTCATCACTCGTCTTGAAGGCAAGACAGCCTCCGGATGCCACCTGCTCGTGGTCCCTCACAGGGAACCTGTTACCCACACTGCCCTGAGGCTGCTGGACCACTCATCATTAAATGGCCAGTGATCTATGCTGTGGCAGGACATAGAAGATATTCTGGCCAGAATCCTGGTCTCAGGAATATAAGTAAGATAATTCCAAGAGGAGGAGGCAGTTAACACTGGTCATGTACAATGGACAAATGATAAATGTAGGAGGAGAAGTGGTGGGCCGTGTACAAGCTGAGGTGGGCAGGGAGCTGAAGACCCAGTGACACCAGGTGGCTCATGGGCAAGGTTTAGAGAGTGCGGGGACTGCTCTGGTTCTGACGGGTCTCTTGGACAGTTCACATGGAGCCCTCAAAATAATTCTCTTCATCTTGGAGAACAATGGTGCTGCCTTCAGATATCCTGAAATGCATTTGGTAAGTTTCACACATTCCAGTGTCTTATTTAAAAATTAAACTTTTTTCTGAGGACTTAACTCATGAATAAATCGAAATCATAAACAGAGTGAACTTTACATTTTCTTCAAAGTTTCAGTACTATTTACAAACTATGGGCTCAACTTGCTATCCCAAGTCTAGATCAATTACTTAGTTAGGTGTTTGAACCTAAGTCACAAAGCTGATCTCAATTAACCATATTCCTTTAAATATTACAATTCTGTGAAGTTCCAAATACATATAGGTTCGTTAACATAAAGTATTAGTTCTACGGTTTTGATTCTCTTAAGCATTTCTCTACTTAATTCTAAATCTTTCCAAAGGTGAAAAATGTCTAGCTACTAAGGAAACGATTGCATCATCCCACACAGTTATTTTAGGTTATGCTCCCATATAATTTTGGGGATAGCCAGCTTGCTTGAGGTTGCATTGTAAACAGAAATTTTAGCTGGAGCGTTGACTAGATTCTTCATGGCGACCCATGTGGGACCAACTGAATCCTATTTATAGTTGTCATGGTGATGATTCCAACTCAAAGGAGGTGGTCATGGAGTTCTTGACCTTAGATCCAAGATACACACACACATACACACACACACACACACACACGCACACATACATGCTATATATTATATATAATGTTTCCACCCAGTTGGCTAAATCACTTGACAAAATTTTGCACTATTGTGTTCTTAAGATGTAAATATATTTCTATCACAAGATCTTTAGACTTAATAAAATTGTGTATCTGTCATATTTTTTATGGGACCATGAACATTTTTCAGATATTAAAAAGTGTCTAATTAAATTTTGATATTGCTCATGACTTTGATAATTCAGTAACAAATTCTAAGTTCATTCATTTGATGAGTGTTAAAAAAAACAGAATCGTCAGTTCCTTAGGGTCAGTGAGGGCTTGAACTGTGAACTAGCAACTAGTACTGAGTCCTGGTTAAGAGTGAGAGCTCTGGGGTCGGTCTGTCTGGGCTTAAAATCCTGGCTCCACTTCTTTCTTACTCTTAACCATTATGCTATAGAAATTCTCATGAACTGTGTGTGTGTGTGCATGCATGTACGTGTGTGCTAGAGTACCAGTTATTTAATCAAACACTACTGTAGGTGTTGCTCTGCAGCTATTTTATAGATGGGGTTAAGAGCTACAATCAGTTGACTTTAAGTAAAGGGCTTCTCTCAATAATATGGGTATAATATGGCCGAACCACATCCAGTTGAAAGACATTAATTGAAGTTTCCTGGGAAGAAGAAAGTCTGCCTTAAGGCTGTAACACTGGCTCATGCCAAGTTTCCATCCTGCTGGCCTGCTCTACAGAATTCAGACTTGTAGTCCCCACAGCCATGTAGGCGAATCCCTTAAAATAAAGAGAACCCTGGAGAACCCTGACTAATACACAGTGGTTTCCTTTTTCCTTTATTTTCTTCCCTCCCTCCCTCCCTTCCTCCTTCCTTCCTTCCTTTTCTTCTTTCTCCCAAGTCCCAAAGAGCAAACTTCAGGATTACCTTTTCTGGGAACACTAGTAGCTGCAACACATAATATTAGCAATGAAAATTCATTAACTTAGCAATTGGTCGTTGAGTTTGACTTTGGAGAGAAAGATTAATCTCTTATTTTCTATTTATCGAAGTGAAGAACTAAAAGTGTGTTACCCTTCTTTGCTGTGATGTATAATAAAAGTGTTCATTTAGTGTCCACAACGCTAATTCTGACTTCTTGAGAGTGTGGCCTTTGTCAGTTTGGTTCAGTCCTACATGTTCTAAGCGCCTAGCGTGATGCCCAGCACATAGCGGACACTCGATTATTTGTTGAATGAATGACTTGCTCTTTACATCTGCCCAGTAACTGCCACCTAATGAGGAGACAAGTTTCAACTGAAAAATTCCTACTCGTCCTGCTTAGAGAGGCCCACGTGCGTAGGCACAGTTCTGCTGAGTCACATCAGGCCCCTTACAGAAGCTCTAGAAATATTAGGTGAAGAGAAATAGATGAACACATGGAATTTAATACATAGCAACGTACAACAGAGACACAAACACTGAACGTTTTTCTAGTTTGGCAATGTGTGTTCCTAGTTTCTTTCAACATTAATATTTCAGAAAACATTTTCTAAGGAAAACATTGACCTCTAGGGGAAGTGAAAGGCTCCTCCGTTCTCCCACTTCATCAGCTTTAATCCTGCCTGAATAGGAACAGGGTCAAAGGCAAGACATTATATCTCCCAGAAAGAAAAGAACATTTGCGTTTGAGTACACCGACCTAGACCTGCCTCGTAAGGTGGTCAAAGAGTAAAGGATGTGGGGCGCACGTGTGTGACCCTTTATTAACGCCAATTCTCAAGGCATCTCCACTGAACACAGAACTCTAATAATTTCTACCAAAAATGTCAAAGGAATCAACAATGTTAGTATTCAAATAGGATTCACCACTTCTAATTGCCCTTTGATGACACAACTGTATTCTTAAAGGGTACATGGGTTTCACACAAATGATTCAAGATTCATGTTTATATCTACATAGAGTGTCCAGAACAATGGTGCTATAATGATTGCCAAATGTAGGTATGGACTGATGGATGGATGATGAATTAACGAATGCTCTGTAATCTAAGGGCTGAAGATGAATTACATAAAGCTCCCCAAAGGGCAGAGGGCACAATCAAGGAATATAAAAATCTACTGGTAGGTACAAATCGTTTCTAGAGGAGAGATTGGTTCTGAAAATACAGAGATTGAAAACCACCAACTCCATATGTGCTTTATCATACTATTTAAACCTGCATGATGACGGAGCTAACACTTTGTAGACAACCTCATACAAAGGTGTTTTTTTTAAAAAGACAGTCTTCTTTTGTCCTTCCTTTGTAGCTATTTGGAAAGAGAATGATAATAATCAAAAGACCTGCAAAAAAGGCGATTTGGTATCTCAAAGGTCGCAGGCTATTGTGTGACACATGCTGAATATCATGAAGAAAATGACTACCTTCTGAATTACTAGGGATGCTCGAAACTCCGGAGAGGAAAATAGAATCCCACCGTCTGTTACAAGAATGCTGAGAAGAAGAAAGAGAGAAATTTAGCTTTCAGACATTCAGATGTCCTTTGCTTAAATAGGGCAGACCCCTTTAAGGAAAGCTTTGGGGACAGAACAGAAATAAATCTCAGGGCAGCTGTTTTTCTATCTGAAGAAGGTTGGGTGTCTCTTACGCCACTTACAGATTTTAAAAACGTGTTGTCATTCTTTAATCATGGTCATTATTGGAGAATATGATCGAAATTTTAATTATTAAGTAGAAGGAACTGTCAAGCTCTTTCATCGGGCGGCTGGTGTGCCCGAAGTGATCAGTCATCAGCACAGCAGATGCGAACCTGGGAGCGCGTTATCCCCGTGCCAGGACCCCAGACGGGAAGGAGGCGGTGGTCTGTCCACCTCCTACTGGCTCCCTGTCTCCTAAAATGTCTGCACGCTGTTTACTGCAGAGCCAGTGTTTAGACCAATGCTCAGTAACGTGAAAACATCAATCATTTCCCTCCTCTATTGAAATGAAGTAGGATTACTCTTGATTTAATAGCAAAGGAGCATTTCCAACGCACAAAAACATTTCCACGACTAAGCACAAAGGTTATGCTGAAAATATACGTTTGTTTTCTTCTTCCACAGACCCACGGGCACTAAAGTTATTAGCTTCGTGTTCACCGTGACAGTAACTCCACATCTGCCGGGCTCTGCACTGTCTGTAGTGCGGTAGACAGTGTGCAGGAAAGCTCGTCAAAGGAGAAAGGCTGCCAGAAATTCATAAATTGGGGGGAAAGGATGGAACACAGGGTTAGTATGACCCACAGGGTCACACAGGGTTAGTGCTTAGATCTAAATGTGCTTTACACATTTAGAGTGAAGTGCTTACAATCACCAAAAGCCGCTGTGGTGTCTTTTTAAAGCTACAGTAAAGATCATTATTTGGATAACCTCAACCCCCTGCAACCATCTGAAGCAGGGTCAGCGTTGAAAACAAGAACCACCACCGACAGGCCCAGGAGCGAGGGGGCTGAGCTTTCTAGAGCTGGCAAGCACCTCCCTCGCTCAGATAGTGTCACCTGCAAGGCAGGGCCCTGGTAGGGGCCTGGGACCAAGGGAGGCTACTTCCAGATGTGAGGCGTCTGCTCCCTCCCCGGGTGGCTGGTGCACCACAGTTAAGATTTCTGCCTGGGTTAATGACACTGGAACCCCAATGACAGTAGCTGTGTCTGTGAAGTTCTCTTCCTGCCAGTCTCCAAATTACAGGAAATGCCAAATTCTCTCTCCCAATCACAAGAACATTCTCAGAAATGTACTTGAGGTGACTATTAATTCTAGCATATAGTGTTTGGTTTTAATTTTTTGTTGTTTGTTTTTTTGGAGAAGATCCAAACTATGCCCTTGTTGGAATAAATGAGGGGTCTGACTACAAATAGAGCCGACAGTTCTTACTGGTGGAGGCCAGAGTGCTGGTTCTAAGTGAAGTTGTGACTAGGAAGGAATTTCCTGAAATGCCTGGAACTTCCGGCCTGCAGGGCACAGGGACGGCTTGATCCCGGCCTCTCAGGGTTCCATGCTTGCCTGTCCTGGAACTCCCTCACAAAGAAGATTTTTTCTCCAATTTTCTCACTTCTGTTTGGAACTTTCTACTTATAATAGGTAGATTTCTTCAGGGTTCTAGGAAACCAGCTAATGTGGCACCTTTGTCTACAATTACAATGGTTATGGTTATGGTTAGTTTTATCTTTGCCTCCTTCCCCTTTGCAGCTAGCTGAACAAGGGCTTTCAGTGACTTACCCCCTAATGGGAGGTTTCAGGTGCAGAATTGGGTCAGCAGAAATAATTATACTGAAAGCAGGTTTCTCAGTGCTACTGACACTATTCTGTTTAGACAGGAGAATGGCCGTTGACTTCTTGTGAGGGACACATTTATCCACCAAATCACATACCCCTCTTTCCTCAATTCAACCATTCACCCACCCAGTCTTCCAGCTTTTACTGTGTGCCCGTCAGGTGTAGCAGGCACAGCAGGAACGGCAGGAGCGAGTACGAGCAACAATCGATTCTGTCCTCAAGAAATTTTCCGTTCACATTGGAAGACGGATTTGAAGGTAATATAACTGAAGTTTATGATAAAACTGTGATCTGTGCTATTTTATGAAATTACAGGGGTTGCAATCAAAGAATTACTTACGTCCGGGTGAGGAGGGCTTTATGGGCACTGTGTGTTTATAGGCGAAAGGGACTCCGACCAAGATTTTGAAGAATGAGTTATCCATTATTTGAGAATAATGGGAAAAGGTGGTGCAATACCCCCCCCCCCCACCGTGGTCACAGGCCCGACGAGATGTTCAGATTCACAAGGTTATAATAGGCTACACCTGGCACTGGATTCACTTAGAAGGATACAGGACAGGAAACAGCATGCTAGCAGGGAGCGTCAGAGAACATTTCTTCGAACCCCAGTGACCCCTCAGGTTTGGGGAACAGGATCAGGATGGTGAGTGAGGTCAAGAACCTGGATAGAAGCTCTAAGTCCCAAGTGTGTTGGTAAGAGTTCCATGGACATAACTTCAAGCTATAGAATGTGTAACGTCTACCTCAAAGAGCATGACTTCCAGGGAAGTCCACAGCCTATGGCTTCTCCCCTGGGCATTTATGGCTCATTCACAGTCTCAAGCTGTCACGATGCAATGTGCCAACCAGGGGTCATTTTTTATCATCGGCACTTGCTGACTATTAACTCAATAAATATTCCGTCTTTGTCAGGTCTCCCAGGAACAGAACCGAAGGTCAAATTTGTCCTCAGAGAAGGAGAAAGACTTTTGCTGACCAGTGGCTCAGAGGAAGGAGCAGTCTATGCCGGGGTCTGGGAGTCTGAAAGAACACGGTGAGATCCAGAGCTGGAAATGGTCCAATGTGAGTTAAGTACAAGGTATTGCAGAAGATGAGAGGAAGGGTAAAGGGGAGAAGGGGTGGGAGATGGGGCCACCAGAGGGGAGAGGGCCCAGAAAACAGACTAGACCATACCCAGGGGCTTAGATGTTTAGCCTATCAGGAACCATTGCATGGGATGTGCTGTGAGCATATGTGTATGGTAGTGATATAAAGGGTTGAAGAGTGAGGAACACACTGTGGGAGGAAGAGAGTAGGTTGTTACAGGAGTTCAGGCAAAGGATAGGGGGATCCTGAGTTAACAGGCAAGGGGATGGAGATAAGGAACATTTACTGGCTGGAATCAATCAGCGACTGGGGAGAAGAGTCTGGAATATGCCTATGGGTCACCACACGTGCCCCTCACCGCAGAGAACTGAGATAAGAGGAGGGAGAGCAAGTTTGCATGTGGGTGACGGAAGAGGTGGAAAAATGAGTTCAAATATGGATATTTTGCATTTGACGTGCTTATGAGAATTCCAAGAGGAGGTACCCAGCAGGCAATGTAAAGTATCACCCTGAGCCTCCAGAGACTGGTCTCTCTAGAGACAGACCTGGGGCACATCAACCATAGACGGGGCTCAGAATCAAAGAAATAAATGAGACGGTCCAAAGGAGGACTTGATCTCAGAAGAGGGAAGGACCAGAGATGGTCCCCTTGCAAACACCAGAAGTTTAAGGGAGGGCAGTAGACGGGTTTGGGATGTAGTCTGTGAAGATGCGATTGAAAGGGGGCAAAGGACAGGTAAATGAGAAGGGTACCATGGAGGCTGGGGTAGGAAGAGCTGCCACCGGCATCAAGGCTGCAGTGAGGTGGGTACACCTACAGTAAGGACCTAACCATTTTCTTCATCTTTGCACGATAGTTGCATCTGTAGTATAATCGAAGGCTAGTCTATCTAGAGGGATCAGATCGAAAGTGAGTCTGAAGTTATTTATATTTCACCATTTACCTATACAGCATTCTTTTCATTCTAATCACAATGTCTGGTAAAGATCCAATTTCCAGCACTCTCTGGTTTGTAAGCTGGTGTTTTTCTGCAGAGATAACCACAGGGGGAGGTATGTCAGGGCCTGATTCGGTATTCAGTTAATATTGTAGCACATGCTCTTCCATTACCTAGAAGCTAATGACTATCTAAATTAGTTCTATGGCCCAAAGCAAAGATAAGGTGGTTAGTATGTTTGACCAGCCATTAAGGTGTGTCTTTCTGGAAAAATATCCTCTCAAGTGAAATGACACCATGATGTTCCATCGGCAGTAGAGCTAACTCTTATTAAAAGGTCTACTTTGAATGTCTCCCCAGGGTAATCATATAAAAAGAGAATCAAAATTTAATATGTCATTAGTAGAGGCTGACTTGCTGAAAAATAAGCTGAATTAGTTGAGAATTGCTGCTAAAACATTCTGTAGCTGGCAAATATTACTCTGATGCTCTAGAGAATGGTAGCAATAAAACACGTAGAATATGTTTTGCATCCCAAAGTTGGCATTCTTGAAATAATCAATGATTTTTGTTCCAAACCAGCTTAATATCTCTTGTACCCATAGACTGTAGCCTGAGGCAGATAATATCTTCTCTTGCTTCAGAATTCTTTTTTTTTTTTTTTTGCGGTACGCAGGCCTCTCACTGTTGTGGCCTCTCCTGCTGCAGAGCACAGGCTCCGGATGCGCAGGCCCAGCGGCCATGGCTCACGGGCCCAGTCGCTCCGCGGCATGTGGGATCTTCCCGGACCGGGGCACGAACCCGTGTCCCGTGCATCGGCAGGCGGACCCTCAACCACTGCACCACCAGGGAAGCCCCTCAGAATTCGTTTGCTCAGTTTGTCTGCTTGTTAGGTGGAGCACTTCATATAAACAAGAGGATACACAGATGTTAGAAGTCGTGTGTAGGGTACGTGACAATAGAAGTACCAGGAAAGGCATAGAGATAAGTACTTATCTAAATATTACACAAATTAAAAAGATGCCTAGGTACAGTTAGGCATTGAAAAATACAAACACATGGAGGCTAAACAATACACTACTAAATAACCAAGAGATCACTGAAGAAATCAAAGAGGAAATCAAAAAAATACTTAGAAACAAATGACAATGAAAACACGACAACCCAAAACCCATGGGATGCAGCAAAAGCAGTTCTAAGGGAAGTTTATAGCAATACAGTCCTACCTCAAGAAACAAGAATCATCTCAATAAACAACCTAACCTTACACCTAAAGCAATTAGAGAAAGAACAAAAAAAAAAAAACCCCAAAGTTAGCAGAAGGAAAGAAATTATAAAGATCAGATCAGAAATAAATGAAAAAGGAATGAAAGAAACAATAGCAAAGATCAATAAAACTAAAAGCTGGTTCTTTGAGAAGATAAACAAAATTGATAAACCATTAGCCAGACTCAACAAGAAAAAGAGGGAGAAGACTCAAATCAACAGAATTAGAAATGAAAAAGAAGTAACAACTGACACGGCAGAAATACAAAGGACCATGAGAGATTAGTACAAGCAGCTATATGCCAATAAATTGGACAACCTGGAAGAAATGGACAAATTCTTAGAAAATCACAACCTTCCGAGACTGAACCAGGAAGAAATAGAAAATATAAACAGACCAATCACAAGCACTGAAATTGAAACTGTGGTTAAAAATCTTCCAACAAACAAAAGCCCAGGACCAGATGGCTTCACAGGCAAATTCTATCAAACATTTAGAGAAGAGCTAACACCTATCCTTCTCAAACTCTTCCAAAATATAGCAGAGGGAGGAACACTCCCAAGCTCATTCTATGAGGCCACCATCACCCTGATACCAAAACCAGACAAAGATGTCACAGAAAAAGAAAACTACAGGTCAGTATCTCTGATGAACATAGATGCAAAAATCCTCAACAAAATACTAGCAAACAGAATCCAACAGCACATTAAAAGGATCATACATCATGATCAAGTGGGGTTTATCCCAGGAATGCAAGGATTCTTCCATATATGCAAATCAATCAATGTGATACACCATATTAAAAAATTGGAGGATAAAAACCATATGATAATCTCAATAGATGCAGAAAAAGCTTTTGACAAAATTCAACACCCATTTATGATAAAAACCCTCCAGAAAGTAGGCATAGAGGGAAACTACCTGAACATAATAAAGGCCATATATGACAAATCCACAGCCAACATCATTCTCAATGGTGGAAAATTGAAACCATTTTGTCTAAGATCAGGAACAAGACAAGGTTGCCCACTCTCACCACTATTATTCAGCATAGTTTTGGAAGTTTTAGCCACAGCAATCAGAGAAGAAAAAGAAATAAAATGAATCCAAATCAGAAAAGAAGAAGTAAAACTGTCACTGTTTGCAGATGACATGATACTATACAGAGAGAATGCTAAAGATGCTATCAGAAAACTACTAGAGCCTAATCAATGAATTTGGTAGAGTAGTAGGATACAAAATTAACACACAGAAATCTCTTGCATTCCTATACACTAATGATGAAAAATCTGAAAGAGAAATTAAGAAAACACTCCCATTTACCGTTGCAGCAAAAAGAATAAAATGCCTAAGAATAAACCTACCTAAGGAGACAAAAGACCTGTATGCGGAAAACTATGGCACTGATGAAAGAAATTAAAGATGATACAAACAGATGAAGAGATATACCATGTTCTTGGATTAGAAGAATGAAGATTGTGAAAATGACTATACTACCCAAATCAATCTACAGATTCAATGCAATCCCTAGCAAACTACCACTGGCATTTTTCACAGAACTAGAACGAAAAATTTCACAATTTGTATGGAAACACAAAAGACCCCGAATAGCCAAAGCAATCTTGAGATAGAAAAACGGAGCTGGAGGAATCAGGCTCCTGGACTTCAGACTATACTACAAAGCTACTGTAATCAAGACAGTACGGTACTGGCACAGAAACAGATATATAGATTAATGGCATAGGATAGAAAGCCCAGAGATAAACCCACACACATATGGTCACCTTATCTTTGATAAAGGAGGCAAGAGTATACAATGGAGAAAAGACAGTCTCTTCAATAAGTGGTGCTGGGAAAACTGGACAGCTACATGTAAAAGAATGAAATTAGAACAATTCCTAACACCATACACAAAAATTAACTCAAAATGGATTAAAGACCTAAATTTAAGGCCAGACACTATAAAACTCTTAGAGGAAAACATAGGTTGAACACTCTACGACATAAATCACAGCAAGATCCTTTTTGACCCACCTCCTAGAGAAATGGAAATAAAACCAAAAATAAACAAATGGGACCTAATAAAACTTAAAAGCTTTCGCAAAGCAAAGGAAACCATAAAAAAGATGAAAAGACAACCCTCAGAATGGGAGAAAATATTTTCAAATGAAGCAACTGACAAAGGATTAATCTCCAAAATTTATAAGCAGCTCGTGCAGCTCAATATCAAAAACAAACAGCTCAATCCAAAAATGGGCAGAAGCCCTAAACAGACATTTCTCCAAAGAAGATATACAGATTGCCAACAAACACATGAAAGGATGCTCAACATCATTAATCATTAAAGAACTGCAAATCAAAGCTAGAATCAGGTATCTCCTCAAACCGGTCAGAATGGCCATCATCAAAAAATATACAAAGAGCAAATGCTGGAGAGGGTGTGGAGAAAAGGGAACCCTCTTACACTTTTGGTGGGAATGTAAATTGATACAGCCACTGTGGAGAACAGTATGGACGTTCCTTAAAAGCCTAAAAATAGAAGGACCATACGACCCAGCAATCCCACTACTGGGCATATACCCTGAGAAAACCATAATTCAAGAAGAGTCATGTATCACAATGTTCATTGCAGCTCTATTTACAGTAGCCAGGACACAGAAGCAACCTAAGTGTCCATCGACAGATGAATGGATAAAGAAGATGTGGTACATATATACAACGGAATATTACTCAGCCATAAAAAGAAATGAAATTGAGTTATTTTTAGTGAGGTGGATGGACCTAGAGTCTGTCATACAGAGTGAAGTCAGAAAGTGAAACACATATGTATGCTAACACATATATATGGAATCTAAAAAAAAAAAGGTTCTAATGAACCTAGGGGCAGGACAGGAATAAAGTCACAGATGTGGAGAGAGGTCTTGGGGACATGGGGAGGGGGAAGGGTGGGCTCGGATGAGGTGGGCGAGCATTGACATATATACACTACCAAATGTAAAATAGATGGCTAGTGGGAAGCAGCTGCATGGCACAGGTAGATCAGCTTGGTGCTTTGCGACCACCTGTAGGGTTGGGAGGGAGAAGGTGGGAGGGAGACGCAGGAGGGAGGGGATATGGGGATATATATATATACATATAGCTGATTCACTTTGTTATACAGCAGAAACTAGCACAACCCTGTAAAACAATTATACTCTAATAAACATGTTAAAAAAAAAACCCTCCAAAACCATCACAGACAGAGCGACGGGTTCAGTGAAGGTAAAGTGTACAGTTATTCAGGTGTCACAGTTGAACATGGTTGATCCAGGTAATTGTTTCCTTGTTGAAATGCTTGTCTTCACTGCAGAGTCTAAGACAGATTTTTAAATAACCCCTGGGAAGGGATGGAGGGAGGGAATCGGGTCTGGAGAAGAGGGTCAGAGAATATACTGCTCTGTGGGCACCAGAATCCACCCGCAGTGGCGAGCAGCCATCCGTCTTTACCTGCGTTGTTCTGAGCTAGGTCTGTCCTCTGCTTCACTGAGAACCTTCTGCTCCGACAGGAATAACAGGGGTTAATCAGAAGGGTGGTGTGAGATGGGGAAGGGAAGGTGGCAGGGATCAAAAAAAAAAAACCTCTGGTCCACTTGTGACCTCCTGCAGCTGGGGCAGTTCTTGTTTATAAGGGAAGGTTCCCTCCAGTGCACGGTACTGTTCGGAGCAGCAGACACCTGCAGAATTTGCAGCAAGTAGCAGACATCTCAGAAATAGCAAAGTCCTAACCACTTGGTTAGCAAAACAGAGAGACAAGTTTTCACCCTCCTTTTAAACTGAGGAAGTCGTAAATAACTTAGCACATTTATAGTTTCCCCTTTACAATTTTTTTAAGGCTCATTTTGGAAATTGTGTATCACCGTGAACATGGTCTGCAATGCGACGTGACCATAAGGCAGTGTTCCATTCCCTCTAAGCTTCCTGTGACGAGAATCTGAACGCACGAGGCAGACAAAGACGCTCCTTCTCTACTTGCTGTTGTCAAAACTACCCAATGAGGCCACGGGTGGGAGAAGACCGCGGAGGCATGTGGCCTCTTCCCAGCTTCCTTCCTCGCATTAGATTTTGATGGTGGAACAAAGTTCAAGGATCTGTGACCTGAAATAATTCCAAAGCTCTGGCCTTTTAGCCTTCATTGTTGGGGTCAGAAGGCCGTTGTTGACAGAGAATAATTCAGGGTGGAGACAGGTCAAAGGACCTGTTCAAATGGTTTTAGGCCAGAATCCTTCCCAAGTCTCACCATGTCTTCTAGAATAGCTTTTTTGACATCCTTGTTTCTGCACATTTCTTCAAAGGAGCCTTCAAAGCCTCTCTTCTGGGCCCAGGGGCCTAGCATCTCAATGTCTGGTACCACAATTACTATGAGAAATGCCTGCAAGTTCTCTCCATGGACGAACACCTGAGTGACAGGTTCACTTCACTGGTAGATGTTTTCTATCTTCTCCAGAGCTATGTACTCGCCTTGTGCCACTTTAAAGATGTGCTTTTTCCTGTTGATGATCTTCAAGGTGCCATTTGATAACCACTTTCCAATGTCCCCTGTGTGCAACCAGCCATCTTTATCCAGAGCTTCTGCTGTGTTTTCTGGGTCCTTTAAGTAGTCTTGAAATACACTGGCCCCTTGCACACACACCGTGCCCGCGCCCTTGGCAGCCATGTAATTCATTTCTTCCACATCGACAAGCTTTACAATGTTGCAAGGCATTGGGCCACCACATGGCCTGTGGTCCAGTCCCCAGGCACAGTCAGGCAGCACCCGGCGGTGCACTCAGTCTGTCCGTAGCCTTCGTAGAACTGGCAGCCCAGCGAGGCTCTCAGGAAGGTCAGCACGTGGCGGACACGGGCGCCGCTCCTGTGATCATCAGCCTCCCTTTTCCTCCCAGGCTCGACTCTTATTTTATGGATGGTCAACTTATCCCACAGGCTGTTGTTTCTAATGATGCCACCGCGAAGCTTGGCTTCTTTCCTCTTGGAGGCAAAGTCCAACAGCCATCGCTTCAGCATGCTGTTTGCCTGAGGAAAAAGTCAGTCAAACTTCCAGTTCAGCAGTCTGGGGACCACAGGGAAGATGGTGGGTGGAAATGCCTTGAGATCATCCGTAAGCAACCTGATATCTCCTTGGAAAAATCCTATTTCAGCTCCGTGACACAGCATCACACACTCTACAACTTTTTCAAACACGTGGGCGAGAGGCAAGAAAGAGATCAAAGTATGAACTGAGGAAGTAATGAATGTACTCTGTCCTTTTCACAAATGCTGAACGATCGCTGACTGCATTTCGATGGGTGATCAGTGCTCCTTTGGGGTTGCCTGTAGTTCCACTTGTGAAGCAAATTATTGCCACATCTTCAGGTGCTGGAGGCTTGGGCTTCCGTCTGTGGGCTCTTCCCAGGTCCTCCATCGCCTTCATGCGATGATCTACACCCCGCACTTCTTGCCTCGTTCCGACCCATCACTGCCATAGGAGCCCATGAGAACAATAGTTTTAAGGCATGCTGTTAATTTATTTTCTACAGCTTCTAATAAGAGGCTGGCCTTCTCTGGCTTGCCCACAAAAAACAGAGAGAGTTCAGCTTTGTTCATGATGAAGGTGACTGCTTCAGTTCCGAGGGTATCGTAGAGGGGAACGATCACCATCGAATAAGTAAAGCAACCCTGTTCAATGATCACCCACTTAGGTCTGTTCTGAGAAAAGAGGCTGATGAACTGATCTGGGGCTACCTTGAAGCCCTTGTGGATCAGCGCCGAGCCCACACACTCTGACATTTCTGCAACCTGTTTGTATGAAAGCCATTCATAGGGTTGGTCTGGTTTCAGAGAGCCTAAACAAGGGCCATTATTTGACACCTGCATGCCCCTCTGGAAGCCTTCATATAACATTCTGATGTCATCGTAGAAATACACGATGGAGCACGGATCTCCGTCACTGCCTGCCACCTCCACTGACTGCATGGCCAGGTCGCATGGTGGCTTCAGGGCCTGCAGTTGCATGGCATACCAGAAGGTGGTGAGCGCCACGAACGCACTGAAGCCCATGAGTGTGTTGGTTGGAAGGGTGCACACGTACTGCCGGAAGTCAACGATCTCTGGCATCCGAAACTACTGGAACAGCTCATGGTCTTGCATCATCCTGGGTTGGTGGCGCCCTATGCCAATATCTTAGAAGGGCGTCACAAGTCTTCTCATTAAATGAAAGTTCCAGACTCCACGGCTGGGGATTCCATTTTGTGACTCGTGGAGAAGTAGGAATCCAGTCTCAAACCTCTTTTCTACTTTCTTTCTTCCAAACGCCTCTCTAGCAGGAGACGGCTTAGCTTCTAACAGAAATGCTGGGGAACCAGAGGAGCTTCAGCAGAACATTTCAAAGGAAACTTGGACTAGACCTTTGCCAGGTGGCTGTCTCTTTTCCTCAGTTTGGATGAAGGGAGATGAATGAGGGGGGAAAAACTCAGTGGATGACTCTTTCTTGGATGTATTACCTGGTTTCAGGACTTAATGAAGCTCAGGTTTTTGATGTCTCATTGCAGAAAGAATTCAGTGGGAGACAAAGTGATAGGTAAGAAGTGGATTTATTTAGAGAGAAACGCATTCCACAGACAGTGTGGGCCATCTCAGAAGGTGAGAAAGGCCTAAGCAGTAAGATTTACTTTTAACTTTCCTATACTTAAGTGTATTGAAGTGTCATTTTAATGCATCGGTAAAGAAGCACAAATGCCAAATCACAAACTTAATTTTATTATTTTGATAAGTGGATTTCCTTTCAATTTTATGTGTTTAATCCTATGCCTTCAGAAAATATTGTTCAAAGATAATGTCTAAAGTTTTTATCAAACTTTAAAGGGGCCAAAGGGGTCCATGGAACAAAATAACTAAGAACTTCATTACTAGGAGTTTGATATTTTATATTAAAAAATAAGATCCTAAAGAAAAGTCGCTGCTTCTGACACATCTTTGGAAATTCATAATTTAAAGAATTTAGCTGTATTTAGTAATTTTCCCCTCTAAGGTCTTCTTTGTGAGGTCACAATTTACAACTAGCATTGGGATATGTTTTCAAAGAGACCCCAGCTCAAATATACAACCCAAACACTTAAAATGCTTTATCCTGAGAAAATCCAAATATTTATGTTTCCAACTCACGTTAAAAATTTTCTAAAAGCATAAGATGTTATTGAGGGTTCCCCACTGTTGATGACTGTGGTTAGAAAGGCCATCGAAAATGGCTGCCGGGGAAAGGACAGCTGTAGGGATGTCAAGGCTGCGGGGGGGCAGAAGTTCCCACTGATGGCTTTCCTGGCACTTGTAATTTAGTCACTCAGTGATCAATTTCTAACGCCGGAGATGTGCTGGAATTAGTGTGAAATTTCCACTCTCTTTGGCTCTAACTGGGACATTCCATAATTACAATGAAATGAGACCATGCTTCACCGTCTCACTCCCTCTGTGAAGAAGTTATCTGGCATGAAGAGGAAAGGAATGGAAATCAAGAGCCAGCCTATGGGAAATGCTAACAGAATAACTGGTGAGTGAGCTGAGGTGAAATGGCTTTGATGCAAACCAACACATGCAGTTCTAATTAGGCAGTAAGACCGGCAAGGAAGCGAGCATTATGTCTGTTAATTGACTTGGACGATGTTGGGTGGTGAGGTATTCTGAGGAAAAGCCAAAGGCCTTTAACTCACCAGTGTGGTTAATTATAGAGAACGTTGTTCTTGCGGAATTTCCTACCAAGCATTTCAAAAAGACATTATTTTGCTTTTAAACATGTTAAAAACATTAAGTGACACTTCTTGCGGGCTAATAGCAGCTTGTATTGGTGATGAAGAAATGGTTGGAGATTTTATTTAGTCCAAGGTTAACAAACAAAGGTTATGAAGATGGTCTTCCTTTCATTTGTCTGCAGCAGAGTAGAACAAATTTACCTTATCTGACTTTACTTGGGGAATGATCATAGAAAATGTGAAAGGATAAATTGCTTTTATATAGAATTCTTTAAAAAAATCATTTTTATTTTTCTAATATGAGTCATTAGAATGCATAAGCATCACTAATCTGAGAACTGTCCTGATAATGGCTCAAGTTCTCTGAAGAATGTTTATGCACCTCCTTTGCTCTCCAGTGCAATCTGGGAGGGAAGGGCATGCACTGCATCCTTCTGCCTGGATCAAATGTAGAGGTAGAAGATGGTGACGAGCCTCTGAAAGCAAGAAAGAATGATATGAAAAGCAGCCTTAAACTGACAGATCTGTGTAAGGCATAAAGGAGTAACTGATTGTACTTGAGCTGTATCACAGAAAACTGAATTAATTAACAAAGATAAATTACAATGTGTTCTATCTTAGCTCTTCTGAAGACAAAGAAACGACAGTATTGATGGATAGATTAAGGACATGTTTTCGAAGGGGTGGGACATGGTTAATTTACTCACAAGTAGGATGGCCACATGAGTTGTTGTTTAACAGTACAATTCTAAGAATGAAAGGGAGCATAATAGCAGAGACTCCAGAATGGGCATAAACACCAGCCTGTTTTGGGCAAAATAAGATGTGTGCCTGTCACCACTTCTCACCCTATAATTCCACAATTACATGCTGCTTATTCACATACATTATGCCTCTCCTTATAGTACCATGTTCACTGGAATGTGAAATTAACATATGGCAGTTGTATAATTTTAGTATTATTGTTTATTAATAAAATAACACAAATAGGCTATAATATAAAATAAGTAATATTAATAATTACTATTGAGCATTATTATACTAATAATTAACTTACAAAATACTTTTGAAAGTATTTCAGTTACTCCCAAAACAGCTGGTAAGTGGCCTCTCCAAAAAATTTGGAATGATTTTTATCAAATAAGCAAGTAAATAAGCTTGATGCAGACATACTAATGCAATGTTATAGATACAGTCATTAAATATAATAGAAGTTTAGAATAATCTTTAATAGGCGGCAATACAATTTCGCCTCTGTTAATGTATTCTAAGAAAGTAAGCAGGTAAATACGAAGAGCTTCATGCACGAGAATGTTTCTCATGACATTGCTTATAACAGCAAACACCGTAAAGCTGGGGGGGTCATAGCATCATGGCGCAGTGAGCTACTCTCTTTGTGTCTCCCCTTTAATCTGTAGAACATCCACAGCTCAACAAAGGTGCCTCTACCCAGCACACCAGGGTGCCAGACGATTGCACATTTCTGTGCATCTAAAGGAGGCTGGACTGGAACACAGAGAAGAGGTGGTACAGGTGCAATAGCAGAGGCAGTGCCCGCAATTCTGGTCCTCCAGCTGCGGCAGCTGAGCCCACGGCCCCAGAAAACCTGGCCAGCGGAGGAGGGAATGCACACAACGCCAGTCCCCTGGTCACAGCTGTGCCCACGGCCACAGGTAACCAGGCAGCAGCAGCAGTAGGGCCTGGGACCCCCGTCCCTCCAGCCATGGAGGTACCCACAACTCTGGCTCCCTGCTCATTCCACCTGTAGCAGTGGAGCCCATAAATCTTACAACCCTGGACATGGCAGAGGTGCCTGCGTGCTCCTGGCTGGCCCACTCCCGATGCAACTCAGGGGATGCTGCACATGGTGGAAAAGCCCACCATCCCAGTGCTCCAGGCAACAGTACCATTGACACCAACAGCTGCAAGGCACCAATGACCCTGGAGGCACAAGAAGCAATAATGAGGGTAAGGGGTGACACCTCTGACAGAGGCAGTGAAGGGTGGAAAATGCTGACTTTCAAATACATCCAAAGGCAGCGCAGGTAAGCGAAACTAAAAACTTGTGATATGTCGCCACCTACTGGACGACAAAAGAAAGGCCTCTAATTTCTGACCTGTTGAATAGTTAGAATGGAGTAGAAAGGTGTCCCCTACTTCACATGTGCTGGCTTATCAGGCACCATGAAGAACCATAGTGACACTGTACAACAAAGAGAAAATGACAATTCTTTAGAAACCAAACTTAAAACCACAGAATATTTCAATCTAACTGATAGAGAATTTAAAATAGCTCTCACAAAAAATCTCAACAAGCTACAAGAAAACTCAGAAAGGCAGTAAAATGAGCTCAGAAATAAAATTAAGGAACAGAAGGAATACCTCACCAAAGAGACTGAAACTCTAGAAAGGACTAAACAGAAATTCTGGAGCTGTAGAAGGCAATAAACACGATGAAGAATACATTAGAAAGCATCGGAAACAGATCAGACAAGATGGAAGAGAGAATTAGTGAGCTTGAAGATAGACAGATAGAAATGATACGAGTAGAAGAGGGAAGAAATAAGATATAAAAAGATGAGAAAATTCTATGAGAGTTATCTGACTCTTCTGGGAAGGGGAAGATTAAGGTAACAGGTATTCCAGAAGGAGAAGAGAGTGAAAGGAGAGGAGAGAGTTTATTTAAAGAAATAATAGCTGAGAACTTCCCAAATCTGGGGAAGGAACTGGATATACAAGTTCATGAAGCTAAGAAAACACCTAATTACCTCAACACAAAAGACCTCCAAAATACAGTATATTAAAACTATCAAAAGTCAGTGAGAAAGAAAGAATTGTAAAGGCAGCCAGGATAAAAAGAAGGTTAACCTACAAAGGAACCCCCAGTAGGCTATCAGTAGATTTCTGAGCAGAAATGCTATAGGCCAGGAGAGAATGGAATGGCATTCTCAAAACACTGAAAGATTACAAACTGTCAGCCAAGAATACTCTACCCAGCAGAGTTATCATTCTTATATGAAGGAGAAATAAAGACTTTCCCAGACAAACAAAGCTGAGGGAGTTCATCAACACTACACCTGTCTTACAAGAAATGTTGAAAGGAGCTCTTCTAGCAGAAACAAAAAGGCAAAATATGCAAAACTTTGAGTAAGGTGATAAATAGACACGCAGAGTCAGAAAATTGCAAATCTTTATCACGTAAAGGCTAATGGGGAAAAAAAGCAGAAGAAAATAACTATAGCTACTTCAGTTTGGTAACAAACTCACAGGATAAAAAAGGACAATTTGAGATAACTAAAACACAAAAGGGGAAGATGAAAAGAGCAGAACCCACATAGATAAATGAAGATAAGATGCTATTAGCAGAAAAGGACTGTTTTATCTATGAGAAGTTTTATGCAAAGCTCCTGGTTACCATAAACCTAAATCTAGAACAGAGACACAAAACATAAAAAAAGAGGAAATGGAGGAAGACATTTTAGAAAATGACCAACTCAAAATGGCAGACATAAAAACAAGGAAAGAGAAGCAATGGAGCTATAGTGCAACCAGAAAACAAATGATAAAACTGCAGTACTAAGTCCTCATCTATCAATAATCACCTCAATGATTGGATTGAATTTACCAGTCAAAAGAAACAGAATGGCTGGCTGCATTAAAAAACAAGACCCAAGTATATACTTCCTCCAGCAGACACACCTCAGCTCTAAAGACATAGACTCAAAGTGAAGAGATGGAAGATGATACTCCAAGCAAATGGCAGCCAAAAGAAAGCCGGTGTAGCCATACTCATATCAGACAAAGTAGACTTCAAGCCATAAAAGATAGCAAGAGACAAAGATGGACAGGATATAATGATAAAGGGGTCAATTCATCAAGAAGACATAACAAATATTAATATATATGCATCTAACATAGGAGCACCAAAATATATAAAACAATTATTAAGAGACACAAAGGGAGAAATGGACAGCAACACAAAAATAGTAGGGGACTTTAACACCCCACTACATCAGTGGATGGATCAGCCAAATAGAAAGTCAACAAGGGAAGAGTAGCTTTAAATAAAACTTTAGATCAGATGGAGTTGATAGATTTGTACAGAACATTCTATCCAAATGCAGCAGAATACACATTTTTCTCAAATGCACATGAAACCTTCTCAAAGTTAGACCATATGTTGGGATACAAAACAAGTCTCAATAAATTTAAGAAGACTGAAATCATATCAGTCATCTTTTCTGATCACAATGGTATGAAGCTAGAAATCAACTACAAGTAGAAATCTGGAAAAAATCACAAATGTGTGGCAACCAAACAACATTCTTCTGAACAACTATTGGGTCAATGAAGAAACCAAAGGAGAAATAAACGTTACCTGAAGACAAATGAAAATGAAAATTTAACATATCAAAATCTATGGGATGCAGGAAAAGCAGTACTAAGAGGGGAGTTTATAGCAATACAGGCCTTCCTCAAGAAACAAAAAAAATCTCAAATAAACAATTTACCCTTATACCTAAAGGAACTAGAAAAAGAAAAACAAAGGAAGCCCAAAGTCAGTAAAGAAGTAGAAAGGAGATTAGAGTGGAAATAGATGAAAAGGACAATAGAAAAGATCAATAAAATCATAGCTGGTTCTTTGAAAAGATAATCAAAATTGACAAACTTTTAGCTAGACACATTCACTAAGAAAAAAGAGAAACGACTCTGATAAATAAAATCAGAAATGAAAGAAGACAGATAACAATGGATACCACAGAAATACAAAGGATTATAAGAAAGTATTACAAATGGCAATACGCCAATGAATTGGACAACCTAGAAGAAATGGACAAATTCTTAGAACCATACAAACTTCCAAGACTAAGTCATCAAAGAACAGAAAATATGAATAGACTGATTACTAGGACACAGATTGAAACTATAATCCAAAACTTCCCGCCAAAACAAAAGTCTAGGACCAGATGGCTTTACAAGCAAATTCTACCAAACTTTCAAAGAAGATTTAATAACTATCCTCAAACTCTTCCAAAAAATTGAAGAGAAGTGAACACTTTCTAACTCACAAGGCCAACACTACCCTGATACCAAAACCAGATAAAGACAACACACAAAAAATAAATTACAGGCCAATATTTCCTATGAACATAGATAAAAAAATCCTCAACAAAATATTAGCAACAACACATTAAAAGTATTATACGCCATGATCAAGTGGAACTTATTCCAGGGATGCAACAATGGTTCAACATCTGCAAATCAGTGTGATACATCACATTAATAAAATGAGAGATAAAAGCACTCTGATCATCTCAATAGATGCAGAAAAGACATTTGACAAGACTCAACACACATTTATGAAAAAAACTCTCAATAAAGTGGGTTTAGATGGTACGTACCTTAATATAATAAAGGCCATATATGACAAACCCAGAGCTAACATCATACTCAGTGGTGAAAAGCTGAAAGCTACTCCTCTAAAACCAGGAACAAGACAAGGATGTACACTCTTGCTACTCTTATTCAGCGTAGTATTGGAAGTCCTAGCCAGAGCAGTTAGGCAAGAAAAAGAAATACAAGACATCCAAACTGGAAAGGGAGAAGTAAAACTGTCACTATTTGTGGATGACATGATTTTATATATAGAAAACCCTAAACATTCCACCAAAAAAAACTATTAGAAATAATAAACGAATTCAATCATGTTGCATGGCACAAAATCAACATACAAAAATCTGTTGCATTTCTATATGCTAACAGTGAGCTCGTAGAAGGAGAAATTAAGGAAACAATCCCATTTACAATAGCAACAGAAAGAATTAAAAACCTAGGAATAAATTTGACCAAGGAGATGAAAGACCTGTACACTGAAAACTATAAGACATTGTTGAAAGAAATTGAAGAAGATAAATAAATGGAAAGATATTCTGTGCTCAGGGATTAGAATTAACATAGTTAAAATGTCCATATTGCCTAAAGCAATGTACAGATTCAATGCAATCCTTACCAAAATCCCAAGGACATTTTTCACGGAAATAGAACAAAAAATTCTAAAATTTATATGGAACCACAAAAGACCCCAAATAGCCAAAACAATTCTGAGAAAAAACAACAAAGCTGGAGGCATCACACTCCCTGATTTTAAACTATATTACAAAACATAGTAATTAAAATAGCATGGTATTGGCAGAAAAACAGATATACAGATCAATGGAAAAGAACTGAGATATAAACCCACATGTATAAGTACAAGAATTTACAACAAAGGAGCAAAGAACATACAGTGGAGAAAGGATAGTGTCTTCAATAAATGGTGTTTGGAAAACTGGACAGATACATGCAAAACAAAAAAAGACCATTATCTCACACCATACACAAAAATCAACTCAAAATGGATTAAAGACTTGAATGTAAGACCTGAAACCATAAAACTGCTAGAAGAAAACACAGGGAGTATGCTCTTTGACGTTGGTCTTAGCAATATCTTCTAGATATGTCTCCTCAGGGAAGGGAAATAAAAGCAAAATTAAACAAATGGGACTACATCAAACTGAAAAGTTTTTACACAGCAAAGGAAACGTTCAACAAAACAAAAAGACAATCTACTGAATTGGAGAAGATATTTGCAAATCGTACATCTCATAAGGGGCTAATATCCAAAATAAATACAGAACTCATACAACTCAACAACAACAAAACCAAACAACTGGATTAAAACATGGACAGAAGAGCTGAATAGACATTTTTCCAAAGAAGACATGCAGATGGCCAACAGGCACATGAAAAGATGTTCAACATCACCAGTTATTAGGGAAATGTAAATTAAAACCACAGTAAGATATCACCTCATGCTTGTGGTGATAAAACAAAAACAAAAACAAAAACAAAAAACCAAACCCCAAAATAAATGAACAAACTGAAACAAACAAAAAAAATGGAAGCCTCAGACCTAGGGACACATACAGACTGAAAGTGAGGGGATGGAAAAAGATATTCCATGCAAATGGAAAACGAAAGAAAGCTGGAGTAGCAATTCTCATATCAGACAAAACAGACTGTAAAACAAAGACTATTACAAGAGACAAAGAAGGACACTAAATAATGATCAAGGGATCAATCCAAGAAGAAGATATAACAATTGTAAATATTTATGCACCTAACATGGGAGCACCGCAATACATAAGGCAAATACTAAAAATCATAAAAGGGGAAATCTACAGTAACACAATCAGAGTAGGGGACTTTAACACCCCGCTTTCACCAATGGACAGATCATCCAAAATGAAAATAAATAAGGAAACACAAGCTTTAAATGATACATTAAACAAGATAGACTTAATTGATATCTATAGGACATTCCATCCAAAAACAACAGAATACACATTCTTCTCAAGTGCTCATGGACCATTCTCCAGGATAGATCATATCTTGGGTCACAAATCAAGCCTTGGTAAGTTTAAGATAATTGAAATCATATCAAGTATCTTTTCTGACCACAATGCTATGAGACTAGATATCATTTATAGGAAAAAATCTGTAAGAAATACAAACACATGGGGGCTAAACAACAAACTACTTAACACCCAAGAGATCACTGAAGAAATCAAAGAGGAAATCAAAAAATATCTAGAACCAAATGACAATGAAAACACGACGACCCAAAACCTATGGGATGCAGCAAAAGCAGTTCTAAGAGGGAAGTTTATAGCAATACAATCCTATGTTAAGAAACAAGAAACATCTCAAATAAACAACCTAACCTTACACCTAAAGCAATTAGAGAAAGAAGAACAAAAATCCCCAAAGTTAGCAGAAGGAAAGAAATCATAAAGATCAGATCAGAAATAAATGAAAAAGAAAGAAACAATAGCAAAGATCAATAAAACCTGGTTCTTTGAGAAGATAAACAAAATTGATAAACCATTAGCCAGACTTATCAAGAAAAAAAGGGAAAAGACTCAAATCAATAGAATTAGAAATGAAAAAGGAGAAGTAACAACTGACCCTGAAGAAATACAAAGGATCATGAGAGATTACTACAAGCAACTAAATGCCAATAAAATGGACAACCTGGAAGAAATGGACAAATCCGTGGAAATGCACAATCTTCCGAGACTGAACCAGGAAGAAATAGAAAATATGAACAGACCAATCACAAGCACTGAAATTGAAACTGTGATTAAAAATCTTCCAACAGGGGGCTTCCCTGGTGGCGCAGTGGTTGAGAGTCCGCCTGCCGATGAAGGGGACACGGGTTCGTGCCCTGGTCCGGGAGGATACCGCAAGCCTTGGAGAGGCTGGGCCCGTGAGCCATGGCTGCTGAACCTGCACGTCCGGAGCCTGTACTCCACACAGGGAGAGGCCACAACAGTGAGAGGCCTGCGTACCGCCAAAAAAAAAAAAAAAAAAAAAAAAATCTTCCAACAAACAAAAGCCCAGGACCAGATGGCTTCACAGGCAAATCCTATTAAACATTCAGAGAAGAGCTAACACCTATCCTTCTCAAACTATTCCAAAATATACCAGAGGGAGGAGCACTCCCAAACTCATTCTACGAGGCCACCATCACTCTGATAACAGAACCAGACAAAGATGTCACAAAGAAAGAAAACTACAGGCCAATATCACCGATGAACATAGATGCAAAAATCCTCAACAAAATACTAGCAAACAGAATCCAACAGCACATTAAAAGGATCATACAATGTGATCAAGTGGGGTTTATCCCAGGAATGCAAGGATTCTTCAATATACGCAAATCAATCAGCGTGATACACCATATTAACAAACTAAAGGAGAAAAACATTATGATCATCTCAATAGAGGCAGAGAAAGCATTCGAAAAAATTCAACACCCATTTATGATTAAAAACTCTCCAGAAAGTAGGTATAGAGGGAACTTTCCTCAACATAATAAAGGCCATATACGACAAACCCACAGCCAACATCATCCTCGATGGTGAACAACTAAAACCATTTCCACTAAGATCAGGAACAAGACAAGGTTGCCCACTCTCACCACTATTATTCAACATAGTTTTGGAAGTTTTAGCCACACCACTCAGAGAAGAAAAAGAAATAAAATGAATCCAAATTGGAAAAGAAGAAGTAAAGCTGTCACTGTTTGCAGATGACATG